>NC_073303.1:227791144-228091144 GCF_027595985.1 Sorex araneus | reverse complement strand
CAGGGCCACGTCAGAGAGAGGAGGCGGGAGTCAAGGCTGCGCCGAGGCCAGACTGTCCCCCAGCTGGACACCCCGGGCCCCCAGGGTGTCAAACTTTTCATAGAAATCCCCTGACTTACTTGCTTGAATTTGGACAATGGGCGAAACTACATTGATGACGGGGGTCAGGCTGCACTTGGACTGTTCTGGGCTGCATTAGGCAAGGGTCTGTGGGCACTCACAGCCATCTGAACAACTTTCCTAAGCCGCTTTTCCTTCTCAAACTCAAAGCCAGTTTAGCCAGTGAAGACGCCCACAGGAGGTGCTCAGGACAGGCTGAAGTAGGAGGAAGCAGCCTTGGGAGAGATCTGCACGGCCAAGGCTCTTCCAGCTGCCTCTGCTGTCACTTGCAGTGAGTGTTGAGCACCCCATTTCCACCAGACTGTCCACTGCTGCTCATGTCTCAGGGCCATCACCTCTTGGTGATTCCAGGGGAGATCCTGCAGCTTCCCAGCATTCACTGCCATGGGGTTCTCCAGGCTCCCCTGGTCACGGGCCAGGTGCTGTAGGTGTCAGTACCTGCCGCTTGTCCTCACAGCAGCAAAGGGACAGTGGAGAGGAAACTAAGCTGCCCTTAGATAGTGAAATGCTTAAGACCCCAGTGAAAAGGACTCAGGATGACCTTGGACTCTCAAAAGCAACACCAAAGCCTTAGGAGGCCAAGAGCAGAGACTTCCAGCTCTGACGGAGAATAAATTCACACCTAGACTTCCCTATTTTGCACAAGCAGGTCTCGGGGAGTTCCTGCCAGCTACCCCTTGGTGAGGAAGCGATAGGAGGAGACATTCCCTAGAACAATTCCCTGGGACCCAGACAGTGGGGGAACTTCCCTGAGGGCACAAAAGAGTCCCGAGCCCTGGAGTGAGGAGCACAGCTGTGCACCAGGCCTGGAGAAAAGCAGCTGATGAGGGCAGGGCTGACACACGCAGAAGACAGGAAGAACCTCGGCCCTCAGCCAAAGTGGAGACCAATGGGTCTAGCTACTGCTCTCCAGAAGACTTAGTCCAGTTTTTTTGTTTTTGCTTTTTTGGGTCATACCCGGTGATGCTCAGGGGTTACTCCTGGCTCTGCATTCAGAATTACTGTTGGTGGTCCTTCGGGAACCATGTAGGATGTTGGGAATCAAATCTGGGTTGGCCGCGTGCAAGGCAAATGCCCTACCCGCTGTGCTATCCCTCCAGCTCCAAGAATAATTCCACAGCTTTTAGGAGCTCTCTCTGTCTCTGTCTCTGTCTCTGTCTTTCTCTCTCTGTCTCTCGCTCTTGCTCCCTTTTCTCTACATGCACTTTCTCACTGAGCCATATCTCTGACCCAAAGGTCTCATTTCTTGTTATCTCCATTAAGGACATAGTAAAGCTGCCCTTCCCCTGGGCCTTCAGCTCAGCCTTTTCCCAGTTCAGAGGCTGGGCTTGCTTCCCTCCATCCCTTCTGCTTTCTGACCCCAGTCACCCCTACAGGCTCACTCCGGTCCCTCGTGCTGACTGTGTGGATCCCTAAAAAGGCTGACAAGAGGCCCACCTTGGGGAACAGGGTCATCATGTTGCTCAGACATTCTTGGTATTTCTCCTCTACAGCCTTCTGCCTGTCTGTCCAGGTCTGCATTTTAAGATTCTGCAGGCTGTTGATGTTCTCCAGGAAGATGGAGAGGTTGTGGGCCTGGTAGGGAGCTCTGGTGTTTTGCATGTCTTGTATGTGGTTGATCGTCTCTTGCCTGGTAAGAGACAGAAGGGCCTTAGTTGATGAAGGGGACTGCTCCTCCCCCAAAGTCTGTTAACCAAAAATGAGTCAGGGGCCAGAGAGATAGTACAGTGGCCAAGGCCTTATATGCCTTATATGCAGCCAGCCTGGGTTTGATACCCTGTTCCACATATGGTCCCCTGAGCACAACCAGGAGTTATCCCTGAGCACAGAGCCAGGAGTAAGCACTGAATACATCCAGGTGTGGCACAAAAAAATCAAAACAGAGAAAACTCCATAATTCCTGGAAACAAGAGGAGGAAGAGAGGTGAATGTAGCGGGGGGCAAACAGGTGGGAAGGGGGTGATGCCTGGTAAGGAGCCCCAGGGTTGGGCTGGCAACAGGAAGGGCCTGGGCCCGGTTGTTCTCCCTGGTGTCTGGGGCTAATCCTCCCCTTGGTTTTGGCTCTGCCCACACCCAGCAGTGGGTCCAGGTGCCGGTGAGTCCCAGGGCGGACATACCGGAGACTCTGGATGCCTCTGTAGTGGATGTACTTCAAGCACAGACATTGCAGCCTGAGCAGGCTCAACTCCATGGTGGTGGTGGTGAGTTCCAGAGCCTTGCTGTGCAGGGCGGCAGGCATCCCCGAGTGGCCACTCCCCAGAAGGAGCCACAGGTTCTTTCTAAGGGCCTTGGCAGCCATGTGGTATACCTTTGCCTTCAGAGGGACTGGGGATATGTGCAAAGGGGACTGGGACCTCTTGCAGAGGAACAATCCTAAGGCTGGAGAGGTGGCTGCTTTCCTGGGCTTTGCGAGAACCCTGTGGGCCCCAGGTTTCTGATTAAACTCAGCTGAACTCACTGTCCTCTGGTTTCTGGGGGTGACGGGCTGAGCACAAGGGGGCCTGGGCACGTGTGGCCTCCTGCACTGCGGAACAGATTGGGTCTGGCTCAGGAGAGCTGTGAGTGGTGCCTCTCCCTTTGAGGGCTTCCCTTGACTGGGTATCACAGTTAGCTTCCTCTTCACGTCTTCTTTTGGTTCCTTCCTTGGGCTCTTTTGCTCCTTCAACCCCTGGACCACATTCTTCTTGGGAACCTTTTGTTTCCACTGCCGCAGCCTCTCCATGTGCTCCTGCTCCAGCAGTGGCCACGTTCTGTGCCACTGCTGCCACATCTCCTGCTGCAGCCACTGCTGCTTCTGCTTCTGCTTCTGCTTCTGCCAGCTGAGTTTCTCTCCCCAGTGCTCCATCCAAGTACTCTGGTCCACTTCCTTCTCGAAGCTCTCTGGAGCTTGCTGCTTGCTGAAATGAAGTTGATCTTGCATATCTTCCTTCTCCAGGGATGCTTCCTGCAAGAAATCCTTCTGGTTTGTGTCTCTGTGGTCTGGGCTTTTTCCTGAGGACAGCAACTTGGGCCCAAGAACTTTGGTATCCTTGCTGCTGATCACATCCACAATCCCTGGATTTGTCGTCATGGTGGGGAGTGACTGATATGATGAAGGTTGTGAATCCCAGTCCATGTCAATTTGGGCAAGTGACAGAAACAGCTGCTCCTCCTCTTCCTGTTCCTGTTCGGTTTCCGTCATGACTGATTTTTCCTCTGGGAGGGTCTTTTCTTGAGGGGAGTCTGGGGAGTCATCTGAGATCATGGCTGAGTCTTCTGCTTGACTTACAGCAACCTCAGCCTCTTTTAACTTGTACTCTAGCGTTTGCTTTATCAGGCACAGTTCATGGCACTTTTTCCGTAGAATTTCTACCTGCTTTAGTAGGGCATCTCTTTTGATCTCAAGGGTTTGGAGAGATTTCTGGAACTTCAGCCTCTGGCTACTGACTTCTTGAACCATCTCTGTTTTCAGGCATCTGTATTTTGTCTCTAGAATCTTGTTCTCCTCCTGCTGTAGGATCAAGGCCTTGCTGAGGTTCTCCACCACAGAGGATATGTACCTTATGGCTCTGGCCTCTCCTGTGCTGAACCTGGCAGAGTCCAGGAGCTCCTGCAGCATGGACTTCACCTCAGAGGCCCTGGTGCAGATGGTGTGTTTGTCCTGGAACATCTGCTGTGGGCTCAGTGGCCGAGAGGGAGACGGAGATGTTTGTTGATCTTTTTCCTGCCACCCCTGCCAGAAGGTGTATTTGGGCACTAGGAGAAGTGTAGACAAGATGTAGTTAGGGATATCCCTACTCTGCTCAGAGCTTGTCCGGAGCTTACCCACCAGGATCTGCTCCATAGCACCTGTAGGCCAGAGGCCCCAGATGCTCTCGGTGTAGTTCAACCCAACTCACCAAACTGCTGTTCTTTCTCTGGAGACAGCTATTTTTCTGGTCTTATACTTCCCAGACTCACTATCTGTGTTTGGCTGCCTACCGCAATAGTGAAGAAACCTACTTAGCACTTAGACTCCAGCACACCTAGAACCAGCTGGGAAGCTTTATCCCCCATATCACCAGACTGTGTTTGTAGCTGTTTGCATCACATGTCTTGCAGCTATCAACATACTTACAAAATAAAAATAAAAACAAAACCCAATAAAAAATAGAGGTTGAGAAGACAGCTCAAAGAGCTGGAGTGTATTCCCCTCGTGGTAGAGTCAATCCCCAGCACTACATCAACCTCCTCCTCAACCCCACCAAGTACAACTGGCTATGACCTCGGTGCCCTTCACCACTCTAAACAGCATCACATACTGGGCCCAAATACAAGTCATGCCTACAAAGCAGGGCTGAGTATCTCTGGGGATGCTCTTGGGCTCCTGAGCACTGCTGAGAGACTGTCCCTCAAAAAAATCTCCCAAATTCATTAACTTTTTCTCTTTGGAGAGGTCATCAACTACTCTTGATACTTGATGAAAATAAGGGAACTTCTCCCTAGAAAATACATGTAAACATAGATTGTATATTCTGTGTTCAAACCCATTCATCAATTTAAGTGCCTTAGGGCTGGGTCATAATTGTAGTTGTATCACTTAGGTACCATTATATGCATGTTGGACAGGTGGAGCATTCATTCATTTGTCCATTCAACCAATATCAGTAACAGAAAACAAATTGCCTATCTAGGAGGAGAGAGGCTAAAGGAAATACATCAATCAAAATTATATTGAAGTCAAGCTTGCTTTTAGGTAATAATGTTTGTGAGACCACATGACCCAGGGTTCAGTGCTTGGATTCTGGAACCAGATAACTTGTGCTTGAATCCCACCCTTATCACTTGGTTTGAGTGTTTCCTAACTTCCTTTCCACTGTTTCTGAAAGTATCTCCATTAAATAGTGTCTACTCAATAGAACTTAACTAGAGCATGCATATTTAGTGTTAATCACCAAATGAGGTATCAAGTAAGTGCTCAAGAACTCATTCCTAAAAATAAATAATATATAAAATTTTAAGCATAAATCATGTTGTTGATAGCCCACTCTTGGAGCAGCTATAATCATGAAGGATCTGGAAGGACCTCAGGTGTATCCTCACCAAACTTTTTAGCTCTGCAGCTGGGTTTGTGGTAAAAATGTTCCTTTGGATCTAGCTACAACTTAGTCTTTCTGGTCCCATACAGGCATAAGCCATAGCTCCAGAAAACACTTTATTATCACCCTATGGCCATCCCAGAGGGATAGCTCAGAACTACTCAGGACTCAGTTGGAGCCTAACACCCCAAACCCTGCCCTCTGCCCATCCATCTCAGATCAAGCGCTTGTCATGAAGGAGAGTCAGAATACCCCCACGAACCCTGCATGTACTTTTTCTCTAGAGGTTTCATTCATTATACCCAGACCCCCACCCTAACCTCACGTGCTCCCGGAACCTACTTTGTGCTCTTCTCCTTTCTCCTTCAATGAGAGTAGAGCAAAGGGAAATGAGAGACTCGATGCCTCCTTTGGTGGCAATGAGGGAGAGAGGTAACATTTTCTCTATCACTTCAATCCATTCATCCTGGGATTCCTCATCTTTCTCATTCTTCCTGTTTCTGATCTCATAGGTCAGACTGTCACCTGGAGAGGCAGGTAGGAGGTGTAGATGGAGAAGAATCTGTCCTCGGGAAGCCCCAAGCTGTTCTATAGGATAGGAGTCACACCAGCAGCTGTGACAGAAGATTGGTTTCATCTCTTATGCTGTGTGAAGTTGGACAGCTCACTGGTTACCCCAATCCTCGGTATCCTTGCCTGGGAAGGAGTTGGGTGAGGATTTTGTGTGTGTGGGAGGCCACACCCAGTTGTGCTCTGAGGGCTTTCGTCTGCTCTGTACTGGTGGTGCTTGGCAGAACACACGCAGTGCTGAATATCAAACCAGGTCAGGGTGGGTTACATGCTGGGCAAGTGCCTGGGCCCTTGTACTATCTCTCTGGCCCTGTCCTTTTTTTCTTTTATTATTATTATTATTTTCATTCTCAGGGATCTAACCAAGGCCTCACAGATGCAAGGTGAGTGCATAACCATTGAGCTTTACCCCCCTGCTAGGTTGGGTAAGAATGAAATGAGAACATGTGAAGAGATTAACATGAGACCTTTTAAGGAAAACAGATATGGAATAGGGGCTGGAGTGATAGCACAGCAAGTAGGGCATTTGTCTTGCATGCAGCTGACCCGGATTCAATTCCCAGCATCCCACATGGTCCCTCGGGCACCACCAGGAGTAATTCCTGAATGCATAAGGCAGGAGTATCCCCTGTGCAACGCCGGGTGTGACCCAAAAAGCAAAAAAAAAAATAAATAAATAAAAGATATGCAATAGACATTAAATAGTATTGTTGATAGGGATATGTCTGCCTTTTTATTTCTCTATCTTCTTGCCTAACTCATACCTAGACAATTAAGTAAATTAACTGGTATCAAAAGTTTTGCTTAGATTTGAGGCCATGACAGACCACTGAACTGAGAATCTTTTTTTTTTTCTTTTTGGGTCACACTGGCAATGCACAGGGGTTACTCCTGGCTCTGCACTCAGGAATCACTCCTGGCGGTGCTCAGGGGACCATATGGGATGCTGGGAATCGAACCCGGGTTGGCCGCATGCAAGGCAAACGCCCTCCCCGATGTGCTATTGCTCCAGCCCTGAACTGAGAATCTTGATGGGAGGGGAGTGTGCAAGGGTGGGGCACACATTCCTATACTCCCTTCCTCCATCATTGCAGTGCCTGCCACAGCACACAGCAGACTGAGGCCCTGTGACAGGATGACTCTGACGTGATCAGCGTTAGCACCTGGCTTCCAGGCTGTGCATAGCCAATCTATACCCAAGAGCTTACAACTGACATCTTTGCTGTTTGGTCGAGTGCCCATAACATAATGATCATTTGGTACTTCGAATACCACCTGTGGATGCCTTAAAAAAAAACAGTGTCACCAAAAACTTTTAGAACTAATTCATTCAGTAAAGTTGCAGGATATAAAATCAACATTCAAACACAAGTTGCTGGGGCTGGAGCGATAGCACAGCAGGTAGGGCATTTGCACACGGCTGACCCGGATTCGATTTCCAGCATCCCATATGGTCCCCCGAGGACCACCAGGAGTAATTCCTAAGTGCATGAGCCAGGAGTTACCCCTGTGCATCTCCGGGTGTGACCCAAAAAGAAATTAAAGAAAGAAAAAAAGTTGCTGGCCAGAGAGAGTTGTGAGCTGCTGCTTTGCATACAAGAGGTTTAGGCTTAATCCCTGGCACTGCAAGGTCCCCAAGCCCTAGGAGATGTGACTCCCAAATACAGAGCTAGGATTAACCCCAGACATCACTGTGTATGCACCACCTAAAAAACAACAACAACAACAGTTATAGCTCGGAATATAGCTCAGTATGGGGGCTGGAGCGATAGCACAGCGGGTAGGGCGTTTGCCTTGCATGTGGCTGACCCGGGTTCGAATCCCAGCATCCCATATGGTCCCCTGAGCAATGCCAGGAGTAATTCCTGAGTGCAGAGCCAGGAGTAACCCCTGTGCATCACCGGGTGTGACCCAAAAAGAATATATATATATGTATATATATATATATATGTATATATATATATATATATATATATATCTCAGGTCTAGAGCACTTGCTTTCATGTGTGAGGTCCTGGGTTCAATCCCCAGCACCAAGGGAGTTGGGGAGAAAGAAAAAGGTGTTGCATTTTCATGTACTAGCTATTAGCTATCTGAAAAAGAGATAGAGAGGGCTGAAGATATAGTATGAGGGCTAAAGCTCTTTCTCTGCATCCCCAGAATCACATAATCTCCCAGTACAGTTGAACCACAGAACTGGGAATTGTCCCCAAGCACTGTTTAGTCCTCAAACACTGCCTGCCCCAAAGAAATCAGTTCCATTTATCATAGCATCAAAAACAATTAAAGATACTTAGGAATGGGCCAGAGAAATAGTTCAATGGGAAAAATGCTTGCCTTGCATGCAACTGACCCAAGTTCAATCCCTAGCATCCCTTAAGGTCCCCCAGCCCCACCAGGAGTAATTCCTGAGCACAGAGCCAAATGTAACTCCTGAGTACATGGACTTGTTTTAGCTAGTATGGAATTGTTTTTGGACTACACCAGGTGGTACTCAGGGCTTACTCATGGCTATACATCCAAGGGTCACTCCTGGCAGAACTTAGGCTACCATATGTGGAGCCAGGGATAAAGCCAGGGTTGGCCAAGTGCCTTACACACTGTACTATCTCTTTGGCCTGCTAGTATAAAATTTAATTTTGTTTCTATCTTGCTAATAAATGAGATATCATAATGGGCCAGTGATGTAGACTTCATTATACAGCAGTTAATATCAGGGTCATTTATGTTGGGAACAGTTACATGTTTGTCCTCTGGGAGTGAATATGGTGTGTTGTGATGTGAGTGGGAGAATGCATCCCTGGAGAGGGACCACACTGTTTTCTGCCCCTCCCCCATACCCACCTCCTTACACGCCCTTCTTAGTGAAGACTGGTAGTGAGAAGGAGCATGGCAGTGAGGAAGGCAGCACCCCCAGGACTCACCCCAGTCACCCAGCCAGTGGAGAATTTCATACAAGTGCTTCTCTTTTGTCTGAGCATCTGTGGACAAGGAGGTAATTTTTTCCAGTAAGATGAATCTGTTTTTTCCTTTTTCCACCATATGGTGAGATTCAGACTTTTCTCTTAAATCATATCCTAATTCTTTCTGGAAGCGACTGATGACACTGTTGACATTGTCCAAGATGTTTGAGAGCTCAGAAGAAATATTCTATATGGGAAGGAGCAGTTTGTAGTATTTAGGGGTGTGGACTCACCATGTCCTGCAGTGTGATCTTAGGCAAGCCAGACAAGTCATAGGGCCTCAGTTTTCTTATTTGTAAAGTGAGGATGATTAGGGCTGGGGAGATGACTGAATGGGTTGGGGCACATGCTTTACATATGCGAGCCCATCCCCTGCACTACATGGTCCCCACTACTGCTAGGAGTAACCCCTCCCCCAACACACCCCAATCTAAAACTATTGGGTGTGGCCCAAAAACCAGAAAAAAGAAGTTGGGATGAATATAGTACCAATGTCATAGGTTTGTTTTTTAGAAAGATCAAATGAATTAGCATTAGTTCTTATTACTATCACTTTGGATATTAAGATCAGATTAAGAAGAGAAAAATATTAAGTATATACCACAGCATTTCTCCAGAGATTAAAAATTTTCTGGGTACTTCTGGACATATCTCTTCACAAGGTCACAAGACTGGAAAAAGGAGGCCCCAAGAAACTCATAGGATTAAAGGTTTAGGAGGTGGTGGTAAAAATTTTTTTGTTAAATCACTGTGAGATAAACAAAGTTTTCCGTGACTGGGTTTCAGGCATACAATGTTCCAACACCCATATCTTTACCAGTATATATTTTCCACAGCCAATGTCCCCAATTTCCCTCTTTTCACACACCCCACCCCCAGTCTGCCTCTATGGTAGATACCTTTCTTCTCTCTCTCTCTCTCTCTCTCTCTCTCTCTCTCTCTCTCTCTCTCTCTCTCTCTCAGGTTTTAAAATGTGCTAGAATCTGATGTGCTGAATGATTCCAGCTTTTGGTCATTACCCTTGGAGCTTTAGGACTCTACTAGCTTGAAGTTTTCTGGTAGGCCACCAAGAATACACCCTGAATCCTGAGCACCAGCTCCTGAATCTCAGAGTCCTATGAAGTTTCCAGTGACTGCTCCTTCCCTGGTCCAGCCCCACTGTGGAGGTGTGTGAAGGAGGTGGATACTTTGCACTGATCTGTCTGAAACCCAGTTTGAAGGGGATCTCAGGACTCCCAAGGGTTCAGATAGAATCTTAAATGAACCTAGATCGAGGGACCAAGGCCATAGCTCAATTGACAGAGCATATACTTTGCATGCAGGATGCCTCGGTTTGAACCCCAAGCACTGGTACCATATATGGTCTCCCAAGTACTGCTTGGGGAGACTTCCAAGCACAGAGCTGGGAATAGCTCCTGAGCATCACCAGTATGACAAAAACAAGCCAACCAACCTAGATTGAGTCCTAGCCCCCACTTCAGACCTTGATTAGAAGGGTGACTCCCTCACCGCAGGATTTACCTCCCGAGTCCGAGTTAGCTGGGCCGTCTGAATCCTTGAGATGATGGTTTTTGCTGACTCGGGTGTTAATAACTGTGGGGAGTCATCTTTCTCCATTTTGGATCACTGTCAGTCACCAAGATGCCCTGTGTTTCTAGTACAGTCCAAGAGACACACAATATTGGCTGCTTCAGTGTTAAGGATCCTGAGTAGCTCCTGAGAATTCTCTGCCTTGCCACAGCTCCCAGCAGTAACTGCCAGGTATCAGGTTCTAACTGACCTTCTTTTCTCCAGTGACATCATCAATTTGTCTGAAGGATTTTTTTTTTTTCCTTATTGGATCCTACCGGCAATGCTCAGAGATAACTCCTGGTTTTGCACTCAGGAATCACTCCTGGTGGGTTTAGGGGACCATATGGGGTGCTGGGGATTGAACCCCAGATGGGCTGCTGTGGTATTGCTCTGGCCTGCTCTAGCTTGTTTTTGAGTGCTGGGATTGGGAGGGATTCACTCCCAGCACTTGGCTTGGGAACCACATGGTGGTGTCAGGGATCAAACCTAGACTTCCTGCATGTAAAACATACCCTCTGAGCTATCTCACTGCCCCAAGATTTGTTTTTGTTTTGGGGCTACTCCCCCCCCCTCAAAAAAAGAGGAGAAAGGAAGAAATAGAAGTCACTGATAAAAAAATTACTAACAAAATATATCTGATAAAGGACTTATTCTGAATAGATAAACATTACATTTCAATAAGAAAAACAATCCAGCCTTTTAAATGCAGAGATATGGAACCAGAGAGAGAGAGTACAGGAAGTAAGGCTTATATAAGTCTTATATACAATTGTGGTCGCTAAGCCACTGGTTCAAATCTCTGGCACCACATATGGTTCTCTGAGCACTGCTGGAGGTCACTCCTGAGCACAGAGCCAGAAATAGCCCCTGAGCACCTTCAGGTATGGCCACATCCACCCATCCCCCAAAGTGGGCAAATCTGGGTGGAGTAATAGTACAGCAGGTATGCCACACGCCTTGCATGCATTAACTTGGTGTTCATCCTCAGCATCCCATAAGCTTCCCTGAGCCTGCCAGGAGTAATTGCAGAGTGCAAAGCTAGGAGTAATCCCTGATCATTGCTGGGTGTGCAAACCCCTCCCTACAAAAAAGGGGTGAATTTG
The DNA here is from genome assembly GCF_027595985.1 of Sorex araneus. NCBI lineage: Eukaryota > Metazoa > Chordata > Mammalia > Eulipotyphla > Soricidae > Sorex > Sorex araneus. The sequence goes on along the minus strand of NC_073303.1, from coordinate 228,079,759 downwards.
AGTAGATACCCCATGAAAGAAGGTATGAAAATAACAAGCATGAGGATGTGGTTTATTTTTTTTTTGGGGGGGGGACATATCTGGCAGTGCTCAGGGCTTACTCCTTTTTCTGTGCTCAAACAGAACTTGGTGGGCTTGGGGGAAGTATGGAGGGATGGGGATCAAATCCAAATCAGCTGTGGGCAAGGCAAGCACCTTACCCACTGTAGTATTTCTCCAGCTCCATGAAAAGGCTCTTAACATCTTTAATCATTAGAGAATATGCAAGTTAAAACCACAACAAAGTGTTAAGTATGATAAAGATGTCACAGTGAAAAATGTCACAGTACTTAGTGTTGTAGAGGATTGTGAATGAATGTAAAATGTCACAATCACTTTGGAAAATAATTCAGCCTTTTTTTTTTTTAAATTAGGAGTTTTATGGAGTATTTCTCACATGCAGCCAACTCCCATTTTGATCCCTGGTACCACATGTTCCATTAGTACAGCTGGTTGACCCATATGTTTCTGAGCACTGCTGGGGTGGTTGGACCACCATAAAGAATCATTATGGACCCCCAACCACCATCAGGGCATCCCGTATGATCCCTCGAGCACTGCCAGGAGTAATTCCTAAATGCAGAGCCAGGAGTAATCCTTGAGCATACCAGGCGCACGACCCCAAAAAAGCAAAAAATAAAACTAGGTTGGCTGTGTGCAAGGACAACTACCTTCCCTGCTGTCCTATAGGTCTAGCCCTGATATGTCTTTTGTTTTTATTTTTAAGCAGCACCCTTGTGGTGCTCAGGGATCCCTCTTGGCGAGACTCAGGTGACCATATGTGGTGCTGAGGATTGAATTCAGCTCAGCTGTGTGCAAAGCAAATTGCCCACCCACTATACTATCTCTTCAGCTCCTAAAGAGAACATGTTTTTGTTTGTTTGGTTTTGGGTTGGGGACCACACCTAGTGGTGTTCAAGGATTACTCCCAGTGGACTTGGGTGATCACCTGAGGTGCCAGGTATCAAACCTTGGTTGGCCATGGGCAAGACAAATGCTTTATTTTCTGTACTATCTCTCTGGCCCCTAAAGAGAACATTTTATGTCATGTTTATAGTGATGGTTATATATGACTCTATCTATATATATATATTAAAATTCACTATACTATTATTTTTGTTTGTGTTTTTGGGTCACAACCAGCAGTGCTCAGGGCTTACTCCCGAGTCTGCACTCAGAGATCACTCCTGGTAGGGCTCGAGGGACCCTATGTGGTACCAGGGATCAAACCCTGGTCTGTTGCATACAAGGCAAGCCTTATACCTACTATAATCTCCCTAGTAAGATGAATATGTCTCAACATTTGTCCTTGCTGCATTTGTCAGTTTGAAAAGAGCCATAATTTATGTAATAAGATCTTGATTATCTGGATATTCCTGACTTACTTTTTACTGTATGGTAGAGGTACCTTTAATAGAGAAATATTTTTTTTAAGAAAGATAATTTGAGGGGCTGGAGTGATAGCACAGCGGGTAGGGCGTTTGCCTTGCACGCGGCCGACCCGGGTTCAAATCCCAGCACCCCATATGGTCCCCTGAGCACCGCCAGGAGTAATTCCTGAGTGCATGAGCCAGGAGTAACCCCTGTGCATTGCTGGGTGTGACCCAAAAAGCAAAAAAAAAAAAAAAGAAAGATAATTTGAGGCATGAGTTACCTTTTGATTTTGTTCAACAATTTTGCTTTTTTTTTTTTCTTTTTGGGTCACACCCGGCATTGCACAGGGGTTACCTCCTGGCTTTGCACTCAGGAATTACTCCTGGCGGTGCTCAGGGGACCATATGGGATGCTGGGAATCGAACCCGGGTCGGCCTCTTGCAAGGCAAACGCCCTACCTGCTGTGCTATTGCTCCAGCCCCCAATTTTGCTTTTCTTGTCTGTAGTGTATTTTTAGCTTTCAGGAAGTCATACCTCTAAGTCTTATCTAATCGTATGTTAGATAGATGTATATACCTGTCTTCTTTTTACCAGTATTTTCGTTTGGATTTTGGGTTATAATGTAAGCAGTGATTTGGGTTGCTCCCATTTCAGTAGTTGGGGGTTTCTGGTGTGTTTGTGGTACACTGCAGTGCCAGAGATCTTACCTAGGGCATCTGCACGCAAAGCCATCCTTCTAGCCAATTGCACCCTCCCCCAAACTCTTCCCCCCACAGTTTGTTTTGTTTTTGGGCCACACCCAGCAATGCTCAGCAGGGCTTATTCCTGGCTCTGCACTCAGGAATAACTTCTAATGGTGCTTGGGGGACCGTTTGGCATGCCAGGGATTGAACCTAGGTCAGAATCTGCAAGGCAAATGCCTTACCCACTGTACTATCACTCCAGGCCCCCCGCCTAATTTTTAAATCCTACTGCCTTCTTAAGATGCTGTTTTGTGGTTCAGTATACATTGTACCAGAAATATGGTATATAATTATGAGATAATAATGACATTGAGAAATGTATAGTCTGGGAGGAAAACCTGACTCTGATTGTTAATTATTGTTCAGTTATAAGACAGAGTATCCCACCCACACAGCAGACAGAGCCTGGCAAGCTACCTGTGGCATATTTGATATACCAAAAACAGTAACAAGTCTCACAATGGAGACATTACTGGTGCCCGCTTGAGCAAATCGATGAACAACGGGACGACAGTTCTACAGTACAGTGTGACAGTCCCCCTAGTGGAGAGATAGCACCATAGGTAAGATGCTCGCCTGGCAGTGCAGCCAGCCTGTTTTCATTTCCAACATCCCATTTGGTCCCCTGAGCCTGCCAAGAGTGATCCCTGAGTGCAGACAGGAGTAAGCCCAGAGCGCTACCAAGTCTGGCTCAAAAGAAAAAAGTGGGGGTGGGAGCTGGAGCGACTACAGTGGGTAGGACATTTGGCTTGCATGTGGCCAGCCCCAGGTTCAAGCCTGGCATTCCAGTGTCAGAAGTAATTCCTGAGTGCAAAGCCAGGAGAAGCCCTGAGCATTGATGTAGGTAGGCAGGTAGATAGGGAAGGTCCCCTTTTTCAAGGCAATGGCAATGAATTTCCTGGGAAGTAATATCAGTAGCCCTGAAGTTGCAAAAAGCCAGTTTTGCCGAAAACAGGAACTAAAAACTGATAAGACTTTCACCTGACCAGCAGTAAACCCAGGGAAGGGGCTGGAGCCATAGCATAGCGGGTAGGGCGTTTGCCTTGCACGCGGCCGACCCGGGTTCGAATCCCAGCATCCCATATGGTCCCCTGAGCACTGCGAGGAGTAATTTCTGAGTGCAAAGCCAGGAGTAACCCCTGTGCATCGCCGGGTGTGACCCAAAAAGCAAAAAACAAAAACAAAAAAAACAAAAAACAAACAAAAAAAACAAAAAAAAAAACAGGGAAGGCTGGACCCCCCCCTTCTCCCCCCCCCCCACCCCCGCCTCTGACAGAAGCTCCAGAAGAAACAAAAGGCCAGGAAAGGAATTTCAAAGAAAACCATCATCACTCCCACCTTACCCCCTTGGCAACCTCCCTAGCAAAGGACTTTTGCCTAGGTAGAAGCCCCACTCAGGGGCAGGTTGGAAAAACCCTATAAAAGCCACCTTGAACAAAGGAAGAGTACATATATGCTGCCCCAGCCCATGTGCTGCTTATGCGTGGGAACATGGCTGAGCACATGTGCTGCTTGTGCCCACATGTGGCCACATGTGCCTGAGCACATGTGTTGCCCGCATCTCCCCTCTTGAGATGTGTACTTTCATGCTTCCATATCTAATGTTGGGTGTGTGTAGGGGCTCTCTCCACCTTTGGAGAAGCCTACATTCTCTCTTGAGCACGTTACTCTCCACTCTCCATTTTCTCTTCCTCCTTCTCTTCAAAAACCTCCAAATAAAATCTGATTTTACTTCACTGCTCGTATGCTCCTGAAATTCTTGTTTGCAAGGTGAGACAAGAACCCAATAACCCTGGATCCTAAGTGGCAGAGGCGGATTGGGAGAAAGTGACCATCTCCTCCCCACCTCACATAAGCCACCTATGGACCCACTGACATCAGTATCACCAGGTATGGCCCAGAGAGCCAAATAATGGGGTAGGGGGAAATAAATCAAGATAGGCAAAGACATAAATATGGAAAATTAAAGAACCAACAAAAACAGGGAGGCAATGTAAACGCCTAGAGGGAGAAGCCAGATGGGCTGCAGAGGCTGAGGAAGCTCCACGTGGAGCAGGGCAGAGGCTCCAGCAGAATGTCTTCACAGAGATGAAGCTGACAGACGCTCTTTCCTATCTCGTAATCCTGAGGAAAGATTTAAGGAGAGATTTTGAGACAGAGTTCATGACAAAACACAGGAAACTAAACAAATAAAAAACCAAGACATTATTAATGTCAGGCATGGGAAATGAAGAGTAATCAATTTTCTATGTCTCAACTCTGAATAGAGTGTATCATCACTGTTCTGTAAGAACTGAAAATTGAACTAACAGACTTCATAGAATTAAAATTGGCAGATGGGAGATGGGAATGATGTTTAAGAGTTGGGGAGAGAGGACAGGAAAAGTAAGTTAAACCTTCATACCTGTCCCTATTGTTTGTGGAGGATAGGGCCAGTGTGCCAATGGAAATTTACAGACTGAATATTTTATTTTGGCTTTTGTACTACACCTGCTGGTACTCGGGTTACTTCTGGCTCTGCATTCAGGGATCACTCCTGGCAGTGCAGAGTGGGGTGGGGTGGGGGGAAGAGGACTGAGGGAATACTACTACTACTACTACTACTACTGCTGCTACTACTACTACTGCTACAACACACACACACACACACGACTCCATGACACCATATGGGATGGAATGACCAGGATTGAACTCATGCAAAGCAAACACCCTATTCACTATATATTGCTAGGGCCCCAACAAATATTATGTTTTACTTTAAAGTATGTTGGTGTATCCTAAGAAATCCATCATTAAAACAAGAAAACTATAAAATGATTAATAAATTGTTTTATTTTAGGGCCACACCCCCTGAAATTAGAAGACCATGCTATACTCAGGACTAAGTCTGGGCCTCCAATATGCAAAGCTTATGCTCCAGTCCTATGAACTACGTGACTGACAAATCGTTATGGACCTCTAATCACTTTGGATATGCTTGGGTTGGGGAGTGTCTCAAAAAAAATTACAAGCAGGAAAAAGAAAATGGGGCTAGAGTACACGTGGTGCCTTGGGTTCAGTTCCTGGTACTATATGGTCCCCAGAGGACCACTACTAGGAGCAACCCATAAGCACTGGTGTGACCCCCCCCAAAACCAAAACAAAGAACAACAATAAAGAACAAATTCCAGAGGACTAGGCTTTCACTTGAGGGCAGCTGTATATCATAAAGATGAGATTTCTCTCCCATGTCAGCCATTTCATTCCCCATCCTAGGGTTGGTTCTTTTCCTCTCTCCCCCGCTACTCTAAGCTCTTAGCAAGCTGGGCCCAGCTCCAACAGTTCTTGATCTCAGAACCCTATCGTCCAGCAGAGTAAGGGTGAAAGGATGAAGGAAAAGCTCCAGCGTTGGAGGAAGGTGTTACCACTTTTTCTCCACCAGAGCTCCCAAAGCCCTGTCACAAGATCTTTCCGCATATTAGTTTAGGCTTAGCACTCCCTTACCTGCACAAGAAAATACTTACCTCAAATCCTCAACTTAATTTCATTTACTTTTTAGCTTTCAGGTCACACCTGCAGTACTGGGGGGCCAAAGGCCGGGGGCAGCTGCGTGCGTGCCAGGACAGCGCCTGAACGCCTGCACTAACTCTTCGCATCCAAATCCTCAATTTAATAAACACGTGGGCCCAGGTTCGCAGATGACACCGTTCAGATGACTGAAAATCACTTCGTTATCACGCCTCTGCGTGACGCCCCACCCGGCTAGGGGTCCCCACGGCTTTTTTTTTTTTTCTTCTTCTTCTTTCTTTCCAACCGTGGGGCCCGTGCCTGGAGGACTTTCCGGCTCAACAGATAATGGTTGGATGAGAGAATTACCTGCCGCGCTAAAAGTAACACGCGTGGAATTACAAAGCGCAGATCCCCCTTATTCTGGGAGCCCACTCGGTCGCGCGGGCGGCGGGAGAGACGCAGACTAGCGCCCAGACGCCCGCGCCTCGCGCCTCAGGGGCGCTGGCCGCCGGGACCGTCCGCCAGAGGCGCGGCCGGCGCGCCGGGGGTGGCTCCGCGGGTGGCTCCGCCGCGGGCGGCGCGGGGGCGGGGCCGCGTGGGGCAGGGCCGGGCCCGGCGGCGAGAGCGAGCGGAGTCCCGGCCAGCAAGGGGTGCGACCCCCGCCGGCCCCGCCCCCCCGGCTGCGGCTCGGCCAATGAGAACAGCTCTTACTGGCGGGTGGGCCGAGCCGGCCCAGCTGCTCGGAGGCTCTGGCATGGTAACGTCCCCGCGCGGGGGTGGAGGGGCCCGGGGCGGTCCCACAGCGCCCCCGGCGGCCCGGGCCGAGGTCTGGGGGTCGGGGAGGCCGCCGGGTGCCGCCGGGGGCTCCCGGGACGCCCGGGGAGGGCGAGGGGAGGCTGGGGGTCGCGAGAGGCGCCCGGGAGGGGGGTGGGGGCGGGGATTTGGGGTGGAGGGGGCGGGGGAGGCCATGTTGGAAGCTGGCGGGGGTCGGGGGCGTGAGGGAAAGAGAGTTTCGGGACCAGGTGAAGAGGAGGCGTGGGGGAAGCGAGGGGTGGGCTTGTGGAGAAGGGTGGGCAAGGAGAGGGGGCGGGCGCCTGGGGCCACAGTGCTCCTTCTGGGAGTCGGGAGTGTCTCCAGCCCCTCGCCCCCCCACCCCGCGCGTGCCCTTGGGAAGCCCCGCGGCTTCCTCAGACCCCTCGAGAGCCGGTCTGTCGGTTCCTTGCATTGTCTCTCGAGGTGAGGAGGAGGCATTGTCTCCTGAGAGAAGAGGCTTCTGACCCTGACCCGCGCGCGGAGTCGGGGAAGGGGGAGCGCAGAGCCCCCTCCCCCTCCCCCTGCCCTCCACAAGTTGGATCAACTCTGTGTGACCTTGGGCGAGTCATTACCTTTCGTTGGGCCTCAGGGTGCCCGAACTGGAAACAGCATTGTTAGGGGGAAGCGTGCCAACGTTCGCCCCGCTCTCCAGCTCCTAGATGGGGGGGTGCTCGAGAGAGTTGGGCAGAATGGGCGCTAGCAGGTGGGGAAGTGAAGGAAAATTGCGTGAAGATGGAGGCCTTTAGCTGGGACTGCAGAAAGTCCGCAGGGACGTGGCCGGGATGGTAGGCGCGAAGCCTGCAAGACTCAGTAAAGGACGAGGGGGTTGAGACCTACCCTTAAGGGAAAGCCAGTAGTAAGAGTTCTTCAGTGGAAAAGTGATGAGATGGCAGGATGGAGAGAAACAAGATCTTTTCCAGTAAGACAGCCACGGACTGTGGGGCACATGAAGTATAAGGTGAACTGAGGAGTGGGACTGGGTAGATCTTGAAATCAGGAAGGGAGGAAGGGAAATGGAAAAGGCCAACTGGTTGGGGGGCCTGGAGGATAGTACAGCAGGTAGTGAGTTGGCCCTGTGCGTGGGGGTCCCGGGTTTGATCTCTGGCATTCCATGTCCTTCGGTGGCAGCACCACGAGTGATCCTTGAGCACGTCGAGTGTGCCCCCCAAACAAAACAAAACATACACACAAAAAGGAGGGGGGTGAGGTTAATCATCTCGTCTTTCAGTTTCCATGATCCTTTTTATGTTTTTCTTGGGGGGGGGGGAGAGAAGCAGGAGGTGTGGGATTTGGGCCATACCCAGCAGTGCTCAGGACTTAGTCCTCTTTTAATAGAATACTCCTGGCTGGGCTAGGGACATATGTATTAGCAGGAATTCAGTCCTGGAGGGCTAAGTGCAAGGCAAGTGCCTGGCCTGCTATTATTCTGACCTGCTACTTTTCTTTTTGAAGATGCTTTCGGGGAAGTTTTCTTTCAGAGCCTCACCTGAGGTGCTGGGGGACCATTGCTGGGAATTGATCCCAGGGCCTCATGCAAGGCTAGTGTTCTGACCACTGAGTTACATCTGGTGGTTACTTTTTTGATCTTTCTGAGGGCTGTGCTATCTGACCTTCATTTTTCTAATACAAATCCCTTTAGGGAATGAGTCAGACCAGGCTGACCTTGGGATGTATCACCAGGCTGTCAGAGGTTTTCAGGAGAGCATGAGGATTGGGATGAAAAGAAAATGGGAATTAATTTGATTGCAAAAAGTACCAGCAATGCCATCAATCTATCTGGTAGGGAGGTAGCATTGTGGAGTAGTTGAAAGCACAGGCTGTGGGGTCAAACTGGATTTGAAACATATCTCTGCCATTTAAATTCTTGGTATCATGGTTCGGTTACTTAATTTATCTGAACTTCAGCTTATCTATAAAATGGGAAAATAACATAATTGCAAGGATTAAATGATTGGCATGGTCTCTGGCTCATAATAAACACTCAATAAATATTAGCTATTAACTGTTAGTCCTTCTTTCATTATCTTTTGGGTTTTTCTGTTTTTCTTCTTAAGGTGCTGGGTGTTGAATCCAGGGCCTTACACAGGCCAGGCAAGTGCTACAACGCTAATCTACATTCTTGGTTCCTGTTTCTCATTCTTGTCATCTGTTCTGAATCTGTTCTGAGACAGGTTCCTTAGGTGTAGAGGCTGAGAAGGATTGATTGTGTCCTAAGGGCCCTTCTGTTGGTCCAGGTGAACACATAATGAATAGATAGTCAAGTCTCCATTATCTCTCAGCCTGCCAATATGATTTTGTTCCAGGAGAGACACAGGATATACTTTTCATTTGTTTTCTAGACCACACCCAGCTGTGCTCAGGTCTTACTCCTGGCTCTGTGCTCAGGGATCACTCTTGGCAGGGCCCAGAGGATAATATATGGTACAAGGGATCAGCTCCCAGTTGTCTGCTTGCAAGGCAAGTACCTTACACACTGTGATCTCTGGCCCCTATGCTTTGCTTTCAGTCCCTTTTCACCTATATCTCACCCAGGAATAATAAACCCCTAGTTGTAGCATTGTTGAAGCAAGTGAGTTAGGGGTAGTGGTATTTTGCGAGAAAAAGGCATATGCATCATACTTGGGAGATCTAGGGAATGGAGCACTGTGGAAGTTCCATAGTAATTTATGTACATTCCGTTGCCCTGTCCTTTGTGGAGAACTGTCCAAAGTAGGTTAATTTTTACCCAGGTTTCATTCTCTATTCCATGTTAAGTGAAGTTAAGAGTTTTATTATTTATATTTTTCATACCAGTATTTAACTGCATTTCCCTTTCCAGAGTCACACAGACCTCTTCTAAGACACCTATGGTCACAGCATTTTGTATCCAGAGAATTTATACAAATCATACAAATGTACCTGGCCACATGTGTTTATACACATACGTTCATTTTAGGATATTCCAGTATGCCAAAATCAGTTGGCATACTGGAGAGATAGTACAGTGGGGAAGGCCCTTGCATGCAGCTAACCCATGTTCTATACCTAGCATCTCATATGGGCACAGAGCCAAGAGTAAGTCCTGAGTATAGCCAGATGAGGCTAAAAATACAAAAATGAAAGACCCAAAACGAAAACTAAATATTGGGGGAATGGGAAGGTAGCTCAGGCGTCGGGCATACATGTGCAGACTGGAATAGCTAAGTCCTGGCATTAAGCCATCAGGCTTTGTTGACTGTCAATTGACCATCACAGGGAGTAGCCAGTAAGGTTCCTAAGTACTGCATTTTCCTGCCCCCAAATGGTGAATCCTTGCTGGTTTAACCACTTGGGACACTGGTCAGATAAGGAGAGGATACCTTTCTGTGATTGGGATTTCTCAAATCAGTGAATGGACCTTGGACCAATCAATAATTCCCCCTTATTTTTTTCAGTTTGAAAAGCCTTGGTTGTTGCCAGAAGTGACTGAGTGACGCCTGTTCCTTGAATAGTTCCTAGACTTTACTAATGACTGTGTTTTGTGGTACCTGCCAAGACCATTTGGTCATTAAATCAACAAATATTTATTAGCACCAATTGTGTGCCAGTGTGCCAGGTGAAGAAAATGTAATGTGAGGGGCTGGAGCAATAGCACAGCAGGTAGGACATTTGCTTTGCATGCGGCCGATCCAGGTTCAATTCCCAGCATCCCATATGGTCCTCCAAGCACTGCTAGGAGTAATTCCTGAGTGCTAAGCCACGATTAACCCCTGTGCATCGATGGGTGTGAGCCAAAAGGAAAAAAAAAAGAATGTAATGTGATAGGATGGAGTTGACACAAAGTTGACAAAGCTCCTCCGCCTTAAAGAGTTTCCATTCTAGAGTTGGCTGCATGCAAGTCAAGCACCTTGTCTACTGTACAGACCCATATTTGATTGATTCTAAGACAATTTTAATATTTATGAAGTCAAAACCTTGAAATCAGAGGAGTATTAAAAATAATTTGTAGCATTAGTAACATATCAAATGAGCATAATCACAATTGTGCTAATAACTAAAATTTCAGTGGAAAATAGCCAAAGGGAAGGTATATGATATGTGGAGGGAGGATTTCCTGAGGAAGTGACCGGTGGATGTGAAAGATGCTAGGGCAAGTGTGGAACTGGAAGACTGCCAGGCAGAGGTGGACAACTGAGAGGAAGGATGATTGGATCCCAGACCTTGGAGCTCAGTGAAGGTAGCAAGGCAGTTTGGGGTTTTTTTTTTGTTTTTGTTTTTTTTTTGCTATTGTATAATCTCCCAGGCTTGGTGCAGGTATTTTGGTCTTTTACCCTGAGAATGGTACAAGCCATTAAGAGTTTAATCAAATGGCCTGAGGTGGGGTGAGAGCTTAGGAGAATGAGAGGCATCCAGTTATATTCAAGACTTATTCCTGGCTCTGCTCAGGGATTAATTATTACTGGAAGGATCATATGTGTTAACCCCTATATTATCTTTGCCTCTCTGGCTCCATAAGGTACATTTTATTGCATTTTTAAAAGCATATCTTCACTTTGTTTTGTTTCATTTTCTTGAGCCATACTTGGTGGTGCTCAGGAGTTACTCCTGGCTCTATACTTCAGGAATCACTCCTGGTGGGCTCAGGACCATATGGGATGCTGGCCATTGAACCTGGATCAGACGCATGCAAGGCAAATACCTTGTCCAATGCCTCATGAGGTGCATTTTGTGTGTGTGTGGTTGGGGGGGGGCACACCTGATGATGCTCAGTGTTTACTTTTGGCTCTGTACTTAAGGAATCACTCCTGGTGGTACCTCTAGGGACCATATGGTATAACAGGGATTGAACCCTGGGCATCCGAATCCAAGGCAAGTGCAAGTGCCTTACCCACTATACTGTTTCGCACCCCCATCCCCACCCCACCATGAGGTGAATTTTGATGAACTTGTTATGACTGCAGATATAGTAGATGTGATGAAACTTGCAAGTAAGTCATAGGAAAATGAGGAATGGGGTGGTGGAAGCAAAGAAAATGAGAAAGTTTGATTTAGGAGATAAATTATCAGGACTTAGTGATGGCTTGATAAGGAGGAGGGAAGTGTGAAGAATGACTCTATCTTATACAGAGATATAGTTGTGTAGGTCTCTTAGTTGGAACCAGAGAGGATCCAAATGTTACGTAGCATTTGGAAAGGCTAGAGAAGATCCCCTTCGCTAGCCTTTCCAAATGCTTGTGGTGGGAAAGTTACTGCTTGTGGTGGGAAAATGTTGCACAAAACTGTTCTTTTTTTTCCTCCCTTGAGTAGTTTTTGACTTTCTACACCAAAGAAAGTTTCTGGGACCAGAGTGGCTCTCATACAGGAGAGGGATGGTTGAAGGTGGAGTAGTTTGACTTATTTTCTCCTTAGTTTAAGAAAGTAAGAGAAGGATAGATGTTATTAAAGGTAGTGATTAGAAAACATTTATTTTTGATTTGGGGGCCACATCTGACTGTGCTCAGTGCTTACTCCTGCCTCTGTGCTCAGGGCTTAATCCTGACTCTGTGCTCAGGGATCATTCCTGGCAGGTTTGATGGGGGCGGAAACCAGGTGTCAGGGATCAAACTCAGATCATTGTGCAGGACTTACCAACTGTACTATCTCTCTAGAAAGCATTTTATTATTATTTTTTTTTTTGGTTTGGGCCATACTTGGCTCTGCACACAGGGATCACTCCTTATAGGACTTGAGAACCCTCTGGGGCTCCAGGGACCAAATCCCAGTTGATAGTGTACAAGGGCCCTACCTGTGTATTATAGCTTCACTCCCCTCTCTACCCAAATAATTTTTCAGCATATGATCGGGAATGTTGAGAAATACGGAGCACTGGTGAGATGGCCAGCTATCAACTTTCCTTAGAACTCTCCCTTCCCCTCTATTCCCAGAACAGATAAGGACAGAATCTCCAAACTTCACTAGAGAGAGAGAGAGAAAGAGAGAGAGAGAGAGAAAGAGAGAGAGAGAGAGAGAGAGAGAGAGAGAGAGAGAGAGAGAGAGAGAGAGAGAGAGAGAGAGAGAGAGAGAGACATGTGTGTAGAGTGTTAGCTCTGCATGCAGCCAACCTAGGTTTTAGCCCCAGCAGACAGACCCAGGAGTAAGCCCTGAGCATTGCCTAGTGTGACCCAAAATTAAAAAGTCACCTTTATTAAAAAAAAAAATTGGAATTTGTAATAAAACCATGTAGGTACAAATTTAAAAGTTAAAAGGGACTGGGGACATGAATGGAGACGTGACTCAAGTGATAGAGCATATGTCATATATGTGTGAGTTCCTGAGTTTGATTTTCAGCACCCTATGTCGACCCCCAATATTGCCAGTGTGGCCTATTCCCAAAAGTTACAGAAAAACTATATAGTGGGAGGTCACCTTTTTATCTCTATACCCCTTCTTGTGCACTATCACTTGTCTGATTTTTATGCTATGAATAGAATTACCTACACTCTGCTTCCCCCCACTTGTTTCAGCATATTTTAGAGTATTCGATATCAAGACTTTTTAATTATTTCTCCCTTTTTATAGTTGCATAGTATTCCACTTTCTGTTGTTTATAATTTCTCAATTCCTTATTGTGGGTATTTAGACTGATTCTAATCTTTTGTTCTCACAAATAATGCTGAAATGGGAACCTTGTACATACCTCATTTTGATCTTCTGGGGTTGTTTTTAGAATTGGAAGGTTCCATATAGAGAGGATTTGTTCATTCAGTCATCCATTTATTCAGTATTTATTGAGTATCCACCATGTGCCAGATACTGGCAGGTACCAAGAATTTAGCTTTCAAAAAAATCAGATCTGGGGCTGGAGCGATAGCACAGCGGGTAGGGCGTTTGCCTTGCATGCAGCCGATCCAGGTTCGATTCCCAGCATCCCATATGGTCCCCGAGCACTGCCAGGAGTAATTCCTGAGTGCATGAACCAGGAATAACCCCTGTACATCGGCAGGTATGGCACAAAAAGCAAAAAAATAAATCTGATAAAGATCTGATCCCTTACCTTAGGGAGGGTTATTACCCTCTAGTTAAGGAAGTTGTATATATGGAAAAGTGTAAATAAATTGGAAAGATAGTGGATCATATAGAGAATAAATTGGGATGATCTGCTTTAAATAGGAAGACTTCAAAGAAAAAGCAAAGCTCTTTAAACTGAGGATTAGTAGATGGGCTGTGTGTTGGTAGAGCAGGGACCCCTTGGGTTTTAAAAGCAATCCCCCCCAGGAAGAGGAGTTCAGGGTCTATGGAGGAGGGGATGGTCACTGGGGTGGTTTGGGGATTCAGAATAGAGATAATGAGGTGGCAGGTGATGAATGGAACATACCAAAGATTGTAAATAGCTAAATAGGGAAGGCCAATAGGGAAGGTTCTGATAGTAAAGAGGGAGGCTTAGGAACATGAGTTTTATGAAGGACTAGGGACTAAATGTGTTTAGAGGGCTTGGGGTTTTACTCAAATAGGGGAATGTGGTAAGGGGCCATCTTCTGGATAGTTCAGGCATGAGAGGCCTCTGTTTACTGGCATGAAAGAGACATGGCTTTATTCACAGTCAGGATACAAGACGAACAGCCCTGGGAAGTCCCTGTTTGTGCCTGTAACAGAGATGCCTCTATCTTTTCTTTGGTTTTGGCAAAGTAGAAGCTTCCAGAATAAAGATAGCATTGAAGGGGCTTGACAGGCTGGCTCTGGGATGGTGGAAGAGAGAACAGATTAACCTGTTTCTCAGAGCTGGGTCTGGGTAGGAAACGGAACTTGGAGACCCTTCCTCTGAACTTCGTGCTCCTTTTTCATCCTCACCACTCTGCTTGCTTTCTGCAAAAGCCCATCTCTTTGCCCGTCCTGGGTCCTATGACTTTTCTCTCCCTCAACAGTCGGTTCCCGATTCTGGTCCCCGGCCCCCAGCAGCGCCTGCCCCCTTCCCACCGGGGCCCCCCATGATGCCACCACCCTTCGTAAGTTTTACATCTTTCCCTGGGCTTGGCTTTTCCAGCCTATACCCCAGCTGCCCAGCCCCTTGCACTGCAGCATTGCCAGCACAGTTTTTGTGCAGTTCCCTTTGGAAGAGGGATGGTTTTGCTTGGGTATTTGGGTGGGAAGAGCTGCTGTAAGCTCTAGTCCTTAGGTTGATAGCTCCCCCTTTGTCTTTTTGTCTTTGGGACATAGTGGGGCTCGGGTTGGGTATGTGGGTGGGAAAAATGACCCCTGTTATCTGAGGGCTGGGTGGGGCTGTCTTTCTCTTTCACTACTCCTTATCTATATTCTTTAAATATACCACATAAGTCAGGTTGGAATTATATTGATGGACATCGAATTAAGGGAAAGGAGATGGGAGGCAGGGGACTGGGGCATTTAGGTGCCTGAACACCTGTCTTCTGGCCTGCATCTGAGAGGCCTCTTTAGGGTGATGAGTTGCTAAGGAGGTGAAACCTTCTAGCTACAATCTGATAGTGGTTACACTTCCTTTGCCTTACTCTACCTCTCAGGAAGCTGTGATGCTTTCTTATTAGACCCAGAGGACCCCCAAGTTATCAGTCTTTACCAGGGGTGAGGATGAAGGCAGTTTCCACACTTTGTGCTCCTCAAACTAAAGCCCTGGGATTACTTTAGAGTTTAGGGTAGAATTGTGGGGAGACAGTTGAGTGGTTTCTGACCTCCAAAGCAGTGTCTTCACTGCTCAGTATCTTTTCCTTTCCTGTTCCAGATGCCCCCTCCAGGAATCCCCCCACCCTTTCCTCCGATGGGGCTACCCCCCATGAGTCAGAGACCACCAGCCATCCCTCCCATGCCACCTGGCATTATGCCCCCAATGCTTCCACCAATGGGGGCACCACCACCACTCACACAGGTAACCTTCTTCTTGTGGATCAGCTCCTCAGGAGACCCTGTTAGTTTAGCTGGGGTGGAGCTAAGGTTGGGCGTGTGGACTTCAGATACTCGGGTGGGAAGGGAGCCTTGGGTCAGGCCCACGTGATATACCTACTGAATGACTGAAGAAAACTCTTAGTCTAGTTGAGAGCCCAGAACCTTCATCTTAGTAGCTGATTTTGTCTCCTTTAAATCCACAGATACCAGGCATGGTACCTCCCATGATGCCAGGAATGCTGATGCCAGCGGTGCCTGTCACCGCAGCGGTAAGCACTGGGGCCACCAGGAAGCAGGCGCTGCCCTGCACGCCTGTGGGTCTGACTTGGAGCAGAGGGATATGATCACCGTTCTTTCCCTCTTCTCACTGGATCCACCTTGGACTTGTGGCAGCGTTCCCACACTTGAGTCCTCTTCTCTAGCCATGTATTCAGCTCTTCTATTGTCACATTCATGCCCAAAGCCATATACACTCTTGTTACACATTTCCGTGCCCAGTTCCTTTAAGGGACACACTCCCGCCAGACACCCCTTACCATCACAGAACCAGTTCTGTGAACTCTTGAATACAGTTTCTGCTTCATTCTTACTTACCTCTGGAGGAAGCAACAGTATGTGGGGATTTTGGTGTACCTTCTCTGAGTGTAGTAGCTCAGAGTAGTGGAGTCTGGATAAGATATCAAACTTGGCATCTGCTGTGGAAGAGATGGACTCACAGGTTGGCTCAACAAAAAACTTCATGAGGAAAAAGGAGAGAGGAACTACTGCGTGGTTTTCCTGGGCTTCTAGTGCCATGACCCTGGAGGGTGGGGGAAGCCTGTTACAGAACAGAGCTCCTTGGGAGAGGACACGTGGATCCTGGCCTGGCCTGATTCTCCATCCCCCATGGCCTGGGTCTTGGGGGCCACTGGGCTTGGCCCCAACCCTTCCCCCTCCTCTTTCTTCGGCAGACGGCTCCGGGTGCGGACACCGCCAGCTGTGAGTCTTCTGGGGGCCTGCTCCCCCCAGGCTCGGAGGTTGGGGGGTACAGGGGAGAGGGGACCATGGACTAGAGCCCACCCTGGATCATGCTTGTGGGATGCCAGGGAGCCTGGGATGTTTCTGGGACTAGGGGACGTTTAACTGGGGATGGGATAAGGGAGGTGGGGATGAGATGGAGTTTTGAGCAGGGACTTAACATACTTTCTTTGACTTCTTTTCTAGCTGCTGTGACTGGGACAGGCCCTCTGGTGAGTTGTTTTGGTTTGGTTCTCTGGGTAGAAAGGCCAGAAGTATTGGGGCTGATAGTTTAAATCTCTGGGGTGAAGAAGAAAACTGTGGAAAGGAACCTTGACCACCATTCTGTGTGCCCCTTCCCCCAGAGGGCCCTGTGGAGTGAACACGTGGCCCCCGATGGGCGCATCTACTACTACAATGCTGACGACAAGCAGTCCGTGTGGGAGAAGCCCAGCGTTCTCAAGTCCAAGGCAGAGGTCCTGAGTGGAGCTTGTCTCCCTCCCTTCCAGCTACCCTGACCTTTCCAAGTCATTGGCTCTGATATCTGACCCCCAGAACAGAGGACCCACCCTGACCAACTCCCACTTATCTGGGACCTCAGGAAGCCCACCTTCCCCCATGTTATGCCAAGTCAGGTGGTAGCTAAAAATTCCCATGTCCCTTCCCCTGTTTACTGTGTCCCCTTAATTCTCCCAGCTGTAGCTGGAGGAGATGTCCTGACAACTGGTGTCTTCTGACCTCTCCTCTTACAGCTGCTGCTGTCACAGTGTCCCTGGAAAGAGTACAAGTCTGACACAGGCAAACCATACTACTACAATAACCAGAGTAAGGAGTCCCGGTGGACCCGGCCCAAGGACCTGGATGACCTTGAGGGTGAGGAGGGGCAGGACCCAGGGAAAGGCTCTGGGTGGGTGGGGGCATCACTTTGCCACCTGTAACCAAGTTCTCTTTTCTGTTACAGCTCTAGTCAAACAGGAGGCTGCTGGGTGAGTGACTTGTTCACCTGTCTGTCTGTACTTGGGGCCCCTGGAGGAGTGTCTGTGGACTCTCCTGATTATCCCCACTGTGTGGGTGGGATTCAGTTTCTGTCTCCATGCTGCTCTGGCCCGACTGACCTTCTCTCTCCCTGCTCTTTCCCTGGACACGGTGCTTCCGGCTCGCCTGCAGGAAGCAGCAGCAGCAGCAGCCACAGGCACTGCAGCCACAGCCTCCACAGCCACAGCCCGACCCCCCACCCGCACCGCCCGGCCCCATGCCAGTACCCACGGGCCTCCTGGAACCTGAACCAGGTGGGAGCGAAGATTGTGATGTGTCAGAGGCAGCCCAGCCCCTGGAGCAGGGCTTCCTGCAGCAGGTGGAAGAGGGGCCCACCAGGTGAGCCCCCCCCAACCCGCCTCAGTAAACAGATGCTGCCCTTTAATTTCCCAGCTGGGTTCATCCTTTGGCCTCTGCCAGGTCTCTTGCAAAGGATGTAAAGGGCCGAAGTGGTAGTAAAGCGGGGAGGGTGTTTGCCTTGCATGCAGCCATGGTTCGATGCCCCGGCATCCCATATGGTCCCCCGAGCACAGCCAGGAGTAATTCCTAAGTGCAGAGCCAGGAGTAACCCCTGAGCATCGCTGGGTGTGACCCAAAAAGCAAAAAAGAAAAAAGAAAAGATGTGAAGATCTGGGTGTGACCTATGAAGGCAGAAAAGGGCAGCCCTGGGGATCCAGGAGTGGGCGGTTTGCTGCTGATCACGGTGGACACTGAGATCTGGGGCCTGGAGAATGCCCTTTTGTCTCCCAGTTCTACTGGACAACATCAACCACTACAGCAGGAAGAAGAAGAACCAAAACCAGAACCAGAGAGATCTGGCTTCAGTTGGAGCAACCGAGAGAAGGCAAAACAGGCCTTCAAGGAACTGCTGAGGGACAAGGTGCTGGAGTGGGGCTCCTGAGTAGTCCTAGAGGGGGCTAGTGGTATGCAGGCCCCATGACCCTGCCTGCTCCATTCCAGGCTGTCCCTTCCAATGCCTCGTGGGAACAGGCCATGAAGATGGTGGTCACTGACCCCCGTTACAGGTAGGCTTGTGCAGAGGGAGCCAGGCTCTCCTTCCCTATTCATGGTGTAGCTGGACCAGGGACTGCCCTTGAAACCCCAGTTCCTACTCAGAACAGTAGGGAGCCAGAATCAGGAGAGAGATGTCTGAGGGAAGGTACAAGGTTAAGAGAATCTGGGGAGGAGAAAGGAGGGAAAGGTGTCTGACATGAGACATTCAATAATTGATTGTTGAATTGAATTGATTTGGCTCAGAAGGGACAGGTAGTGTAGAAACCTGACTATAACTTGAGAACCCCACAGAAAAAGGGCCCAGGATTAGCCATGTCTTTGAGTCCTCTCTCCCCCTCACTGATTTTCCTTCCTGCACTCTTTAGCCTGCTAGGTCAAGGCATGGTCCCTCAGTCAGTTCTATGGAAACCATCCCCAGAGTGCCCTGACCCTGCTGTGGGGACCTGCCTCTATCCCTACCCCACTCCCACTCTCTCTGCCCAGTGCTTTGCCCAAGTTGAGTGAGAAAAAGCAAGCATTCAATGCCTACAAGGCACAGCGGGAGAAGGAAGAGAAGGAAGAGGCCCGGCTCCGGGCCAAAGAGGCCAAGCAGACCTTGCAGCATTTCCTGGAGCAGCATGAACGCATGACCTCTACCACCCGCTACCGGTCAGGGGCCAAGTGGGGTGGGCTGGGTTCTGGGAACCCTGGAACATGCTTGCCTTGGGTCACTGTTCTCTGTCTCCTACCCATAGTCCATGTGCTTCACAGGCGGGCAGAACAGACCTTTGGGGAGCTGGAGGTCTGGGCTGTGGTCCCTGAGAGGGATCGAAAAGAGGTTTATGATGATGTCCTGTTCTTCCTGGCCAAGAAGGAGAAGGTAATGACCAGTGCTCATCAGTCTGTTGCATGTTAGACTCTCCATGGCTTGTTTCCCTATAGATCTGGGGCATCTGCTTCTCTGTTGCCCCTGAGTCCCAGCTCCTCATTCAGGAGCTCATTAAGGGCGGGAAAGGGTTGGTCTATAGCCTGTGCCCCTTCTTCCTGGGGACATGAAATCCTGAAATTGACCCTTTTGAAGTTTCCTTGCTGTCTACCTTTTCCTGAATTCTCAGCCAGGCCCTGTCTGAGTTGCTCTTGCCCTGTCTCACCCTGAACTTTGACCTCCTAGGAACAGGCCAAACAACTTCGGCGCCGAAACATCCAGGCCCTGAAGAGCATCCTGGATGGCATGAGTAGCGTCAACTTCCAAACAACATGGTCCCAAGCCCAGCAGTACCTCATGGATAACCCCAGCTTTGCTCAGGACCATCAGTTGCAGAGTAAGCATAAGTTTCCATTCCTACTTACTTTTTCCTTTCCTCAGTCACTCACTTGTGCCTCGGTCTGATCCTTTGTGCCTCCTGGAGGTGCCTTCAAAGCTCATTCAGTCTCAGTTCCTTTCGCTCTGGAGATCCTAGTGTGCCTCTGGATGCCACTCTCCCCCACACTGTTGCCCTGTGCAGTAGCTCTGGGAGAGGAGTTGATATAACTGGAGTTGGCAGTGAGTTTTGGGGGGCTCCACAGCCTACGATGCTCAGGGCTTACTCCAGACTCTGCTTATGGGTTACTCCTGGTGGTGGAGCTGCATGCAAGGCAAGTCTCTTACTTGCTGTACTATCTCTCTGACTTACGGCAATTACTTTCTTAGCTTATGTCACCCCTCTTACAGTGAATGTTATTCGTAAACCTCTAAATCAGAAATTCACCTTCTTCGTGTTTTTTTTTTTTTTCTTTTTTGGGTCACACCCTGAGTTGCACAGGGTTACTCCTGGCTCTGCACTTAGGAATTACTCCTGACGGTGCTTGGGGGAACCATATGGGATGCTGAGAATCGAACCCGGGTTGGCCGAGTGCAAGGCAAATGCCCTACCCGCTGTGCTATCGCTCCAGCCCAGAAATTCACCTTCTGAAGTACCATTAAAGCCTGATAAATTCCAAATTGCATAGACATGAAATTTAGACCCTCCCTCGAGTTAACCATTTTATGTGATGACTTTTCTTTTTTGCCATACCCAGCAGTGCTCAGTTCTTAGTCCTGACCTGACTGCTTAGGGATCACTTCTGGCAGGACTCAGGGAACCATATGTAGTGCCAGGAGTTGAACATGAGTTGTCTCCTGCAAGGCAAGCTCCTTATCCCATTGTACTCTCTCTCCAGCCCATCATATAATAACTTTTAATAACTCAGTTCCTACGTGTGGAATATATATTAATTTTTTCTTACACAACTCTGAGCCCCAAGCACCACCATTCAGTAGCCTTTCCCACAGAGCTCCTTTTCCTCTTTGCTACCACCCTGGGTGTCCCTGGCACCTCCAAGGCATCATCTTTGGAGCACTGTGAAAGGTGAGGAATGAGCCTCTGGGCTCTATATAACCCACAAAATCCTGTGGTCTGGCCCCTATACATAAAACAGACATTTCTCCTTTTTGTGGGCTGTCCATGGCCTGTCTGTTGATCTGTTATAAATATCCAACTGGTGCTTGGCTGAAAAAGGTTCCCTACCACAAGAAGCATGTGCTAAGGTCTGAAAGGTTTCCTACTGGAGCACTGTCTGCTGAGTCTCCTCCCTATGGTTAGATATGGATAAGGAAGATGCATTGATCTGCTTTGAGGAGCACATCCGAGCTTTGGAGAGGGAGGAGGAAGAGGAGCGGGAGCGGGCCCGGCTTCGGGAGCGGCGCCAGCAACGCAAGAACCGGGAGGCCTTCCAGGTATCTTAGCTGCTCTCTGCATCAGAGACGGGCCCATATCCTGCCTCCATTCAGCCAGGCCCACTTTGTGTCTTGCCCAACCCAGTACAAGCTGCACAGGGCCCCCCCTTGTTTCGCCGGCTGTATCCCAACTCCAGGGAGAGATGTATGCGCCACTCCAAAACTGCCAGCAGAGGGCCCCGCCCTCCCAGTGGCATGGCTTGGGAACTAGGCCAAGATGACGTCCAGGCAGGCAGAGATAGTGTATTCCCCAGTTTGGAGGTGGCAGTGGTGGGGATTTATTGAGCTCTAGCACCTCAGGAATTTGAAGCCAAGTCATGGGAAGACTGTGCTGCAGGCAAGTTTCTGTTTCTTTGGCTCCCAGTTGGGCTGGTTGTCATGTTTTAGTCTGTTCCTCTCCATATTTATATTATCTCCTTCGCACTGTGCTCTGCCTCCCATCTGTATCTGTTCATTCTCCTCCCTTTCCTGCATTTCCCCAATCTGAATTCTCCCTGCCCTTTCTCCTCTGCCCCAGGCTTTGATTCTCCCTTCCTCCTTGTCTTACTCTCCCTATAACTGGCTCTTCCTGCTTAGAGCTTCCTGGACGAGCTGCACGAGACAGGGCAGCTGCACTCTATGTCCACTTGGATGGAGTTGTACCCAGCAGTCAGCACCGATGTCCGCTTTGCCAACATGTTGGGCCAGCCGGGTAAGGCAGCCAGGCTTCCCATTTTCTGGTCTGGCTTCCTGCCCTTCAGCCTTTCTGCACCCCACTCCCTGGTCTTGTCCTCGACCCCACCCCCAGGCCTTGGAAGCTGCCGCCCGCCAGGCCCCCCTCCCTCCCTCCCTCGCAGGCTCCACCCCTCTGGACTTGTTCAAGTTCTATGTGGAGGAGTTGAAGGCACGCTTCCATGATGAGAAGAAGATCATTAAAGACATCCTTAAGGTGAGGGAGGCTAGGTTTGTGAGATGAAGCCCGGGGTAGGGTTTGCTCTCTGAATAGAACTCCTTGCTAGGTCCACTTTGCAGGAACTTTGCAGCCTATTTAACAGACATTGAGGTCCCACCCTTCACACTGGAGTTGCAGATATAGTATCTATCACGAGGAGCTCAAGCATAATGGACGATAGTCATAACAACTGTTCATAGTGGGCAGGTGCAGAGAGGAGATTTTGAAATTGACAATTGAGTGGCACCTTTAAGAATGAGTATGATGGGTCTGGAGTAATAGCACAGCGGGTAGGGCGTTTGCCTTGCATGCGGTGGACCCAGGTTCGATTCCCAGCATCCCATATGGTCCCCCGAGCACCACCAGGAGTAATTCCTGAGTGCAGAGCCAGGAGTAACCCCTGAGCATCGTCGGGTGTGACCCAAAAAGGAAAAAAAAGAATGAGTATGTGTCAGAGAGTGGTGGGTCTTAAGCACGAAAGCAAAGGCATGTGATGGAGAGGCTTACAGGTCTGAGGAACAGGAAGCACTGCCAGTCATAAGCAGGCAGCCACAGGTAGTTTTCTAGCTTGTATAGTAGCACTATATCACTGTCATCCCGTTGTTCATAGATTTGCTTGAGCGGGCACCAGTAATGTCTCCATTGTGAGACTTGTCATTACTGTTTTTGGCATATCAAATACGCCATGGGTAGCTTGACAGGCTCTGCTGTGCGGGCAGGATACTCTTGGTAGCTTGCCGGGCTCTCCGACAGAGATGGAGGAATTGAACCCAGATCAGCTGCGTGCAAGGCAAATGTCCTACCCGCTGTGCTATTGCTCCATTTGGAATCTGATTTGCTGACATTTTAAAATCTGGAGATTTGGGAGCTGGAGAGATAGTATAGAGTTAAGAGGCTTTCCTTGAGTGTGGCTGGCCCCAGTTCAGTGCCTGGCACTGCATGTGGTCTCTTGAGCACTTCTAGGAGTAACACCTGAACACACCAAGAGGAGTTACTTAACACTGTCAGGTGTGGCTCCCCCAAACTCAAAAAGAATAAAAACATTTATTTATTTATTTGTTTGTTTTGTTTTTGCTTTTTGGGTCACACCCAGCGATGCTCAGGGGTTACTGCTGGCTCTGCACTCAAGAATTACTCCTGGTGGGCTGGAGCGATAGCACAGCGGGTAGGGCATTTGCCTTGCACGCAGCCGACCTGGGTTCGATTCCCAGCATCCCATATGGTCTCCTGAGCACCGCCAGGGGTAATTCCTGAGTGCATAGCCAGGAGTGACCCCTGTGCATTGCCAGGTGTGACCCAAAAAAGAAAAAAAAAAAATTTCTCTTGGCAGTGCTCAGGGGATGATATGGGATGCTGGGAATTGAACCCAGATCGGCCGCGTTTGATTCCAAGGCAAACACCCTACCTGCTGTGCTATCACTTCAGCCCCCAAAACTAGAGATCTTAAGCTTCTCTAGAAACACTGAACTCTTAGGGCATTCAGTAGGTACATACTGAGATACCTTGCCTTGGTGGGGCAGCATCTCCCTGATCTGGGGGCAAATTCAGTTACTTTTTTTTTTTTTTCTTTTTCGGTCACACCCAGTGATGCTCAGGGGTTACTCCTGGCTCTGCACTTAGGAGTTACTCCTGGCAGTGCTTGGGGACCATATGGGATACCGGAGATTGAACTCAGGTCAGCTGCATGCAAGGCAAATGCCCTGCCCACTGTACGGTCACTCTCGCCCTATTCAGCTATTTACCTAGCACTTGCTTGTTGCTTTTTCTTACACCTGAGTATTGGACACTCAAGGGTCATAAAAAGTGGCAAAGTGAGACAGGGAGTAAGAAAGCCTTATGTTCAAAAACAAGGGAAGGCTTGTTTTTGGTGGATTTGAAAAACATTCTGGTTGCATCTGAGGAGATAACTGTAGTATGGGTTAGGTACAGGATGGAGGCGGACTGTCTGGGGTACAAGTCCAGTTTGACTAATACTAGCTACGTGACTCTGGGCAGATTGCCTAAGCTTTTGAGCCTATCCTTAGTACCTATGGTGAAAAGGGCTTGAAAATAGAGATAGAAATTTCCCATTGCATACACATTTATTTGAAATTTACTTTGAATTTGAAATTTATACGTTGCCTTATAAATTCATGTGGGTGTTGCACATTAATACTGTGTTACTTTTGTTTAATACAACTATTTTTATTTTGTTTTTGGGGGGACCATACCTTGGGTGAGCTCAGGGATCACTCCTGGCAGGCTCGGGGTACCATGTGGAGTGCTGTATCAAACCTGGGTCGGCCGCATACAAGGCAAGTGCCCTACCCACTGTACTATCGCTCAGTATAGTTATTTTTAAATGACCATGAACAGGCTGGAGAGATAGTGCATTCTTCACATGCAGGAGGCCTGGTTTCCATCCCTGGCAGTGGGCTGGAGTAGTCCCAAAACAAAACAAAGTGACACAAAACAAAACGACACCAGTTGCTGTTACATATGATGTCATATAATGCTTGACTGCTAAAATAAGATTTGGGTTTTTATAAAAACCATGGCGAGCCAGGTAGTGTGCTCAAATGGATGTCTTAAGGAACCGTGGTGACTGTAGAGTAGCACCTGTCAGTCTTGGTCCCTGTGATCTTTGGGATAGGTGATGGGACTCCTCGGGAATTGGGAAGTGGTAGTGCGAGGTAATTCAGACCATCCTTGTCTGATACTCACCCTGGGCTGTGGGGCTGTCAGTGAGCAGCACTGTACTTGAGGCGAAGTTGTGAGTGGGGAGACCTAGCGAGAGGCCGTGGCATTTATCTAGGTAGGGACAGAGCTCAGGGTGACTGGGACGGCGGGTGAGAAGAGGGTATAGAGTACCTCAGCTGGGCTTCTTTGACTCCTTTGGTTTCCTCCCAGGTGCCTGGGACTAACATAGGGATTGAGGCAAGAATGACTTATTCTCCTTCCTTATTTTCTGTTTTTATTTTGGGCCACATCCAGCTGTGCTTAGGGTTTATTTCTGGTGATGCTCAGGAAACATATGCAGTACTGGGGGTTGAACGCTATCCGTTATACTCTCTCTGACCCCTTCTTCCTCCGGTTTCAACTCTTGTACATTAGATCCTAAAAAGAACTTTTGTGGGGAGGGCAAGGAGGCTCCCAAATAGTGCTTAGAGAGCCCAGTCACTATTCCTGGTTGTTCAGGCAACCAGATTGGTTGTTTAATGATAAAGCCCGAAGATATAGTCACCTCTGGGCTCTGTGGTGCTGAGGACTACCAGGGTCACCCCATAGGAGCACAGGGGCCTCTAGGGCTATACCTGGTAGTGCTCAGGGAGATTCTGTAGTGCTGGGGGTGGAACTGGGGTGGACTTAGATTGTGTGACTCTGACCCTGTGCGATCTTCCCTGGACACTTTACAAGGATTTTTTGTTTCAATTTTTTGTTTGTGGGGTCACACCCAGTGATGCTTCTGCACCCAGGAATTATTCCCAGAGATGCTTGGGGACCGCATGGAATGCCAGAGACCAACCTAGGTTGGGTACATGACAAGGCAGAAACCTATCCGCCATACTATTTCTCCAGACCTATTTTACAAAGATTTTTTTATTGAAAAAACATTTCTGTTTAAAAATGGAAATTTTAAAAATAGTAGGAAAAACTCAGAATTGCCAGATATTTTTTCTATTTTTCTGGTTTTTGAATCACACCCAGTGGTGTTCAGGGCTTACTCCTGGCTCTGCAGAGATCACATCTGTGGGCTTGGGGAACTGTATGCGGAGCCGGGGATTGAACCAGGTTGGCACATGCAAGGCAAGCATCCTAACCACTGTACTACCAATTTGGCCCAGATTTTTCTTTTTGGTAGTGAAATAGAGGGAAAGGGTAAATTGAAGATGGCAACATTCCATTTGAGGAATTATTCTCAACAGTAACCTGGGGCAAGGAAGAAAATGCAAATCTTCTGTTATTTTTTTTGGGGGTCACACCTGCAAATGCTCCAGGGTTTACTTCTGGCTCCGCACTCAAGAATTACTCCTGGCTATGCTAGGGGACTATATGGAATGCTGAGGATCGAACCCTGGTGGGTGGCATGCAAGGCAAACACCCTACCCGCTGTACTATTCCTGCGGCCCAAAATTTTTATTTGGCATTTGGGTCACACCTGGCAATGCTCAGGGTTACTTCTGACACTGTGCTCAGGAATTACTCCTGGCTGTGCTCAGGGGACCACATGGGATCCAGGGATCCAACCCGGGTTGGCCATGTGCAAAGCAAGTGCCCTCTTGGTCATGCTATCACTCCGGCCCCAAATCTCCTGTAGGATAATCATACTGGCCAAAAGGTCTAATCCCTTTAATATATAGCTATGTTTCATTGGGTGCTTATGGTTACAGAGTGGCTGGTCTTGCTGATAGTGAGTAGGAGCCCTCTCCTTAGAGAGTCCCTGTGTCCACACCTGAGAGCAGCTTTTAGACAGTCTTTGTCCCTCTCCCTGTGGAGAGCAGATGAACCCTGGAGCCCTATGCCACTCACCAGGGGCCCTGCCAATGTTATCTTTCATCCCAACAAAATGCCAGTGGCCCTGGATTGGAAGAAGATGAAAGACCTTGCCTGGTAGATCTTTGGGCATAGGCCAGTGGGCACTTCTGGGAAATGCTGAATTTGAAGTGTCTGAAATACCTAGTCTAGTAAGGACCTGAAAATTAGGAGGAAGGTGAATGATGAAATTGCTGGCAACAAGTGTGGGTTGCGTAGTGAGAAAAGACAGTACCAATCTCAGGCACAAACAAATGCAAGGGAGATGGTGAAAGAGGTCAGAGGTCCAAGTGGGGATCCTTAGCGGGAGGAGCGTTGGAGCTGAGAGCAGAGATGAGTCCAGAAGTGGCTTCCAAGACAGCAGTTAGGATGTGCATGCCCTTTGGGAGAAATGTCTATAGAGGGCAGACTGAGTTTTAGCACAGGCTTTATAGTCGCTCTGTGCCTAATTAGTGATTGGTTGGGACCTTGGCAGGGCGTGTGTTTCTGCCTTACTTCCTCATTTATAAAATGGGGGTAATTTGTGTGTCGAGTTTTGAGAATTAAACACTATTTGTGGGGCCTGAGAGTTCAGGGGTTAAGGTGCTTGCTTTGCATGCAGCTCACTCTGGTTCAGTCCCTTATACTTAATATTAGGGCTTTGTTCTGCCGGTGGTGATCCCTGAGCACAGAATAGGAGTTAGCCCTGATCACTGCTGATGTGTCCCAAACTGATACCCACTGTAGATTACTAGTTGTAGATTACTAACAGTAAATTTACAGATTATTCCTATCCTTTGTGTTGTATTTGAGAGTTTGAAACAGAAAAATGTAAGTGGTTAGCTACAGGAGGCAGGTGCCAGTGTGGAAAGGATGGTCCAGGTTAAGGGCTGAGATGTGCAAGCCACACTGCAATTTTCAGTAAGCCGAGTTGAAGTTTCCTGTTCTCCGAGACAACTGATAAGGGGGTAGGACATGGTTTGAGGATGTATTTGTTTTTTTTGGTTTTTGGGTCACACCCGGCAATGCACAGGGGTTACTCCTGGCTCTTCACTCAGGAATTACCCCTGGCGGTGCTCAGGGGACCATATGGGATGCTGGGATTAGAACCGGGGTCAGCCGCGTGCAAGGCAAACGCCCTACCTGCAGTGCTATCGCTCCAGCCCCTTGAGGATGTATTTGTAACATGTTTCTATGAAGGAAAGCTGTGGGAGAGGCAGGAATCTGGGCCTGTGCTAGCTGACTTAGCCAAGTTTCAAATACTAGTAGCTCCTTGTACTGTTGTGTCATCTTGAAGCCTGGGGAGATGCTTTGATAAGCTGCTGCATTGAGATATTGTGAGGCATATATGAGCAGCGTGAGCTTGCCCTATTATGCTTTTGAAATGTGATGTCTCTGATGTCATTTGGGAGACGCCTGCTGATGCTTCTGTGTAGCTGGTAGAGAAAGTGATCCATGGTTGTGTTTAAGAGCATGGCCTTTGGGTTTCGAGGTACCAGGAATGACCTTCCTTAGCTGCATGTCAGGAATGCGACCATGGACAGGAACAGGGCAAGTGCTCTGGCTTCTTCCACATAAAACTAGGGGCCTAGGACCTGTGCTTCAGTTTAGATATCCGAGGATTCAATGAGCTGTATGTGAGGCTTTGAGTGTAGTTCCTGGCACACACTTGCCGGTAGTGGAGGCCGGCATACAAGTGTCAGTGGGGACTGCATGGAGGTTACTAGCAGCAGCCGGTGGAGCTTGAAACCAAAGGAACAAAGAGCTCATTCTGAGAAACTCAGTATCAGTTTGCAGACCGGGAGACAAACACACCATGCTTCCCACCCCTAGCTCCCTGTGACAGTCGAACCAAGTGGTTTGCCCAAGGGCTTACTCCTCAGATACCAAGGACATGGTTTCTTTCCTTTTTTTGGGGGGGAGAGGGGTTCACAACCGGTGATGCACAGAGGTTACTCCTGGCTTTGCACTCAATTATTCCTGGTGGTGCTCGGGGAACCATATGGGATGCTGGGAATCAAACTTGGGTCATCTGTGTGCACGGCAAATGCCCTACTCGCTGTACTATTGCTCCAGCCCTGGGGACATGGTTTCTTAAGTGTGAGCCAGTCTTGCATATTTCTTGTGGGTATAGTGGGGCTTATTGGGGCTTATTGCACATCCTGGAGTCTGAGCCTTCAGCCTGCCCTGGAGGTCAGCTTTGTGCCTCAGGCTGGTGGTACCCCCTACTAAATGTGCTGCTGTGCCCACAGGACCGGGGCTTCTGCGTGGAAGTGAACACAGCCTTTGAGGACTTCGCTCACGTCATAAGCTTTGACAAGAGGGCTGCTGCGCTGGACGCAGGCAACATCAAGCTGACCTTTAATAGTGTGAGGGGCAGCGCTGAGCACCTCTTCCCTGTCTTGTGTCTTACGTCTGTCCTATATCTCAAACTCCTGTCTTGTGTCTTACGCCCTATATCTCAAACTCTTCCTATGTCTTGTATCACTCCTCCTTGTCCCACCCATGTGACTTACCGTATCTGGGGAGTGACAGGCCAGATCCTGACTTTCTACCTCCTAAGGAATGCACTACTGGGACATGGGTATGTTCCCTGCGGGGTGACCCTGTTCTCCTTTCTGCCTCCAGCTGCTGGAGAAAGCAGAAGCACGGGAGAGAGAGCGGGAGAAGGAGGAGGCACGGAGGATGCGGCGCAGGGAAGCTGCCTTTCGAAGCATGCTGAGACAGGCCGTGCCTGCTCTGGAGCTGGGCACTGCCTGGGAAGAGGTCAGGACTGCAGCCCAGTGCACCAACCAGCACCCCCTCAATCCTGAGGACAGCGGTGCTTCGCCATCCCTGGGGGCCCGCTCCAGTCAGAGCATAGCTCTGGGCCACTCCGGCTCCCTTCCTTCCTCTGCCCCAGCCCTGCCCTGTGCTCATGGCAGTGTCCATGCCATGCCGGGGTTGGTCTGATCAGCAGTGCTCTCCTCGTTAAAGGTCCGTGAGCGCTTTGTGTGCGACTCAGCCTTTGAGCAGATCACCCTGGAGTCGGAGCGGATCCGGCTCTTCAGGGAGTTCCTGCAGGTACTAGAGGTAAGGCAGAGCTTCAGCTCCTCTGGATCTGCCCCAGGCACGTTAGACCAGCTCAGCAGAGACCTCAGTGACACGACACGCTCCCGCCCCCCACCCTTGGGCACTCCATTGCCTCAACAAAGGAAGGGAGGACTTTAGGGTGCTGTGGGATAGCCCTAAGACAGTATCCAGAGAGATGGGCAAAAGCAGATTTATAGCAGCAGGGTCCTGCTAAGTCTGCTGTCTTCTCATCCCCGCTTCTGCTTCTACCAGACTGAATGCCAGCACCTCCACACCAAAGGCCGCAAGCATAACAGAAAGGGCAAGAAGCACCATCGCAAGCGTTCCCACTCGCCCTCAGTGAGTTGGGAAGAGGTTGGATTGCCTTGGGAAGGAGGAACTGTTTACTTTTCTCCTGTATCACCTCCCGTAGAGATTTGAGGATTGTGGCTCTATGTCCCTAATTTTGAAACTTGAGGATTTCACAAAGCCACAGAACCTCTGTGGTGATGACACGTCTCTGCTGATTTACCTAGGGCTCTGAGTCAGAGGAGGAGCTGCCCCCACCATCTCTCCGGCCTCCCAAGCGGAGAAGGCAGAACCCCTCAGAATCAGGCTCTGACCCCTCTTCCTCACTTGATTCAGTTGAAAGTGGGGGCGCTGCCATTGGAGTACGGGGCTCCCCATCCTCCCGTATTCTCGGATCAGGTAAGTAATTGCTGGGAATGTCAGTTCAGTTCGAGGGAGGCATTGGCAAATCTGCTTCCTTGAGGCTAGCAGAATGGATTGGGTGGGCTGCCCCTCACAGGCAGGCAGCTACCCAAAGAATGAACAGATGGCTGAAGGCAGGGAAAAGGCTGAACCCTACCTTCTTTCTTAGAACTAAGTGGGATTTTTCTATATCCAGATCACGGCCTTCGGAAAGCCAAGAAACCAAAAAAGAAAACTAAGAAGAGAAGACACAAGTCGGTGCGTAGAGAAGGAACTTCTACCCAAGGCCCTGCTATTTGGTGAAAGTTCTTCCACCCGCCTCCTGGCGGATGGAACTGAGGCAGCGGGCTCTGCGCTCTTACAGAACAGCCCTGAGAGCGAGACAGACCCCGAGGAGAAAGCCGGCAAGGAGAGTGATGAGAAAGAGCCAGAACAGGACAAGGACAGCGAGCTCCAGCGGACAGAGCTCCTTAACCGCTCCCCAGGCTTTGGAATCAAGAAGGAGAAGGTGAGAGGTGGGCGCCAGCCCCGGCCCACTCAGCACAGTCCAGACTGAGGCCCCTGGGGGAGGCTTTGGGTGAACTGTGCCTTTGCTTCACCAGACGGGCTGGGACACATCAGAGAGCGAGCTGAGCGAGGGCGAGCTGGAAAGGCGGCGGCGGACACTCCTGCAGCAGCTGGATGACCATCAGTGACCCGATGAGCCACTTGCCTTGGGTCTGTGAGGCTGTGGCTCCTAGGTCACCCTCACCATCTGCCTCAGACACCTTCCTTGGTCTGCTCTGGGCCCACTTTTCCTCAAGTAATCCCACCCTCTCACACCATTGCCAGCCAGACCTTGAGGTGGCTCTTGGTGTTCAAGGGTCCCTGACTTCCCGGACAATTAGTGCAGTCCTTGCCCTCAGCACAGAAATTGGTGGCAGATGCCATATGGGGTGGGTGGTACCAGTAGATAAAAATATGAGAAGGGGCCTCCAGGGGAAGTGTGACTGGCTGGTGGACACAGCCTGGGTGGAGGGTAGGGTTACCCTCTAGCATCAGTGCCTGCTCCTGCCTGCCCGGACCCTGGGGTTCTACCATTTCTTCCTTCAGCCCCAGGATCCAATATATGTGTGTTTGGTTTTGGTTTTGTTTTTTAAATAACAATATTTATAACATGGCTGGTGGCTCTTTTGTATTCTCCAGAGGATCCTGAGGTGGGCTGGGATGGATGCTGCACACTGGCCAGCAGAGGGCACTAGTGTATTGCATCAGGCTGCCTCCTTTTGTGTGGCTGGAGCCCACCCACTCTGGTTCCCCAGCCCAAGCCTCTGAGCTCCCCTCCCAGGCAGCGAACAATTCTGCTCAGGCTCCTTTTCATCCCGTGGCTCAGTTCCCCTAGTTTTCCCACGATCATAAGGAGGAGACAGAGTCAGGCTTGGTGCTTTAAGCCTTTGTTAAAAGGGGAGGTCTGGGTATCTGTACAAAGAGAAGGAAGTGGTACATGTACAAAAAGGAACAGACCCAGGGGGCCGGAGTGATAGTACACAGGTAGGGTGTTTACTCTGCACATGACTGACCTGGGTTCCATCCCTGGCATCCCATATGGCCCCCTGAGATATGACCATCACATCCCCTGCCCTCTGCCCCAAAAAATACCTAGCTGAGACAAGGTGGTGAGTTGCTACGATCACATCCCTTCTCTAGCTAGCGTGAGGGTTGTACAGAGAAGGTTGTACCCCTTGCTCAATTCAGCAAGGATGACCTAGCGTGAACAATGCCAAGGGATAGGGGTAGTCATGGTGGCACCCCTATATCCTCCTCACTGGACACATCTAGGCAGGGGGAGCTTTGCTCCTGGTAAGAGGATCTGATCCGACCCTGGCAAGGGCTTCCTAAGAAGGACACTTCCAAACGACAGCCAACCATGGGCCTGTAAGCAAGAAGGGGGAAAAAGGTTGCCTTTTCCTTTCATCCCTCTGGCTCAAGAGACAAGGGTCTTTGATGCCCATTTACGTTAGTGCTGGAGCTGGTTTTCTCCAGCTGAGGGGCCCTGCAGGGAATGAAGTTGAAGATTTAGGGCAAAGTGCAGTACTGGAGGCACGGGGAAGTGCCGGGCCCTGGAAGACCCAGTGCCCGCAGTGGGCTGCACACGGTCAAGAGCAGCATCTCTGCGTGGGGCCTGGGCCGATGCTGGGGCTTGCAGGACTCAGAGCTGAAGTGCCTCTGCCACCAAGAGGGTCTCAGTGGGGGCCTGGAGCCCGAGGGAGGGCACTGGACGGGGCAGCACTCCTGGCTTGGTGGCGAACAACAATGGGCTGGTGATGCAGACCTGTGGGGAAAAGGTTGAGAAGACGTGGGAGGCCAGAGAGGGTGGCACATACACAAGAGTGCAGCATACACGACCACAGTGTCCTTTGGAACTTCCTCGGCACTAATGAAGGCAAAGTGGACAAGCTGCAGCATGATGACAAAACAGCTGAGGTAAGAACCCCTCCTGCAGAAACGGCACCTTCATGGAGCAGTCCCACAGGCAGGGCCAGGGAGAGGCAGGAGCATGGGCAGGGGGCTGGGCTTTGCATTTTCAGATTTGGAGCCAGTGGAGAGTAGCCAGAAAAATGCAGGCTCAGTAAGGGCCACAAGCTGGGAAGAGGTGGGCCAGGGACATCTGATAGCTCTAGGCAAAAGGAATGCAGAAGGACCCGGGGACAGAGGACACCGGCCCCGCAACAGAGCCTCAGCCTCAGGTGGCCTGCCTGCCCAGGCACAGCTCTTGCCCTGGC
Organism: Sorex araneus; assembly: GCF_027595985.1. Lineage (NCBI taxonomy): Eukaryota > Metazoa > Chordata > Mammalia > Eulipotyphla > Soricidae > Sorex > Sorex araneus. Next base: position 228,046,726 of record NC_073303.1, on the reverse strand, counting down.
TCTGGCAACTCCCCACTGGGTCTTAGTAGAAGCCAGGACAGCATTAGTAGGACACAAACCACTTCCTTAAGGGCACATGCAGAGGGTATGTCACACTTCTCCAAGTGTAGGCCATGCAAGGAGAGAAGTATGTGGTCCCGGGGCTGCTTCCAAGTCATGCAGGGGAGGAGAGGTTTGCGCCCTGAGGAATCCTGGGAAGTGGGCATGCAGAGGAGCTGTGTTGCCCAGTACCTGTCCAAAGGCTAACAGTTTGACTCATCATGATGGGCTGCATCACAGAAGAAGCGCGAGCCCCGCTTGGCAGTGCGGGCCGTGAAAGGGACACTCTTCAGCACTGTGGCCCAGGAGAGAGACAGTGGTAAGGCCCCAAGGGGAGTACTGTTGGGGTTTGGAATGAGCCCAGTGCGGGGAAAGAGCCGTACCTGTGATAATGTCCTCAATGGTACCATCTTTCCCTTCGTAAACAGGCCGGTGCTCCTTGGCTTGGCGCCGCCTCAACTCTGCAATCAGTTCCTGCTGCTGCCACTTGTTCCGCTGGGACGGAGACTAGAGGCAAGCATTGGCAGAGGAAAGGGAGTAAGGAGGGCTCAGTCCCAGGATGCAGTGTGGGAACAACCTGGACTGCACAGAAGCCCAGCCCTGTCACTGTCCCCTGACTCCAGCCTCAGACCATCAGTGGGCTCCAGGCGCCCAACTTCTAGCTCTCTGCGCCACCCCTCTTGATCCTTTGCCCTGCTGTCCAGGCCCTGCTTTTGGTCCCACCCACCTTGGCATCCAGTTTCTTGGCTTCCTGCGCCAGCTGCTTCTCCCGCATGACCTCCTCTTGTTTCTTGCGCGCTTCATTCTCCTGCTCCGCTTCCTAGAGCCATAGAAGGTAGGGCGAGTGTGAGGTTCATACAGGCTGTGAGGGGAGGGGCTGACACAGGGTGGAGAGTGGGTGGCAGTGGGACTGCTAACCCCAGGTGGCCACCCTCTGGAGGGGCACTTCCTGCTCCAAACAATTACAGGAAGGGCCTGGGCCCCCACCCTGCCCACCAGTTCACAGCTAAGAGGCCTGTGGCCAGCTCCCATCCCTGCCTCCTAGGACTCACAGGAGATGGAAAAGCCCAGACTTGAAGCCCAGCCTTTTCTTGTACTACTAGTTTTCTCTTTGCCAAATGCTTTTTTAAAGTCTCTCTTCCACTTACCTTGTAAGAACGAATGAACCGGACAAAGACTGGGAAGAACACAGAAGGAGGTGTGGTCTTGGGACTCTCACCAAAGTAGCGAACAACAGCATTGTAGGCCTCCTGAAGAGGGGTGTTAGAGGGGGTCAGTCTGACGAGGAAGGAGCAGGCCAGTCCCCCTACCCTCGCCCTCAATACCAGTAGCCAGCCACTTGGGAAAAGTTCTTTGACCCAAGATCAGGAATGTAATCTCATGGGACACAGCATCCCGGTGCTGTTCTCCACCCGCCCCCGCCCTCTGTGCTCGCCTCAGCTGTCTTGGCATCACGCTGCAGCTTGTCCAGTTTGCCTTCATTGGTGCCGAGGAAGCTCCGCAGGACACTGTGGTCGTGTATGCTGCACTCACGTCGAATCAGCTCCATGCCCCGGCCCAGCTCCTTAACGTCCAGCAGCACGTTCTCCAGGGACACTGTGGTCATCAGAGCTCTGGCTGAGGCCCACCCAGGGGTGCAGGAAATTCTGGCCCTCCCTCTCTGCATGAGTATCCTTGGGTCCTCCTGCCCCAATTTCCTGTGTGCAGAGAAGCACACCAAGCTAGTTGGGCTCTCCCAGAGGCAAAGAAAAGAAATGGGGCTGTGAGCACATGCCCCCCAAATAGCAAGGTAGCAGAGGACGACAAGCCAGAGAGACCAGTCTTCAAAACAGGCTGCCTGGGGCCTGCCCGAAACTGGGGCAGCCTAACAACTACCTTACTACCTTTTTTGTTTGTTTTTGAGCCACACCCAGAGATGCTCAGGGGCTACTCCTGGCTTGATGCTTGGGGGTCCACAGGGTCCAACTAGGGCTGAGATGGGGGTCTCCCATATGCAAAATAACAAGCAACAAAGTTCTTTTATTCTGACTCCTGCCTTAAGCCTTGGGGTGGGGGGCATTGCTTTCTGTTTTGTGTTTTTTCCTAAGCATTTCCCAAACACCTTGGAGTAACGTCCTGGGGCCAACTGAGAAGACAGGAGTCAAGAGCCACTGTGGCATTCCTCTGGTGCCCGCAGGAAGGCTCCTCTAGGTGGCCCCTGCTCAGAGCCCAGCGGAAAGCTTTGAAGTGGTCAGAAAGACAACACAGTAGTAACAAAGGGCCCGAGTGTTCCACTCCCAGCACAGCTTCCTGGGATTGTCCTGGCTGGCGCAAGGGCCGGCTCCTCTCACCTGCCGCAGCCTTCTCCACAAAGTGCAGTTCATGCCAGAAGTTGGCCAGCTCTGGGTATTTCTCCTTCACTGTCAAGGCGATGAAATGTAGCAAGGTCATCTTCCTGTCAGTGGACTTGGTGTCCAGCAGCTGGGAGAGCAGGACAGGGGCAATGTGAGGGCTCAAGACCCGATTCTACCACTGCTGCCCCCTCAGCCTAATTGGTAGCCCACCGTCTCACCAGGTCCAGGCTCTGGAGCTTAAAGCCATACACCGCTCCCCGCTTGCTGCTATTCATGTAGTTCCCCAGTGCAAGTATGATCTGGGCAAGAGACGCAGTAGAGAGGTGAAACCATGGCTCCTTCACCATGGACAGCCCTGGGCTTCTCCCAACCTCTCATTCCCAGCCTCTCCTCACCTCCAACATCTGCTTCAGTTTCTGTGAGGACTTGACTGAGGCAGAGGCTGCGATGATGGCATTGAGTTGCTGGAAAGTAAGATGAAGAGTGGATAAACCCTGGCAAGGGGCTGAATCAGAAAGGGGCAGGGCGGGCTGGCGGGCCAGAAGATGAGCTTGGCTGTGGGAAGTTGCTCAGAACTGGTTGGAGTCGTACCGGAGTGAGCATCTGCAGGTTGTCCTGGAAGTTACCCAGGAAAGCCATGCCCGCCATCCTCTGGGTCAGCCGTTCCACCTTGCTGAAGAGAAGCATGAACCGGTCCTCGGCCGCCAGCTCCTCCAGGGGCTGCCGCTCCCGCTCGTACTGCCGCAGCAGCTTCACCTCAGCCTCTGTCGGCAGGAAGCGCATCAGGCACTCCACGAAATCCACAGGCAGCGTCTGTAGGTCAAACCTTCAAAGGACAGAATGACCACTTCAGGGTTGGTTTTTTTAAACTGATTTACAAAGTTATTCATGACTGAGTTTCACCAATCCCTTCACCAGTGTCCACTTCAGGTTTCAAATGTGCCCATGTTGCCAGGTACCCCTTTTATTCTCTAACTTCTGAAAAGACTGAGGTGGGAGCAGTGAGCGACATGGAGCAAGAAGCCAGCGCTTCATCTTTCAGTGACCGCCCAAGAGGTACAATTCGCATCTTGCCGAAAGGCCTCTCAATCTTCTAGACATTCTATTCTGCTCCTCAGAAATCTTAACATGAGTGAAGCTCAGGACTACTGTGCCCCACCTTGTCTCCCTGCCCCATCCCCCATGACTAAGGCCACAGTCAGTGTCATGCAACAAGTTGGGGGTAAGTTATCACCTCCTCTGGGAACCCTTCTCTGATCATTAGCCTCAGCTAGGTGGCCTCCTCGGTGACTAGCACCCTGGGTTACTTAACTTCTGGGGGCTCACTGAGTGAAGGTGCTGGCTCAGCCCCTCACACACCCCGGCATACATCATGGACAGTGTTCTCTGGCCAAACCAGTGGATGACTGAGGGATATCAGGCAGCTCCGTCAGAGGCCAGGGAGGCCGGGTCCCTAGGCAGAGAGCTGGAATGCCGGCCAGCTGGGAACTAGGGCCAGGACAGGGACTGCTCACGTGTGGATGGCCCTGCAGATCTCCTCAGCTGAGCGGCCAGCCTTGCGCAGGGTGATTGCCAGATTCTTGGCACGATTGGCTTCCAACAGGGTAACCTTGCTGGCAGCCTTTTGAGCTGTCTTGTTCTTGGAACAGATGAGGTCAAGTGCAGGGCCCTGAGCTTTTGTCTTGAACAGTTCTTCAAACTTATCCAGGTCCAGGTCCTGGCAGAAGTGATGGGAAGGGAAACCGTTGTGGCCTCACATGACCAAAGGACCTCTGGCTGTGTGGGCTCAGCCCCAGTTTCCCAAGGTTGGGAGATTTACTAAAAGAGTCACGAGGGTGCCCCCAACCCCAGCCCTCTGACTCCCGAGCCTTGCTACCTCCAGGACCCTTTCATCATCGAGTTCGCTGAAGACAGTGCCACTGATCTGGTTGGGTTTCAGCGCTGTCCAGTTGAAGACAGGCAGCCGGAACTTGGTCTTGATAGGCTTCTTGATGCGAATGGCTAGTTTGAAGAAAGGACCCATGACGTAATGACCAAGGACACACTCCCTGCTGCTGCCAGCCCCGCCCAGCTCTTGGGCACTCACTTACCTGACAGGCCTACCGTCAGTACCACAGAGGGTGCCGCGCCAGGGAGCGGAGGGGCTGGAGGACACTTGTCTGGAGGAAGAAGAAATAGCCAGAGATTCCTCAGGCCACTCTGCCCGCCACGCCACTCACCCTGACAGACCCTCAGGGAAGGAGCTGGCAGGAAGCCCTGTTTCTGCTGCTCCCAACCCGGGCCTTCCCTACCTGGCTAGTCTGACTCCCCTGCTCTGGCTCTGCTCAGGACTGTCCCTAGACAGCCCTTCCCTAGGAGCCCTCGCTTGGCCGTCTCCCTTCCTGCCGTCTCCCGGCGTCTCTGGTGCCGACTGGGGTTTTGGTCTGCCTGCCCCTCCCATCTCCCTGGGTCCTGCTTACCTGGCAGTGGGGGTGGTGGAGGGGGCAAGGGAGGTGCTGGCGGCGGAGGCAGAGGTAGGGCCTCCTCGGGAGGCGGGGCAGGAGCCAGGGGGTCCAGTTCGGCAGGTGGAAGGCCCCCACTCTGCTCCGCAGGGCCCACTCGGGCCAGGGCCTCACTGCCTGCTGCCTCCAGGCTCCGCGCACCGGGCTCCAGGTGGCAGCGGCGCTGGAAGGCCTCCTCCTTCTCCTTGATGAGCCGCCGCAGGGTGTGGACCTGGTGGCTCGTGTTCTCATAAGTCTCCTACGGGGCAGGCAGCACCGTTAAGGAAATGGTGAAAGGATGGGTAGGAGCTGCCCCCTGGGTCCTACAGTTTCAGGAAGGTGCTCAGAAGCAGAGGGTGGTAGAAACCCGGGCAGGGATCAAGGGAAGCGAGAATACAAAAGAACTAAGTTGTGGGCAGAAAAATCAGCCTGCCAGGATGGGCCTACAGACTTCCCGTGCAGCGGAAAGGCACTGTCCCCGCATGTGGTCAACCTAAGTTGGATGCCCAGCACCCCTGATTCCTGAGGGCAGAGCCAAGAGTAAGCTCTGAGCACTGTCAAGTATGGCCCCCAATCAAAAACATGCCCCCCCCCCGCAAACCCAGACAGTACACCTCAGTGAGCACCGAGGGCCCCACACCCCCTCCCACCCCAGCCCCTCAGTCAGTCAGCTGGTCACGCGAGGCCCAGGGGAGGCGGGGCTTTGCTGTTCTCCCCGTCACTGGCACCTCTGCTGCTCTGCAGCTCTCACTTCATTTGAGAGGCCCCCTCGGAGCCGACCCTGCTGTAACTCCCCACACAGTGCTCCAGACTCTTGGCCATCTGCGTAGTCAAACACTGTGCTTCGCAGAACAGTGATGCTGTGTTTCTTTGGGGAAAAGGTAGGCTGGGACATGATTTTATAACTAACACAAAGTTAGATGAGGGGACAGAGAAGACACTAAAATGGAAGGTGGCCTTGTACTCTCCATTCAGCATACCAGGTACGTTTCTCAAGTGACAGCCCAGAAACCTGCCAGCAAGAGCCGGAGACGGGAAGGCCATGGAGAGGCAGACAGCCTGGACTTCTGCAGGTGCAATACCCACCCCACCTCCTGCATGTTCACAGTTCACTCTGGCTTCATCTTCCTTCTCCAGTTAAAACATGGGGTGAAATCATCAGCACACCCTCACAAGTGCTCTTTCAGGGGACAAAGCTTAGGGAGAAAAACAAAGTCCCTGGACTCCGGCCCCTGGACTCGCCAGGTCCTCCCCTCCCAGACTAATGTACCTTGATGCTCTCCAGTTCCTTCTCCCGCTGCAACAGCTGTTTCTCCAGTTCCGCCACCCGCATCATATTCTCATTCTCTAGATCCAGAAGCTTCTCTGTGAGCTACAGGAGGAAGGTTCTGGATTGACCCTCAAGCCTGGGCACTCAGCACAGTCTGAATCCCAGTGAGAACCAAGCCTGACTGAAGCACCATGGGCCCCACAGCAATGGAGCCCTGGGGCCTCCCCACGCTGCTCCTGGGGACCCAGTCCTGAGAGCCCAGCAGTCAGAACCAAGGCAAATGGCCATTCCTGCACTCCTGAGGCGGCTTCCCAGGCTGTGGCAGAAGTGAGGGTCAGTGCCCGTCTGTGGGCAGTCCTCAGGCACAGCAGGCTCTTAAGAACCCAGTGGGGTCAGAAGGTCTCCCCAGGCTCTCTCTGCAAGCAATGGATCAGCTCAGGATTCTTCCAACATCTGTCCACATCCTCACCACCCCACCCCCACCCGACTGGTTCTGGTGGCTAAGCAGGACCACCTACTTGGGACACATGCTCCTCCAGCTCCTCCACCTTCTCCAGGGCCACATTCTTGGTCTCAGCATCCTCCAACAAACCCCCGACATCAAACACGTTGTCCAGGTAGGCCTGAATCTGTACTTGCAGCTTCTCGCTTTCCGTGTGCCGGGACTTCTGGGCAGAGCAGAGACAGGGAGCAGGCGCGGGACGATGAATCTCCTGAGGAAAACCCTTCATCCCCACCTCCATGACCACCTTCTAGAATATGAAACTCAGGGAGTTCCTACAGGTCCAGCTGTCAGTGCCCCGCTTCCCCTCCAGCTGCCTGACTGGAGAGCCCCTCTGCAACAGGACCTGAACCCCAAGCCAGTTCAGAGACAACCACAACTAAGCTCGTAGGAAAGAAAACTTTGTGTAATGGAACGTGGTCTGCCCAAAGCTGCTCCTTGGTCTGAACCAAGCCCACTCACCTGCAGGAACTCCTCCAACCCCAGCTTGGTAAACTCGTACTGCAGGTGGACCCGGAAGTTCATGTCCTCCACCGAGTGCACCACAATGTTGATAAACTGCATGCAGGCCACCTGGGGAAGGGCCGGTGGGGGGGCGGTGTAGAAGTAGGAAGGGTGAGAAGAGATGGAGACAGGGAGGAGATGGGATTAGACCTGTCATCATCGGGTGGGGGATCAAAAGGAGCGAACTTTAAAGTCAAGTCTTTCAGGGAGCAACAGTATTTTACCTTAAAAAACATCGACCTTATTACTCGGTATACCAAGACAAGTAAATTATAGGACAGTTATGTGAATAAAAGTATAGCTCTCTAAATGGGTATTTTTGCTGGTACTTGAAGTAACCTATACAGAGCCGTGTCTGTGGCTGGAGAGAAGTTAGAGAAAGAGACTGAGAGCAAAAAAGCAGCTCAGGGGGGCGGAGAGACAGTACAGCGGGAAAGGCCCTTGCCTGAGTCCAGGTTCAACCCCTGGCACCCCATTATGTTCCTTTGAGCCCTGCCAGGATTGATCCCTGAACGCAGAGCCAGAAGTAAGCACTGAAGACTGCTGGGTATGATCTAAACACCAAAAATAGAAAGAAAAGCAGCTCAGGAAGGATCCAAATCGGAAGACAGTAAGGCCACAAAAATGAGGGGAGAAATGAAACTTGAAACTGACAACTTTCTAAAAACTTTCTGGGGTGGGTTAATGGACAAGGAACCAAAGAGCAGGAATTATCCTCCGTTTTCCAGACTCAAAATTGCAGTGGTGGTCGGGCCCCTTCGGGGGTCCGCGTGGCCCCGGCCCAGCCGCTCACCATAAAGTCGATGTTGCTGTCCTCATTCCGGAAATACTCCATCAGCTTCTCGAAGCGATGCAGCTCCTTGCAGACCTGAACAAGCAGACCTTCTCTGTGAAACGGCTACACCCATCCCCCACGAACATCATGGCAACCGGACTGGTCCTAACTGGTATAAATCCCAACTTTATCCAACGGGCCCTATTGGACACTCTGGAAACAAGCTGCTTTGGCTCCCCCCAGTTTGTGAGAGCTAAGAAAGCCCACGCATGGCCTTGGGTTCTGATAATGGGATCGGACCAGGAGAAAACACAAAACGGATTGATCATGGAACAGATAGGGCTCCTCAGAAAGCATGTGCTTTGCAGGTCTGAGAACCTGGGCTCCATTCTGACACATAAAGCTGAATAAAAGACCTGCTACAGTTAGGTTACTGAAAGGAAAGGGGAAAAGGAAGGCTCATAAGCCAGGAGTAAGGCAGGGGGGACTGAGGTCCTTGAGGGGACACAGGAGAGAGGCCAGGGTGCAGGAAGGGCCCTGTGCTAGGCGCGGGCTTCCACAGACTCCTCTGAGCTCCTGGCTTCAAGGAGGAAGAGCCATTTCCTGGCTCAAACAATGGCTGCTAGGGAAGAGGTCCAAGGAGGAGGAAGAGGTGGGGCCAGCACTGGGGGAGATGCCGAGGAACCCTCAGTTCAGTCAGGTGGGGGTGTCATAGTCCAGCCCAGAAGCTAGGGAAATTCCAAGTGGGCACACACTGTCCCCTCCCCAGTCACATCCAAAAACCAGGGAGGTCCCTGCCAGCCTCTCCTCCAAGTCCACATGCCCTGCTGTGCCTCCAACAACCTCAGGCCCATGGGGACGCCTGCCAGGGGTGGCCAGCACTGACCGAGCTCTCTAGGGGGCCAGGTGACAGCCACCAAACACCCAGGCACCCTCAGGTGGCAAGCCAGGCGGCCTCCTAGCATAGGACACAGTAAGATGGAAATTCTATTTTATGCTTTTAGAGAAAAGTTGGGGTGAGAGATGTGGCTCAGCGGGAGAGCACTTGCCTTGCATGTGTGAGGCCCTGCATTCTATCCTGGCACTGTTTTGTTGTTTTGTTTTTTCCTTTTACAAAGGCTTTTTCCATTTCTGGAGAAGCTCGTGTTTTCTTTTTTTTTTTTTTTTTTCCTTTTTGGGTCACACCCAGCGATGCTCAGGGGTTACTCCTGGCTTTGCACTCAGGAATTACTCCTGGCGGTGCTTGGGGGACCATATGGGATGCTGAGGATCGAACCCCGGTCGGCCGCGTGCAAGGCGAATGCCCTACCCGCTGTGCTATCACTCCGGCCCCCTCGTGTTTTCTTTTGAACATATTCCTCTTTCTCCACACATCTCTAAGTTGTTTATATTTTTCTTTTTCTCTGTTTTTGTTTTGGAGTCACTCCCAGGGGTTACTCTTAGCTCTGCACTCAGGAATTGCTCCTGGCAGTGCTCAGGACCCTATGAGATGCCGGGGACTGAACCCAAATTGGCCGCGTGCAAGGCAAGTGTCTTACCCACTTGCTCCAGCCCCAACTCTCTTACTGAAAGTCTTAAACATACTTTGCTTCACTTAAGAAAAAAAAGAAAAGAAAAAAGTGGGGCTGGTTATTCAGCTCAGCACTGGGATGCATGAGAATACAGGAAGAAGGACACACACACGCACATACACACACACACATACACACACACACACACACACACACACACACACACACACACACACGACAGACCTCTTTGAAATTGTCAAAGGCGGCGAGAATGATTTCATGACCTCCCCGCACCAAGCACACGGCTGCCAGGAGCTCCAGGACAAGGGCTTTGGTTCTAGGAATGAAAAAGAGATGAACCTCTCAGCCTCCCACTCTGGCCACTGCACAGCTCCTTCCCCACTGGACCGGTGAGTCCCTGCAGGACAGAGACAGCCTCATTGAGGGGTGAGAGCAGTCTGGGGGGAAAGGCAGGGACGATCCTTGCATACAGGAGGCCCTGGGTCTGATCTCTGGCGAAACACAGGCATACACTAAAAATGAAATATTAGGCTGGAGAAGTGGCTCAGAGGGCTGGAGCACATGCCTGGCATGCGGGAGGCCCAGGTCTCACCCCAGCACTACGTGATTCCCCCCAGTACTGCCAAGAGTGACCGCACCCATCACTCAGCCAGGGCCAGCCCCACGGCAATTGCTGAGTGTGACCCCAAAAAGTAAACAGGAAAAACAACAAGGCAGGGAAGGAAGGCTTGCTCCTACACCAGGATGTGTGGACCAGGGACACTCGCACAGCGCCCCTGGCCGGCCACCAGAGCCCAGGGCAGAGGAGTGGGTCGGGGGCACTGACCTGGGGTTCTTGTTGTTGAGACTGAGCGCGATCTCATTGACGGCGTGGGGGTGGGACATGACCAGGTTGAATCCATACTGCAGGGAAGTGGAGATCGGATGAATGGAGGGGGGCTGGGGGCATGGGGAGCAGCTTCCAGCTCTAACTAGAGGGAGGCTGTGCACCAGACGGGAGTGGGGGGCAGGCCTCACCTGGTAGTTCATGATGGCCCTGAGACAGAGGATGCACACGTGGACGTCGTCCTTCTGGCTCACCAGGCGCGAGTTCTTCAGGGCCCTGCGGCCCGGGAGGGTGCTGTACCTGCGGGGAGAGTGGCTGGTGAGAGCCCCGCCTCGCTCGCCATTGCCAGAGAGCAGGGTCCCCTCAAGCACAGCAGGAGAAGGGGAAAGGAGCTTGCACCACTAGTGCAGACAGGCTGCAGGAGGAGCACCCAACCATCCTGAGGCCCTGGCACCTCCGAAACACACACAGCAGTTCTGGATCCTTCCCCGTCCTCTCCACAGGGCCGGGAGGCACCTTAGACCTTCCCTCCTCCATACCACATCGGGGCATCTTGGCTCCCACCCGGTCCATAGGTCTCCGAGGAGGCAGTGTGAACCCTGGGCTTTGCACATGCACCGACCCCCTCCGTGATGCTTCATGAAAGAGAGAAGGGCCAATGGTCTGTGATCACGCGTGACGAGAATGAAGAGCAGGTCAGAGAGCTGAACCCAGGAGGCTAGAAGAAAAGTACAGCTGAGAGACAGAGCACAGAAGGGACCTCAGGCCCTAAAGCCAGCTGTCTGGGGCAGCCGGGCTCTGAGAAGTCATCTGGTCCATCCACCTGCTTCTGAGGACACTGCAGACAGACGGACAGGGCAGCCTAAGAAAGGTGTCAAGGAAGCTGTGGGGGCAAGCTGGGGGCAGGTGGGTTGGTGTGAAGCGGCTGAGGGACCGGATGCAGATCTGGACAGAGATGGCAGGGCGGGCGGGGGGGGGCCGCTGGTTGTCTGAAGGGCTTAGAACTGGGCAAGGACTAGACTGCCCAGAGGCATGGAGGGAGGAGGGGCAGCGAGAAAGCGAAATGGAAACGTCTCCAGAGAGAGGTGAAAGAGAGGGGAGAACTGGACGCCCAGGTGGGGTGGGCACAGCTGAGGGTGATGTACTTACCCAGGACAGATCGCTGGGCAGAATCAAGGAGACAGAGAGGACAGACCAGAGAGAGACGGGCGGGCAAGGGGCAAGAGAAGGCCTGGAAGCAAGAGCGGAGGGAGGGGCATGAGCACAGCGCTCACTGCGGGGGCCCGAGGCCTGGCGGGGGTGGGGAGGCCAAGAGCGAGCACATACCGGAGCACAGACTGGCGCGCAGAGCGAGCGAGGCTGTTGGTGAAGGGGGCAGACAGGGCGCTGGGGGGCTGCAGGTCCTCGATGGACCTGCTCCAGGAGCGAAGCTTGTCAAAGGCACCATCGTCACCACTCTCCAGACCCTCAAAGTCAAACCTGGAGCAGGAGAGGATACACATGCGCACACAGGAGAAATTCAGGGCCAAGTCCCAATGAGCCTGACCATGGCCGCGACACCTCCGGGGCAGCAGAAAGCAAGGACAGCAGGAAGAGAAAGCCGGGCCAGGAGGAGACCCAATTCAGGGCGGGCGCACCCCCAACTCGGGAAAAGGGCAGAAGCAGTCCAGGGAGCTCCAGTGGCAGCAGGAGGGGGAAATGGGGATGTGGATGGAGCCAGCCACCCTGTCCTGCTGCCGGGACTGCGGGAGCATCACACACCATGGCACAGAGGGTGTGGAGAGCTGCCCCCTTCTGCACTCCCACCAGAGGGGGGCATCTTCGAGGAGCCAGGCTCCCTAGGGAGTCTGTCCCATAGGAGGGTGGCAACTAATGGACAGCAGCAGCCAAAGGGGGCTGTCTGAGGAGTGGGACCATGGGGGTTCCCAGCCAGCACAGACAGGGCACCTTCGTGGTCAAGAGGAGCGGCACGCGGCAGGTGGCCCCATCCTAGCACTGAGTTTTCTTATCTGGGCTTTTATTGGTTTTTGGGCCACACCCAGCAGTGCTTGGGGCTAACTCCCAGCTCTTAGGGATCACTCTAGATGGAGTTTGGAGGGAACATATGGGTGGCAGGGACTGAACTGGGGACAGTTACGTGCAAGGTAAACACTCTGCCCGCTGTACTACCGCTCCCGCCCCTCATGACCGGGCTTTTCTCTGGTTCTCTCTGTGGTTCCCAGCACCTTAGAGAACACCCTTTGGGCCCATCTTTCCAAGGCTGAGCCTGTGAACTGGAGGCCATGGTCTCTGTGGGGCTGGACGGTCCCCTGGTGGGACGCTGCCATTCTGGGAGCAGGTTTCTCCGCAGCACGGAGTGCAGGGCCAGGACACCCTGTCCACAGGGGCTTTTCCCCTTGCATCCCGCCCCATGGGGACATACCCACATGAGATCCACGCCCCACTCCTCTTCCCTTGCCTTGTCCCCCCACTCGTCAGGAAGGACCGAGCAACATCCCTCAGGAGCTTCCGCAGGGACAAGCCCAGCAGCCAAGCAGAAACTGAGGCTTTTGAGACGGAAACACGTTCCAAGGAGCCAGAGTGCTTCAAAGAAAGGAGAAGCAGATTTCTCCTGATCAGAGAAGTTTCAGGAGTGTTCACAGAGGCACAGGAGGGTGTGACCCTGAGAAGGGGGCAGCGCACCAGTGGCTCCCTGCCTGCACACACACAGCAGGCTGCAAACACATGCCTTCACGCATGCCGTGGGGCTCCTCCCAAACACTCCCGCCCTCCTCGGCCCCCACTGCTTTCTCTCCAAGGCTTTCAGGGCCCTGCTCTCTGCTTCTGGGGACACCACAGGGCCCAGGCTCCAGCGTATTTTGGGTTAGAGCGCTGGAATTTGTTTGTGTTTTAAGCAAGATAGGCTTATTTGGAAAAATGATCTGCATCTTTTTACTATAAAAATCTGAATTTAAAAAAATCACTTTAGCAAATGTTTTTCATTTTTTCCTAAAAAAAGAGCAGACTTTAAAGGAGAAGGAGGATTCCAAGGCATGAACGCTGTGGGGCAGGGAGCGGATGCTTTTCATTCTCACAGGGCGAGAGACCAAACCCAGGACAGGGTCAAGGACAGCGACAGAAAGAGTGGAAGTCCAGGCACTACTGCTAACCCCAGGCCAGGTGTTCCCCAAGACACAGACCTTTTGGGGTTAATGCTGGAAAAAGTCAAGGGCAAACCAGGAAGATGGTCGTGTGAGGGCTGACCAGCGCGGGCGTCAGACAGCGCCGGTCATGCTGTGTATGATCCCACCACTCCTGTCCACACACCCGGGTGGTAAGGGAGGGCACCCCGGTGGGTCACAGCAGCACAGAGCAGCTCCGTCGGTATACACTCTACGTGTTGCCCACACTATGAAGTGCTCCACACTCTTTTTCTAATGAAAAATTTTTAAAAAGTGGGAGGATTGGGCTATACCCAGCTGTGCTCAGGGGCAACTCCTGGCTCGTGCTTGTAAGACACCACTGGCAGCGTTCAGGGGACCATGTGGTGCTAGCGATCAAACTCAAGGCTTAATGCATGTTAAGACCAGTGACCTGCCACTGAGTCACATCCCTGAATCTCATTATCTAATAATTCTTATGAGGATCCAGAATATGAACCCCTCTTATAGAAACTTCCCAAGACACATGGAATTAAACTGGGACAAAGACCCAACTCTGAGACACTTGAAGGTCCTTGTTCTTTCTCCACTACCCCACACTTCATGTCAGCTGCCTCTCAGTTCTCAATGTGCTCGGAAACAGCTGCTGAACGGGCTCCAGGAAGTGCGTCTGTTCACTTGTGTGAGACTCTGGTCCCATCCCAGGCACCAAAAACAGAAAGAAAAGGTTCCTGAGGTTTCATTTTCTGTGTGGGTCAAAGCCCATGCTCACTGCTTCTGGGGTCACCTCTCACACAGGGAGCCCCAAAGCCTCAGGAGACATCTCTCCACGGAAGCAGAATGCCCTTCGCACCAGGGGTTTCCTCTCGCTGTGCCCAGCCTGGAGCGTCTTCAGGTCCTGCTCCTCCACTCCCTTTCCAAGCTTCTCTTGCTCCTCCCCACACCACCGCCAGGTCTCCGCCATCTCCCCCTGCCTCATCCAGTCAAGAGTGGACTGTCCTCCCTCACTGGTCCTCAGCCTGAGCCCTGGGTACTCACATGACAGAACACTGGGCGAAGGACAGGTAATCCACCAGCACATCCAGGCCTTTGTTTTCATCATTCAGAAACTCCCGCACCCACCTGCAGATGAAGCAAACAGAGGAAGGAAGGATCTGAGTGGGTGCAGAGTCGGGAGAGTGGGAGGGTGGTCACCATCACTCCCTCCTGGACCCTCAGGAATTTAGTACCAGGCCAAGAACTTTGGGGAGATCCAAGTTCACAGACCACTGGTGATTATGTCACCAACCTGGAGCCTCCTTGGTGAAGGTCAGAGATGGCCTGAGGCATAGGTTTTCCAGTCCCTGTGGCCACATGAGCTTTCAGGTGCCCATCCTCAGGGCCCAGGGGGCTCATCAGGCCCTCCTGTGGCCTTGAAGGTGGCGGGACCTCCATAAGTTAGGCACCCTTTGCAACGAGCTAAATTCTCACCCTGTTTGGTGGCAGACAGCGGGGCAGGGCGAGGGGCAGGCATCAGGAGCACTCCTGGAGCTGCCCGAGGGTGCAGCAGGCCCCCAACTTGCCCCGACCACAATGCAGGCGAGGGGTGAAATGAGCTCTGAACAGAGGCACAGGAGATCATGGTCCCTTCGAGCTTCTCGACTTCGAGAAAAGCTACCAGGGCAAGTACTGAGAGGAGGCAGCTCCGAGGGAGTCAGTCAGGCGAGCCCGGGAAACGGGACAGGGTGGGGGCGCAGTCTAGTACCCCCAGTAACTCCAAAATGGCTAAAGCCACTGAGACAGACTGAGGACTCGGGCCCCTGAGCTCGGGAGGCAGACAGGCCAAGCACCGCGACAGTGGCCCTGGCCACTGCCATGACATCATGAGGCCCGTGGGAATGGTGAGACAGTTCATTCCACAGTGCAGAGAACCCCAATTCCAGTGTTTCCCTGCAACATCCGGGCGGGTCAGAGAGCCAGCAGAGAGGTGGGGGCCCTGCAGTGCCCGCGCCATGCTGGCCGCCACACCCCTGGCCAGAGGCGGGCTGGAGCCCAGTCTGGCCGAGATCTGGCAGCCGGCTCTGGGCCAGCCTGGCTGACACCGGAGCTGCCTGAAGTTAGCTTCCTCTCTGGGGGCGGACAGGCCTCCCGTTTCCTGTCTGTCTGCTCTCCAGCTCCCCACCCCCTTCTCATTTCCTGTCTGAGTCTACACTGCTATTTTCGGGATCTTGACACTTTGAGGAGAGGTTAAAGGGCACTTAGGCAGAACGGAGAAACCTATACAAACCAAGAGAGATTTCTCAGCGAGGCGCGGGTCCGGCTTCCCAGCTTGCCTCTGCGCCAGTACAGAGCTGCCGCCAGACCGCCCGGCACACAGCCCCGGCAGGCCTCAGGGTGGACCGGGGAGGGGGAAGCTGCTCACGCCACCTGGCCCTGGGTTGCTTCCCTGAGCAGACGGACAGCCGGACGAACTCTTCCTGCCCAGAAATCCGGGAAGGATCCTGGCCCTCCCACATGACTCTACCCAGAGAAGTCACAGTTCAGATGACAGGAGCTGCTGAAATGCCAGACACGCTGTTCCCTGGGAACCAAGGGCCGGGCCCGGACCTCTACTTGTGTGCCAGCTGCCTGAGGCCTGGGAACCATGATGCTCCAGCCCCCAATTCTGGCTCGGGGCCAGAGGGGCCAGCAGCAGGTAGAAGGGACGGGCAGAGGGGCTGTCACCATCCCCTCCGTAGCCCTCTTTGCACTGTAAGCTTGGGAAGGAGACAAGGACCCAAGGAGGGGGAGGCCTTAGGGAGGAAGGCGGTGTGACAGGCCGCTGCATTCAGAGTGACTGCCTGGGACACACTTGCCACACACAGGCTGAGTTACCCTTCTCTAAGGATTCACCGAAGATGAAGGCTTAGTGATGTATTCCCAGTGGACCAGCATTCAAACTGCAGTTCACGGGTGAGATGTCAAAGCCAGTCCTGGCCACCAAGCCCAGCCCATAGGCCAAAGCTGTCCCTCTCCTGTACCCTCCACGCCACTTCCCTTGTGGCTGCTCTGTGGCAGCTGACCCATGCAGGAGGCCTCTGTAGGAGCCCCTCCAAGGCTTAGCGTGCACAAAGGGGGGCTACGCAGGCACAGGAGGGCAAACCGGTGGTATCGTGCGGCCCTTCCCACCCCTGCTCTGGGGAAGCCCAAGAACTTTGTGCTAGCACCCCACCCCAGGCTCGACCTCTCCCTCATAAGCTCCAAACATTCATGCCAAGCAGCACTGCAGCCCTGCCTGTGTGCCCTACCAGGTGCCTTCTCTGAATGTGAGGCTCAGAAAGCCCTTCGTGCCCCACTTCACTATAGCCGCCTGCACTGGGTCACGCTGGCTCTGAGGCCACTGCTCTCCTTCAATCTCACACAGCAGCCCCAGCCTGCTCACCAAGGCGCACTTCCTGACTCAGAGACTGAGAAAAAGAAACCACACAGGCCCCAGGAGTCCTGTCGAGGGGCTGGCACCACCATGACGTCCATTCCTGGCTCCACCACCAGGACCTCCTTTCCTGGGGTTTCAGGAAGCTGCTTGGCTATGAACTAAGATTGTCTTATAATCAGGCAAAAAATCTTCTGGGCACCAAACAGTCCAGGAACCAGGTCTCTGTTGTTCAATCCACTGTGTCCCATCATCCTACATGTGCGCCTCCCCAGGCCCCTCCCCCCTCCCCCGCCACTGCCAACGCCAGCCTTGTCTGGGTGTCTTCTGGCCCAGTCCCCGGCCACAGGCAGCCTCCTGTCTCAGCTGCTGTGGAAACATCTTCACTCAAGGCCACAAGCTCAGGACCCCTGGAGAGGCCCCCAGATTGCCATAATATCCCCCCAACAGCCAGCAGAACAGAGTTGTGCCAGTAAAGGAAGCTCTGAGGAGCCAAAAACCACTGAAGGGCAGCTCTGTCCCCATGGCAGGGAGACAAAGAGTCACAAGATGGCACCAGGTTTCGTGTGGCCTGCTCCGGCCTGGAGTCAGCTGTGAGACTCTGCTATTCCGATCTGACTCACCCGATGTGGTTGGTCCGAAGTGAGATCTCCAGCTCCCTCAGTACCTTGGTTGATTCCTGCACTCTCCTCCTGAACTTCTACAAACACAGAATGTTGTCACTGATGGAGATCCCCAACCCAACTTCACAGGAGGGGAAAAAGGCAGAAAAGAGAAACAAGAGGGCAGTTATAGTCTTCCCTCTGGACTAGCCAGCTGCCACCTCCTACGGCCCTGAAAGGCAGAAATCCCACTCCTCAGACGCCAGCGCCCCTCGCGAGCAGCCCCCAGGCTCCCTGCTGCCCGCCTCACCTTCCGGGTTACACTGGGGTCCAGGAAGCTCTGGAGTTTCTGGATGTAGGTGTGGGGAGGATTCTTCACCTGGAACCTCTCCTGGAAGGGAAAACAAAACATACCAGGGAATCCTGAGGGCCATGTGAGGAAGAAGGCCGCTCAGAGTTCGAATGTGAGGGGACTGAGTCTTACGTCACCCAAAGCAACTGATCCTCAGGCATTTCCCAATACTCCATGTTTTCTCCTCTTCCACCCACTGCTCCTAAGCCTGACAGATTTTTCTATCCTAAAAAGTTATTTTCAAGGGCTAGGGCACATGCCTGGTATGCATGACACCACAAGTTTGATCTTCAGCCCATACACAATCCCCATCGCTGCCAGCTATAGTTCCTGATGGTGCCACATACCACTGAGGGTGGCCCTGGTGCTCCCCAGCACTGCTGGGCATAAGCAGCACTGTGCCACTAGGCCCGAACATTGGACTGTCCATCCGAGTTGGCTAAGTGAAAATATTCCTCAGCACTGCCTGGACGACCCAAACAAAGATGTTATTTTCAGAGCCTGCTGCTTACTAAGATGTCTATGACCAAAATAAAGATGCTGGGAAATGGTCACAGCCTGGTTGACTAACGGAGGTGAAGAAGGACCACAGGAAACCATCAGAATGAGCTTTCCAAGCCCTCAGGCCTAAAGTTTGGTCTAGGATTACTTTTACAGCAACAGCACGGCTCAGAGCTGTAAAGACAACTTCTGCGCCTTGCCCAGACCCTGGCAAACCAGAACCTCAGCACTGGGTCTGCTCTCAGCAAGGTCATCTCAGCTCTCATCCAACCAGGCCCATGCCTTCCTGTTTTATGGCCACCATCTGTGAGAACTGGAGCATCCCAGCCCTGAGAGGGAGGGTCCAGTGACTGGAGGATGGAGGGGTCATAAAAGTCTAGGAGAATGATCCAATGTTAGGTAGCAAAACCAAAAACTAAAACAGGGACAAAAACATAAGAAATAAGTGTTGAAGTTATGTAACCCTGAAAAGATGAAGAGATTAAACTTAAAACCCACTCCCAGGGCGCTGGAGTGATAGCACAGTGGGTAGGGTGTTTGCCTTGCACGCAGCCGACCCAAGTTCAATTCCCAGCATCCCATATGTTTCCCCGAGCACCGCCAGGAGTAATTTCTGAGTTCATGATCCAGGAGTAACCCCTGTGTATTGCTAGATGTGACCCAAAAAGCAAAAGCAAAAAAAAAAGAAAGGAAGGAAGGGAAGGAAGGAAGGGAGGGAGGGAGGGAGGGAAGGAAGGAAGGAAGGAAGGAAGGAAGGAAGGAAGGAAGGAAGGAAGGAAGGAAGGAAGGAAGGAAGGAAGGAAGGAAGGGAGGGAGGGAGGGAAGGAGGAGGGAGGGAGGGAGGGGGGAGGGAGGGAGGGAAGAAGGAAAGAAAGAAAAGAAAGAAAGAAAGAAAGAAAGAAAGAAAGAAAGAAAGAAAGAAAGAAAGAAAGAAAGAAAGAAAGAAAGAAAGAAAGAAAGAAAGAAAACCCACTGCCAGATCATGGAAGATAATGCAAAGGTGAGTGGTATGTACTTTGTGTGTGCAGGGCTCCAGTTCAATCCTCAGCACTGCATGGACATCAGGTATGGCGCTGGTGGTCCTTGAAAAGGGCTAGAATAGCACAATCCTTGGACCCAAGCACTGAATCATCCTGCCCAGTTGGTGGAGTATAGCTGGGATCCTCTGACCCTCTTCTCCCTCACCTCCCAAAACAACCCTGCCACCAAAAGGTCACTGAGACGGGGACAGGCACTAAGAGCTCCTGCCTTGGCCAAGCACATGCCTTGGGAGGCAGAAGAGAGGATTCGCTTATTAATGACAAAGTTTCCTGGCAACAGAGCTGGTTAAACATGTCTCGGGTCTGCCAGGTGCTTCCACATGTCATCGGAGGTTAGAAGTAAGAGCGGCGTCAGCCCCAAAGGCAGGCCTGCCAGGGTTCAGGCCTTGGGCCTCTGACCTGCGAGTGTGCGCTGGGAAAGAACAGGCTGCAGGTGTTCCTCCTGGAAACTGAGATGAATAACCTTTAAAGCCTCTTCCAGCTCGAAATACTATTCATGCAGGGAGCGCTCACAATCTTTAAGTCCATAGATTTGGGAGGAAAAGACCAGGGACTGAGCATCTCAGGCCTAGAAACCCACAGTGACAAGAACCCTGCTATTTGCAAGATCTGGGGCAAAATGAAGGATGAGAAACGGGCCTTCGGGCTGACCTCTCTGAGAAAGGCAGGCACAGGCCCAACGGGGAGTGAGCGAACTTCCCTAAGCCAACTCCCACCCCCCGGCCTGCCAGTGCCCACTGCAGGGAAGTCAAGACAGCTCTCTGCAAGAGCTGGAGAATTTAGTCTATCAGCCCTGCTAGTAAGCAGGGCTTACTTGGAACAGGGAGTCTGGAACAAGAGTCTCCTTGGAACAGGGAGCACAGAGTGAGGCAACCTGGGACTACAATCAATGCAAGCCCCAGACTCTTCTTGCCTTGTCCCCAACTTCCCAACCTTACCAGAAGTCCATTACCTGGTCACAGATGAGATCCCACTTCTTCTCGTTGTCATACTGTCGCAGGAGCCGGGCCTTGTCGGGAGGCAGGTTCATGGAGCTCTGAGGAAGAGAACACTGGTCAGTGGGTCTAAGAAGAATCCTAGATGAACGCAGGGTCCCTCTTCTGAACCCCTCCCTGGCTTCACCCTGACGCTCTAACAGCAAGACAGCAGGTCTGACAGGCCTGTACCCCTTCACACTAAGTTCCTTTTGGTGAGGGATGGCTTCCGATCACAGATTGTGGAATCAAAGTAATAAGTTGAGAAACACACTGCTATAAATTGCAAGCAGAAAATATGAATGTTTCATGAAGCTTGTTTCTTTTACATTTTATGTATATACAATGGGCACACATACAGGTCGGGCTATAAATATAGAGAAAGCAACATTTTTTTTTTGGTTTGCTTTTTGGGTCACACCCAGTGATGCTCAGGGGTTACTCCTGGTTCTTCGCTCAGGAATTACTCCTGGCAGTGCTTGGGGACCATATGGGGTGCCGAGGATCGAACCCAGGTTGGCCGTGTGCAAGACAAGCACCCTACCCGCTGTACTATCTCTTCAGTCCCGCAAGAACGTCTTGAAGTCAACAAATTAAAGCAGCAATTTTTAACCTGTTCCCCCTTGCCTGAAAGGGTGGATCCTGAGCCCCAAGAAGTAGCTGCAGCTCCTCTCCCCCACGTCAGTACAATGCCATAACAATAACGGCTCACTTTCTTCAGGAAATAATTTATAAAACTTCAGTACTTAGGGCTGGAGAGTACAGCAGGTCAAGGCACTTGTCTCGATCCCAGCACCAGATGTGCTCCCCTGAGCATCACCAGGAGTGAGCCCTGAGCAGAGCCAGAAGTGAGCCCTGAGCACCACCTGTACCCCCACCTCCCCACAAACAAAATTTATGATACCTCTCCCAGTGAATTAAGACACAATAAACCCATGGGGCTGGGGCGATAGCACAGCGGGTAGGGTGTTTGCCTTGCATGCGGCTGACCCAGGTTCGATTCCCAGCATTCCATATGGTCTCCTGAGAACTGCTAGGAGTAATTCCTGAGTGCATAGCCAGGAGGAGTAACCCTTGAGCAATGCCAGGAGTGACCCAAAAAGCAAAAAAAAAAAAAAAAAAGACACAATAAACCCCTTGCTCAGACACTCACCTAAAAGACAGATAGAGAAACCAACATTTTAGTTCGTTTACAATCCACTGTTGGCTGAATGATGCTCTAGGCACCCAGGGTGGCCCCATGCAGGCCAGCAACCCTGTGTACCTCCTTCATCCATTCTGCCTTTGCCCCCTAACACTGTTCAATCAAAAATGATCTGGGTAACAGCTGCAGGAATTCCCCTAGAGCCAGCCCCTCTCAGGTCACTGAAGCGACTTCTTACTCTCCTTCCCCTCCTGCTCTCCGGTCTCGCTTGGTCTACCTCTGTCCTTTCCTTGACATCCTCACTCTGGGAACATTATGTGTTCTTCGGGTCATGAAAGCTACATAGGGTGACTTCTGCGCTACTCTAGTAGCATGGATACTGTGGGAGAAGGCCCTAGATTCTCTAAGAAAGTGGGGAAAAAACTAAGTAAAGATCATTTACTTCTGCCACACATGTTCATTCCTTACGAACTGATCTACACATGCACACTAAAACGGTTCCTCTGGAATGTCTAAGCCCACCCCGGCACTTGTGGGAGTAGGTGTTGGTGAGACCACTCTGAGTTTCAGGTCCCGTTCCTGGCAGGATGCAGGGGATTAAGGCTCAGAAAAGGAAGTAGGGTTGGTGGGTTTCCCCTCAGAGTTTAGACATGAGAGAATTCAGGAATGGGAACTAGGGCAGGTAAAGAAAATCAGGGGAAAGACTGAGCCACATAGAACCTCTTCCCTGGGGCATCACTACCCCTGAGTCAGCAGGGACTTCTGTAGCGGAGGGGCCAGTGGAATCACCCAATGCCCATGGAATAAAGCAAATACAAATCCATTTCTAGTACTACTCTGCCAGGAGTCCATCTCAGCTTCTCTGTGTGGGCAGCAGGATAGGTGTGGGAGGCCACTGGGGCCTATAGGTCAAAGAGGGCTGGAAATAAGATTTTCCAGGACAGTCAGCTGATCGAAGTGAGCCAAGAGCAAAATCAAGCCTGGTTCTGCCTCTGGGCACATGCTGAGAGTATGTATCCTGTCCTCTGCCCATCTCTCCCCAAAACATGCCTTAAACATAGTTTTCTGTTGTCTCCCCTGAAAGAAGTGATGGGGGCAGGGTAGCCTGTTGCTACCGTGACTGACAATATATCCGCCCACACTAATTTCCTCTCTCAGCCACCCCTGTCAGTGGCTGTGGCCTCAAACTTCCTCTCCAGGTGAATTGCAGAGGAAACATTTGGGGGCACTGAGGTTTGAGACAAGAGATGGAGCAAAATCACTCCCTTAGGGATCCTCGCTTAAGAACACGAGTTACATCAGTAACAGATGAACAGATGGACCCTAAATAGACGTAACAGTGCCAGTGAACCAGCTCTGGGCACAGGCCCACATGCTCTCATCAACACCTTTGAAGGGCACATTCTGAACAGTCTGCTGGCCTCCTTGGCTTCTGGAGTGTAAAGAGTAAAGTGGGATCCCGCGAGCCCCCAGCACTTTCACGAGAAATCTGTCTTGCCACAGGGTAGGAGGCAATGACAAAGACGAAGTCGGTCTAGGGCCAGGCTAGGGATAAGGCTTCTGCCTTCACCTGATACCTGTAATGTGTGTGGCTTCCTGACTTCCAGGGACAGGGAGCAGACCTGAAATAGTTGCGGCTCTGTCAGAGATGCATCATCTGGTAAGGGAGATGCTGAGTAAAGTTCTCCCTAACTCCTGCCTGAGCCTTGGCTGAACAGAAGCAAAAGGCACCGAATGTGGAGTCAGATCAAAACCAACTCTGGCCCCCCAGTTGCTAAACCTGGGAGCAATTCCATCTGTGACTAAATGAAAAATATTGGATGTCTGTGTGTCTGGAACATTGGTTCTTTGCATGTTTTGTTTTGTCTTTGGGCAACACCGAGCAGTGCTCAGAGCTTACTTCTGGCTCTGTGCTCAGGGATCACTCCTGGCAGTACTTGGGGGAATCACACAGAGTGCCAGGATATATCCCGGGATTGGCTGTGGGTTCAAGATTTGGGAGTCCAGGAGACCACTGTAACCCTGCATTTCTGCCAGGGTCCCCTCACAAACCAACAATCTAACCCTCAAATCAATGCCATACTGGGCACAGCTACCCACTGTACATCTCTCCAGCCCCAACACGGTCCCTTTCAACACAGTTCCCTTGCCTTCCTCCGGAAGGTCCTGTGTGATGCCAGGCCAGCCTAGGACGAGCCCCTTGCCTTGGGATGCTCTCTCCCTTCTCCTAAGTTCCCCCTCAACGCACTGAGGAACTTTTGTTTCTGGTTGCTTGCTTTTATTTTACTTCAGGCTAAGAACCCTTTGATAAGCTGTTTTCTTTTAGGATTACCAACATCTCCAAGAACAGACCCCAAGGAGCTGTGAGAGGAGTGCCTAAGGGTGCAATCAAACCAAAAGCAACTCTGAGAATGATTCCGAAATCTGAGAGGACCAGCCAGAATTCTAATAATAAAAACCTATGGGGGGGGGGGGTGCGGCGGAGCGCTAGCACAGAGGGTAGGGCGTTTGCCTTGCACGCGGCCAACCCGGGTTCGATCCCCGGCATCCCATATGGTCCCCCAAGCACTGCCAGGAGTAATTCCTGAGTGCAAAGCCAGGAGTAACCCCTGAGCATCGCTGGGTGTGACCCAAAAAGAAAAAAAAAAAAAAAAAACTATGCTGGGAGGAAGCCCAGGGGAGAGACCCAGCTTTGGTTCCCTGTCAGTCTGAGGCCAGGCAAAGTGCTTGTCTCAGTGTCCGAGCCACTGGGCACCAGGGCTTTGTGTACACAAGGGTCTTCCACACTGGCCTTCAGCCTGAGAAGGGGGTACTGAGGGGCTGAGAAGAATTCTGGTTGCAGAGGTCCCCCCTTTCCTGTTCTGCAGCCCCAGGCTGAACCCTTCCTTCCTTCCTTCCCACTGCCGGAGAAGGGGCGGAAAATGATGGGGGGGGGGGGGGGGGCAGAGGCTGGAGTTTCCTCAAAGCCATGGGGCCTCATGGGACTCACCCTGATTCTGTCGGTCAACTTGGGCCAGACCTGGGGAAAACCCAACAAACAGAAATAGGAACCACCAAAAATTCCCAACCGTTTGTTATTTGATAACAGACCATCTCGGTGTTGGGAACAGAAACAGAATCAGGGCTCCTCGGAGAGCTGGGCAGAGACTTCCCTGCAGAGGGAATCTGGAGGCTGAGGGGAGGGACAGAAGGAGTTTGCAAATACAGAATGTAAATTGTGGGTTTGTTTATGGGTTTCCCTCTCCACAAAGTCCCTCAGAACCGGACACTTCTCTAAGCAACCCTCAAGTTGGGCCCAGGGCAGTCAGGAGCTCTGGACATCTGAACCTCCCCCCTCCCAGAGCTACGATGAGGCCTAGTCCTGGGTACCACGTGCTGCTACCACCATGTCCTGAGGCCTCCCCGGCCCAGTCCCTTCCAGCTAAGCATAGGTGGGTTTTGGCAATGGGTGGGAAGCACCAGATTCGGGAGTCCAGGAGACCCCAGGGACCCTACATTCTGGCCAGGCTCCCTCACAAACCAACCACCCAGCACTCAAGGGCACAAAGTGCCATCCCTAGGCACCCAGAGAGCAGCCTGCCCTCCAAGTCTCCACTCAGTGGGCTGTAGGCACAGCTGCCGCCGGCTGGGCACAGCTCCCACAGGGCAAGAGCCCAAGGAGGTGGGAGGTACCAGCTCCTGCTGCCTCGGCCCCTTGGCGGCCACGGCCAGCCCGCCGCAGTAGCAGCTCCCAGACAATGAGAGTTATTTTCAGCCAGCGCTTTAACACAAGCCAGCTGGCCTGTGCAGGGCGGGAGTCCTCCTCCGCCCAGCCCGCCCAGACGGCAAGCAGGCCGACCGGTCAGCAGCCCAGCCCAAAGCCTTGCTGCCGAGCCTCTGCCTCCCTGTTTATCTCACCGCCGCAGCACAGCTCCTTCTCACGGCCCCCCGAACTACAATCCTGTCAGAAGGAAACCAAAAACACCAGTTTCGACAAAGGTCTGAGATCTAAAATTAAGGAGGTCCAGACATGGAAAGCAGAGCGGTCCCTCCAAACACTCCGCTCGGGACAGGGAGGGGGGAGCAGGAGGGAGGAAACGGATCAGATTGGGAGCCAAATCCCCCCACACTCCCTGCAGACCGAGGCCAGGCCCGGCTCTGCTGCCAACCTGGGCGGCAACGCTCAAGGCCATGCTCCATCTCTCCTTCTCCAGGGCCCAGGCCTGGAGGAACAAACTGGAGACAGGAGCCTGGAGTGAGCCCAGGTTCCGGAGAAAAGTTCTGGGCACCCTGAATCCTGCAGACAGAAGTCACAGAACAGTTTGCGACACTGGCTGATGGGAGACGTGGCCTCCGACGTGGTGGCGTGGGGGTAAACTTCTCCTGCCCCGACCCCCTGAGTCCATGGATCGGAAGGGGTGGGAGCAGCTGTCACCACTCGGGGCTTGGCGGGCCCCACCCTGATGCTGCCAGGCCCCACGACTCCATAGTGCAGCTGCCCCTGTGCTCTCTGGTTGGGACCCGGCCATGGATCTAACTCCATGCCAGCCTCACAGTCCAGGCTGCACGTTCTACCAGACTTCAGGGAAAAGTCACTGGACTTTCCCGCGAAGGGAGACATCTTTTGGACCACAACCAGCAGTGCTCAGGGATCACTCCTGGCAGGCTCGGGGGACCATACGGGGTACTGAGAATTGAATCCAGGTCAGTAACGTACAGGCAAGCCCCCTACTAGTTGTCTTCTGGCTCCAGCCCCAGGAGGGAGGGGCCCTGTCGGGGAGTGCCTGTGGGGGCTTAGGTCTGTCTTCCGGTTTTGTTTAGTGACGCTCTCACCGGGGACGTGCGGCCAGGAAAAGCCAGCTCTCTCCGGTTGGAGGTGCGGCGGCAGAGGGTGCTGCCATGGCCTCTATAACCGGAATTTCTGTCCTACTGAGTAGCTGCAGGTCAAGCAGCCAGGAGGAAAACGAGATGGCTTCTCCAGATGTCTCAGGCCAGCCGCACCACAGGGAGGAGAGGTCCCTAAGCAGCCAGGACTACCAGTGGGTTCCCCAAAAACCAATACGCCTCCAGGCCTCATCATCACCCGGATGTGCCCCAAGACCCTCCAAACACTGGACCCTGAGAAGGCTAAGGAAGCTGGTGGCGTCCCCAGTGTGAGGAGGCCCCCACCTCTACCTCCTGCCACCATACACTGGGTGTGCCGTGCCTCTGCAGGAATCTGGCCCCCAGACACTGGCCAGATTCCCCAGACACTGTCGCTGGCCCCCTCAGTCCTGAAGCACGGCTCGGAGAGCTCGAGCTCTTCCTAATTAAGCCCCCCGGCCCTTTCTAAAATGCCACCGCGCCGCAACTTGATCTGCCTGCTGGCTCCTCAGCCCCTCCTCGCGGTTAGCAGCCCCACACGCTCCCCTGTTACGCAGTATGG
The DNA here is from genome assembly GCF_027595985.1 of Sorex araneus. Taxonomy (NCBI): domain Eukaryota; kingdom Metazoa; phylum Chordata; class Mammalia; order Eulipotyphla; family Soricidae; genus Sorex; species Sorex araneus. Next base: position 228,019,917 of record NC_073303.1, on the reverse strand, counting down.
AAACTATTCTGCTGGGGGCAGCTGCTTCCCAGAGAGGAGTCTGGACGCAGAGCCTCACACAGTCCCTGCGACCGACCAAGGTCCTCCAGACGCCCCCTGGATTCCGCCTGAGGACTCTGACAGGCAGCACCCCCTTCAGAGGAGCACTGGTTTCCAGGGATACCTCCCACATGGGCATTTTCCTCTCACTCATGTTCCCCCAATGACCCACACCTTCCATGCCACTGCAACATGCAGGTGGTCCTCACTGGTCCCCTCTGGTCACCCAAACCCTGTAGGGTGACTAGGGTGTACTCCTACTTCCAGCCCTGCCCTCCTTCAAATCCACGCAGGAATGATCTTCTAAATTTCCCATAAGGCAAATCATGTTTATTTTGGGGCCACACTGGCGGTGCTCACGCTCGGGGAACCATATGTAGTACCAGGAATCAATCCTGGGCCAGCTCTACGCAAGAAAAGTAGCTACCTGCTGTACCGTCACTGCAGTTCCCAATTGTGCTTCTTTGGTTCAAAAAGTTTCTGATTCCTTATCATTTACATGAGGAAACCCAAACCCTTGTTCTACTGTTTTTAACATATAAGAGTTTCACAGTTAAGGTTCTCTCCCAACAGACTCAGTATCTCCAAGCAGCCTCACTCTCTCCTGAGCCATCTCTCTCGCCATAGGAACTGCTTGTAAATGACACTTTCCCAAACTTCTGAACTGGACAACTCACGATCCAAACTGAAAGAATCGGCCACTCTGGCACTGCCTTCTCACAGATGATGCGGGTTCAATTTCCCACATCCCCCATGATTCTCTGAGCCCACCAGGAATGATTCTTGAGCACAGAGTCAGGAGTAAGCCCTGAGCACCACTGGGTATAGCCCCAAACCAAATATATGTGTATATATAAATATATAAAATAATCAGCCCAGCTTCTAAGCTCCAAGTGTAACAATATATGAAGAATGATGTGGCAGAGAAAAGCTTGTTCTGCCTCCAACATCTTCTCATCTCTTTAGTAAAAACCTCTAATGTGGGGCTGGAGAGATAGCACAGCGGGTAGGGTGTTTGCCTTGCACGCGGCCGACCCGGGTTCAAATCCCAGCATCCCATATGGTCCCCTGAACATGGCCAGGGGTAATTCCTGAGTGCAGAACCAGGAGTAACCCCTGTGCATCGCCAGGTGTGACCCAAAAAGCAAAAAAATAAATAAATAAAAATTTAAAAAAATTTTTAAAAAAAAAACCTCTAATGTTCAGTAAAGATCTATGTGGTCCAGAACTATTTCTCATCTTCCCTTGCATTCGAGGTAGGTTATGTGGGATATAAGCAGGAGGGAGAGAGAGAGAGAGGGAAAGGGTGTACAGTGAGTACGGTTCATGCTCTGTACATGGCTGACTCAGGTTTGATCACTACATACGGCTTCCACCATTCCCATCAGGAATGATCCCTACACAGAACAGGAATAAGCTCTGGTTTAAGTAAGCAACATTGCTAGGAAGGAAGGAGGGAAGGAGGGAAGGAGGGAAGGAGGGAAGGAGGGAAGGAAGGAAGGAAGGAAGGAAGGAAGGAAGGAAGGAAGGAAGGAAGGAAGGAAGGAAGGAGAGAGGGAGGGAGGGAGGGAGGGAGGGAGGGAGGGAGGGAGGGAAGGAAGGAGAGAGGGAGGGAGGGAGGAAGAAGGGAGGGAGGGAGGGAGGAAGGAGGGAGGGAGGGAGGGAGGGAGGGAGAAAAGAAAGGAGGGAGGGAAGGAGAGAGGGAGGGAGGGAGGGAGGAAGAAGGAAGGAGAGAGTCCGTCCCAAGATCAGGAGTTAGCTCAAAGGGCAGAAGTGTATTCCCCAAGTTTGATCCTTGGCACTGTGTGGTCCCCTGAGCACTTTGTGGGAGCCCCTGCCCCCATCCAAAACAAATAAATAAAGGAATCCCAATGAGCAAAGCAACAGGAAAGAAAATGCCTGACCACTGATATCATAGACCTTAGCACAAGCTGAGTGCTTCCTTGAAAGTCTTTGTGTATATTTCCTCTGTTCACAACTAAAACATAAGCTCCTTGTGTGTAGGACCGGCCTTATCCCTTCTCCAAAGCATGCGCAGGTACTTAATAAATAAATGCTACTACCTATACTACCTAGTCTACCATCAATTCCCCCCCCCTTTTTTTTTTTTGGTGTGTGTGTGTGTAGGGAGTGGTGCTTTTTGGGTCACACCCAGCGATGCTCAGGGGTTACTCCTGGCCCTGCACTCAGGAATTACTCCTGGCGGTGCTCAGGGGACTACACAGGATGCCGGGGATCGGGGATGACGGGTCAGCTGTGTGCAAGGCAAACACCTCCTTACTGTCCTTTTGCTCCAGCCCGTCTTTATGCCCATGGTTACCTGGGTGGGGGATGGGAAATCTCCCAAATCTCACTGTTGTCCTTTCTATTTCTGGGCTTTCTTGCTCTTCTATACTTTATTTTACAATTATCATCCATATTTCATATTAGGCTTCTCTCTCAGTAACTCCCCACTTCTGAGTTTCAACTGTCTTTCAAATTCCTGCCCTGCTCTTAAACTGGAGTCATCACTTGCTAGACCACAGTCTGGCAGGAATCCCCGTCAGCTCACTTACAGCTCACCAAACACAGAGCAATAGTTTCCTTACACTCCTTTCCTCCTGTATCTAAGTTTCCCTCATGCCCAGAGGGACCATCTCCTTCCCAACTGCCAGCTCAACTTCCTCTCTTCCAGTTCTCCACAACTGAAGCAGCCCCGCCCTTCCCAGCAAACCTGCCCTCCTGTGGGTGCTATATACCTCCTAACTGCATCTCCACACATTTACTGGTTCCTTTCATGTAAGTTCAGAGAATTCTGATTCATAGCAAATTTCTCTTCAACTTATTTTTTTTTTTTTGCTTTTTTGGGTCACACCCGGCGTTGCACAGGGGTTACTCCTGGCTCATGCACTCAGAAATTACTCCTGGTGGTGCTCAGGGGACCATATGGGATGCTGGGAATCGAACCCGGGCCAGCCGCGTGCAAGGCAAACACCCTACCCGCTGTGCTATCACTCCAGCCCTTCTCTTCAACTTATACTGGACATCCAAAAATTATCCTAGAGGAGCAGCGCAGTGACCCACACCACATGCCTTGTGAGCTGCTGGCTGTGAATTCAAACCCACATGCCAGCGGCTCTGCCCTCCGTCTGGTGCTGCACTGATCTCTGGTGTGTATGTGAGCACCAAGAACTGTGGCCCTGGCAAGCACCACTGCAAGGGAGTATGCTCCCTGGCAAGCACCATGACCACCACGTGTGTGCTTACTGGGCACTCCAATAAAGAGTGCAATAGTCCACAAGCACCCAACTACACACCAGTGAGCAGTGCGGTTGAACACACGAGCATACACAGATGTGCAAAACCCAGCGAGCACCAGATAGCACTGCATGCACTCAGCAACACCAACACAATGAAGGGATGGGGGATGGAGGAGGGAAATTTTCTTTCTGTCTTTTTAATTTTTTTGCTTTTTTGGGTCACACCCGGTGATGCACAGGGGTTACTCCTGGCTCTGCACTCAGGAATTACCCTTGGCGGTGCTCAGGGGACCATATGGCATGCTGGGAATCAAACCTGGGTTAGCCGCATGCAAACCCTTCCTGCTGTGCTATTGCTCCAGCCCTGAGGAGGGAAATTTCAATAGTAAAAAATTGTAGGGCTGGAGCAATCATACAGTCAGTAGGGAGCTTGCCTTGCACATGGTCGACCCAGGCTCCATCCCGGCACTCGAGATGGTCCTGAGCCCCCTGGCCAAGAATCACTAGGAGGAGAGTCTCCTGCCCACGTGAAGGGAGTCCAGCAAAGTAAATGAAATAAGGGGTAACAGTCACATTCCGGCCAACAAACAGCAACTGTGAACACATGGAAGCACAAAATACCACGTAAAATCCAGAATTTTTAGTGATTTGCAATAACATCATGAAAGTGTACAAGGGCCAATTACGGTGAGCAGCAGCCAGGTGCCAAGGCAAGTAGGGTGGCATAAGCAGGATAATAATGATATTACTATTAAAAATGAAAAAAGCAGTTATTGGGGCCGGAGCGATAGCACAGCGGGTAGGGCGTTTGCCTTGCACGCGGCCGACCCGGGTTCGATCCCCGGCACCCATATGGTCCCCCAAGCACTGCCAGGAGTAATTCCTGAGTGCAAAGCCAGGAGTAACCCCTGAGCATCGCTGGATGTGACCCAAAAAGCAAAAAAAAAAAAAAAAAAACAAAAAAATTGAAAAAAGCAGTTATTGACCAAACTGTGAAAGAATTGTGAACTGTGACAGAACTCTACAGGGCTGACATAACCCAATGGGCTAAGCACATGCTTTACATGTGGAATACTTGGGTTCAATGTAGCCCCACATGGTCCCCTGAACACTGCCACCAGGAGCAGCCCCCCAGAACTAAGCAGGGAGCAGACCCTGAACACTACCAGCTATGGCCAAAAAAAACCAAAAAAGACAAAAATGAAGTCTACGTCTCATTTGATTCTCATAATAACCTATGAGCTTGGGACTATAATTATTCCCATTTTATTCTGAATCTGAGTACTCAGGGTCTACTCTTGGCTTGGTGCTTGGTGGACCATGTGGTACCAGGCCTCCTGCCTGCTGCAGTCCACTAAACTTTCTCTCTGGTCCTATTATGCCCATTTTACAGGTGAGGAATTAAAGGCTTGGAAAATGGTGTGGAATTTGCCCAGGGTTGCACAGCCAGAATGTGGAGCTGGGATCTGAACCAAGGTCTAGCTCCAAAACATAAGCCGGCAACCTTGCATAATGCAGCCTCTGAAGCAATGAATTACACTAACCCTTCTCTAGGTCCCTTCAAATTGTATTTGAATTATGGGGTATACTTGATATATCTGACCTTACCTCTTACTAATAATCACAGTCACACATTTCTTCAACAGCACTTGCAGTCCTCTAAGCATCACACAGTGGGCCAAGTAGAAAACCTGTTCTGTCCTGTGAGAACTTACATACTGACCAATAAGGGAAAGTACGGCTTGTAAATATCAGTCTAAACATTTACTTACACGATTTCAAGGAGAAATCACTTCTCTCATGTTGTCCCTCTCTACATTCAGAATTTGCTAACCCAGACTACCAGCTCTGTGAGGGCACGAACTCTGCCCTGAACAGTTGATCCTAGACAAGGGTCAGCGTGGCAGACACAGCAGAGGCTGGCCGGGTAGCATTCCGCCTCACCCATGCACAGCTGGGCACTCAGCTCTGCCTTTCCAGGGCTCGTTACAAATCCAGAAGTTCACTAACAAACTCTCAAATTCAATGAATCCCTCCCTTCTTGTAGATGTCAAAATTTGGAGGGGCATGACTCCTGCTTTACAAGAAGATTAGCTGAGGTCCCGCACCTTGGGCACACCTTGGGCACATCCTACTGGCACAGCAAGTCCCCAGTGTCTCCTTGCTTTCTATTTATTTATTCTGGGTGTCTGAGGTGGAACCCAGGTGTTAGTACATGAGAAGCATGTGCTAAGACATATCCCTATATCACCTTTTAAATGCTGCACAAAGAGGTGTATTCGCTCAGTACCATGGTGCTCTTGTACTCTCTGGAGGGATCACAGGGACCCCTGTCTGCTACGAACCATCCTGCCAGCATGCCTTTAAGGCCAAAGCTTGACACAGCGGTCACAGTGCCCACACATCACCTCTTTTTCCTTAGAGGGTCACATCTGGGGATGGGGGGGAGTCACAGTTGGTAGTACTTAGAGACTGCTCCTGACTTAGTGCTTAGGGGTCCCTCATAGTGATATTTGGGAGACTATGCAGTTTGGGGACCAAACCTAGGCTTCCCACATGCACAGCAGGCTCTCAGTCCTTGAGCCAGCTCCCTGGCTCTTCCGGTGCTGGGAATATGAGGAGAGTGCTCCATTTCTTCTGCTGTCACACCCCATCCCAGGGCTATAGTCCTCTCTGTGCTTGCTCTTGCTGGTGCACCATCCCCAGTGGGAGGCAGCCAGGGGGGCACACTACGGTGTTTAAGGGCCAGGCAGTGCTGGGGAGGCATGTGCTGTCTCTGGCCACCTGCCTAGTTTTTTTTCACATCACATATGACTGTCCAGCTAGAATATAAGAATGATTGGGCTGGGATTGGCTCAGTGGCAAAGGATATATATCTTTTGTGCAGGAGAACTGGGTTTGATCCCAGCACTACCTAAAAAAAAATGTGTGTATGTATATATATATATATGTACATATATACATATATATGTATAGGTATATACACATACACACACAAACACACACATATATATATTAAACACCACAGCCCAGTTCTTTGGAGTAGTTTTCTGCTTCCCTTACCCCACAAAGCCCAAAGAGACCCCAAATCGTCTCTCTGTTTTTCCCAATGTCAGGAGTCCTAAGTGCCACATTCACTCAGGGTGAGGAAAACCTAAGCACATTCCTTAAATGTCAAGCACTTTTCTCAAGAACACTGCAAGTACATGTGTGTCTGTTTAACTGGAGAGAGTGAAGAATCTGAGACCAACTCAGGATCACATAGAAGGCAGCATATCAGATTCAAATTTACATGTGTGTCCTTCAACCTTTTTTGCTAGAACATGGCTTTCTCCAGTAAACAAATCCTGGCCTGTAACTTTAGGAAAGCTCATCTGGGTTTGTCTGACTGGCTTTGGTTAATCAGCAAACTGTTCTTTCCATACAGCACAACCAGAATGCAACCAGCTGGCAAATCATGAGTGCTGGATGCCTCAAGTTCAAGGCTTTTCTCTCAGAGAAGAAAGAGCTGCCTCTTAAACACACATTGTTTGCCAATTTCCTCCTAACTAAAAGGCTTTTTATTTATTATTTTTTGGTTGTGGGTCCCATCCAACAATACTCAGGGATTAGTCAAGGTGTTGCTCAGGGGTCCCTATGAGCATCGAACCTAGGTTGGGTATATGTAAGGTATGCGCCTTACCTGCTGTACTATTTCTCCAGCCCAAGGCTTTTATTTTTATTTTTTTGGTCTTTTGGGTCAGACCTGGCGATGCTCAGGGGATACTCCTGGCTCTGTACTCAGGGATAACTCCTGGGGGTGCTTGGGGAACTATATGGAATGCCAGGGATCGAACCTGGGTTGGCCACGTGCAAGACAAACCTATATCGCTCCAGCCCCTGAAAGGCTTTTAAACTATCCAAGAGACAGGTAACAGCATGTACTCCTCGTAAGAGCTGGAAAGTTACTAAACTTCTCTGACCTTCTCATCTATAAAATTTTCTTCATCTATAAAATACAGATTCCATCAGACCCAGGAGAAAGACCCAAACATGGTGCCAGAAATGAGCACGGCCCACCGCCGAGATGTGATCCCGGGGGCCGCACGCATGTGCGGCCTCTCCGCAGCTGTACAAGCGTGAATCCAGACCCAGCAAAACCTCTTTCGGTGTGAGCAACTCCTCGCAGAATGTCTCCAGCCTGAGAACTAAGCCTCGGCCCCGTGCCCGCCCGGGAGGGGAAAGGTATTTCTCTCTCTCTCTCGCCTCTTTCTTCTCTGGGGATGAAGGGCGCGGTGGCCGCCATATTAGGACGACCACAGATTGGGTTTTCAAGCCTGCAATTATCTAATATCTGGAGGAAATCTCCCTGGACTTCTTGTTAAAGTACAGAAATTCAAAACCACGCGGCCGCTACTGCGGCCACGCGACCTTATTTGTCTTCACAGTAGGTCTGAATCTAGTGGGGTGCTCCTGACAACAATGGTGAGGTTTGTGTTGAAATATTGAATGTAACCAAAGTAAACGGAATGTAAAGTGAAACTTATCAGTTACAAGGTAGGGGGTGGGAGGGCGGGATGGGAGGTGTACTGTGTGGGTTTTTTTTTTGGTGGTGGTATATGGGCACTGGTGAAGGGATGGTTGTTTCAGCATTGTATAACTGAGACCTAGGCCCGAACACATTGTAATCTTCCACACGGTGATTTAATAAAATAAAATAAAATTAAAAAAAAAAAAGAAGGTTGAAGCAATAGTGGGAAATGTACATTAGTGAAGGGCTATTGGGACACTATGAGAGAAACTCAATTATGAACAATTTTGTAACTGTGTACCTCACGGTTATTCAATTAAAAAAAATTTTAAGTGAAGCAGTATTAGTTTGTTTTTTTTTTTTTTTTTTTGCTTTTTGGGTCACACCCGGCGATGCACAGGGGTTACTCCTGGCTCTACACTCAGGAATTACTCCTGGCGGTGCTCAGGGGACCATATGGGATGCTGGGATTCAAACCCGGGTCGGCCGCGTGCAAGGCAAACGCCCTACCCGCTGTGCTATCACTCCAGCCCCTAAGCAGTATTAGTTTTAACTAGTACTTCATAAACTAAATTTGTTTCTCTGATAAGTATTTTAACAAATGCCGATTTTATCAGGTGTAAATATATGATCTTGCATTAAAAGATGATTCCACAAAAAAAAAAAAAAAAAAAGAAATGAGCACGGCCAGGTTTCACACCTGACAAGTGTGCAAGGCAAATACAATCTCATAGCACTCAAAATAGGAAATGCAGGGGCCGGAGCAATACTCCAGTGGGTAGGATACCTGACTTGCATGCAGCCAGGTATCAATCCCTGGCACCATGTATGGTCATCCAAGCTCCACTAGTCCTAATCCCTGAGCACAGAGCCAGGAGGAAACCCCAAGCACCAGCTGATGTGTCCCCAGAACAAACAACAACAAAAACAGAAAGGTCGGAAAGCATACGGACTGAACTGAGTTATGGTATGGTTAGACCCGATGACTCCCCAAGTGAGGGTTTCTGACCTTTCACACTTGCACACCACTGAAGAGATATTTCACAGACTGCTAAGGCAGAAATAAAAACCATCATTCCAGATAAGAATACTTGAATATTTATATATCAATATTTGTGTTAGTGGAGCTATATGACCCATGGGTACTATTTGGGCAATAACTTTTCTAGTGGGGCCCCGGCTCACACCCGATGTTACCCCCGGTTATGCAGGGCTGATGGTTTGCTTTGCAGGTCTGGTGATTCAGTGCTGTTCTGGCACAGCCAGGGCTCCCAGGGCCTTGCCAGGTGGGGCTGGTGGCTCATTTGATGCAAGAGAACACAAGGTCTGTGGGCTATCTCCCCAATTCAGGCAGAAATAACTTTTTAACTCACCAGCAGGAAGTTTCTATGGACCAGCACTGGTTGCAGATTAGAGCTTGAAAAAAAAAAATCAATGCACACAGACCTTCTCAAAAGATAAGACTGAGATACTGGTGACCACCCAGGAGATGCACAGTGAAGCTGGAACCAGGGTCCCAGAAGAGAAAACACTAAGGCAAGCTTAGCCAGTGAGCTGGGACAATTCTAATCTTCTGAAGGTTTTGCCAAGTCATCTTTACTGTTCCCACCTTATCTCAAATCCTTCACTTCCCCAATTGTTTCTCAGCTTTCCAGGTTAAACTTGCAGTCTGCAAACTGTAGGTCTGATTCTGCTACAAATTTCAGACCCCTCAATTACTCTTCACAACTGTTTTTCTCCCTGAGGCACAGTACATTGGTCCCCCAGCCACTGAAGTGGTTAGGCTATCTGTTGGAATAAAAACAAAGGTATGAGACAATTTTTGGGGGGCGGTAGGGGAGGAGGATTCATTCCCAGCAATACGCTGCTAAACAGGCCAGTAGTTCAGTGCCAGGGCTGATGAGATGGTGCTGTTCAGGCCCTGCAGGGACAGGGAACACCAGGGCCACCCCAGCGGTAGTTGGGAGTCTCTAGGTCTGCAGCCAGTGATGCGCAGGAGGCTGTGTGGTGCCAGGGATGGAACCTGGGTGCAAAGCATGTACCCTAAACCCTGTCCCATCTCCCTGACCTTGAATTTCTTCTGACCAGTAGATGCTAACAACTCTCAAATATTATTTCTATCCTGGACACTCCTTTGTACCATCAGCTTTAAACATCCCACCCCGCCATTAGACATTTCACCTGGGGGTCCACAGACTGCAGTCACGCATGGTCCAAACCGAACTTCATATTTTCCCTTCTGCATTACTTCCCGAGTTCTTCTCACCAACAGTGCCTCTACCTAACTATGCCAGCAAGCTAGGAATAGGGGTGTCACCCTGAATTTCTTCCTTTTCCCTCATCTCTACCTTCCCAAGGGAAAATCTAATCATCCAGTAAATACCCAAAACTTCATTTTTTAAACAACTGACTATCTCCTTGTCACCAAGGAAACCATCCCCGGATCAGGCTCCCATCAGTATCCCACACTACCAGGTAGGCTTCCACCTGCCGCCCACTCCAACTCTGATTCCCTCCGGCATTGCACTCGGACACAGCCTCACTCACTATACCACTGACCCTCACTCTCCACAAAACCGTGCTGGGTGGACCATTCCCCCAGCATTATCAACTCTCCAAACTCTCAGCCTTGCTCCACCACTCGCATGCCACAGCCGCGGGCAGCTGCAGGGCCTCTCTGAACACATCCTGCTCAATCTCACCGCTCAGGCTGGCTCCCCACCAGGAGTGCTGCCTCTCCCAACTAATTACCCTCTGAGCCAGCAGAATCCCTCCTACAGGTACTGTTCCCTGAGTCCTGCCTCTCCCCTCTGTTCCCCACCTGCTCCTGTGTCTCTGGACCACTGCACTTCCCAAGGACTGAATAACAATGACAGGTTTAGTGTGTTTGTCTCTCCATTAGACACCTTCTTAGTCATCTTTATTTCTCTGGCACTTAACACAATCTTAAGTGCTCCAGAAGTGCTGCTGGGTGAACAAACCCCTAACTGCCCTGGGGGAGAGAGTCCCTGTCTCAGGTAGGGAAGATGACATCTTTTACATTCTGTTCGCCACTGTAGAGGCCTCTGGAGTGTCACATCTCCACCTGCCTTGCTGTCTGAAGACTGAGGATGGGGTCAGCTCTTTGCCCTCTGGCCCCCATCACACCCAGAGCAGCTGGTGGTGCCTGTAGTTTGTGCCTCATTAGCCCCCAAGGCAACAAGCTCTGCATGTCTGCTTTAGAGTTCTTTTGGAGGAAGCAACTGAGAGTCAAATGCCTTCAGATACTCCCTAGCTGCCTTCTCTTCAATGTCTCACAACCTGTTGCCAGTATATTCTGGGGAAATGGTAGATAAATGCTTTGGGAGGTCATCAGGACCTGCTGTCCCATAAAAGCACAGGGGATTCTTAATTTCTTAGTCACCTAAGATGCCAACAGTAATTAGCCAAGCCCAAAGGGAGCAATTAATAGATGCAATTGGACCATCAATCTGGAACTCATGCCAGATGCATCAGAAAGTAATCTGCCGACGATGAGCATTTTATAAGGGAGCAGGATTCACCAAGTGCTCCACTGCCAGGGGGCTGAGGATAATGAGTGCTTGTGCGATGCTGATTCTGCTGAGCGGCAAGTAAAGACAAATAACCACAACCGCAAATAAGAAGTCTGTCCAAAGTCAGGGGCTCAAGGTACCCTGGGTATAGAAAATTCAAACAAAAAATGCTCTTTCCCAGTTAGACAGCTGTCAGCCATTATTTGGGTCTCACCCCAAGGACGGAGAGTATTGATTAGGCAATTAAAATTAAAAAAGAGCATAGTCTCTCCTCTTGAGTATGTGATTCCCAACCTGGAAGAGAAGCCCACAGAACACTATCACCAGGGTGCAAAACAGGCCCAGAAGCACACTGGCACTGGGCTCTAGGGCCCAGTCCAGAAGCTCTTAGAGCCTGAGGCTTTGGTGGCTGTGCCAGGAGGTGGTGGGCCACAGCTACACCAGCTCCTGGGGGTTCTGAGGAGACCTTAAGCTACAAGGGCTATTTGAGAAGACTGAAAATGATCCAGGAAAGGAGAGCAAATGACCAATGTGTGGTGCGCAGGTCAGCAACGTGCAAGTTTGGGCTGCAGAGAACCAGTCTCTACCCATCAACACTCTTGAACAATAATAATAGTAATTCATGTTTCTTGAACAGTCTTAGTAGATTCCAGTCAGGGATACCAGATTCCTGACTTCAAGACGTGAGAGGTATCAGAACAGTATTCCCTTAAACACACTGGAGCCATGGCATGCCTTGCATGGAGAAAGTGCGGCACCTGACTTGGCACCCCATGGCTCCTGGGCACCACTGCACCTGGCCTTCCTGAACAACTGAAAGAAACAAGTTTCTCTAAATTTGATTATGTACCCTCTATGCCAATCACACCCTAGGTTCCTTTACACCTAGTTTAATCCTCACAAAATCCCTAGAAGCTAAGTACTATCCTGATTCTACTGACACAAAAAACAAGGCCTAAAGGACTGAAGACCTGGCCCACATCACACAGGAGCGCCAGAATTCAAATCCAAAGCTGAGTCCTAAAGCTCTCGCAGAAGGCCTGGAACAGCACGTGGCCAAGGACAGAAAGAAATCCCTGCACTCTTGCCAGCCTCCAGGCCGGACACCACCTTCCTCCCGAGCTAAGCATAAACAGAATGACTGGAAGAGAACTGGCGAATAGGAAGGAGGCTCGAGGCCCTGGAAGTGTCTGTTTGCAGTTAATCAGCACCTTGCCCAGCCCTGCAGACAGCTCTGACAGCGAGAAGAGGCAACCTCAGGCTCTGGCAAGAGCCCAGCTGGGGCTGGAAATCAGCGGGGTCCCTAGCGAGCCCCCAACTTGGACCCCTGCCCAAGGAGGTCCTACCTTAGGGACACTCAAAAGCTGTGCAGGACTTCTCCCAAGTCCACAGAAAGTCAACCTACTCCATTTCATGTTTCTTTTGTACCTCAGATTGCGAAGCACCTAGGATAAACGGTTGCCCCTTACGCTGTTCCCTTCCCTCCTGTATCTTTAATCCACTGTTGCTTTGAACCTCTCTGAGTGTTTGTTGTTCTTCCCCCAAACAATATGATTTCCACAGAGCAGGTCTCTTATGTAGGTTCGCCATAGTACCCTAATATCTTTTTATTTTAGTTTTGGTGGGGGTTTGGGCCATACACACTGGTGTTCGGGGGCTACTACTGGCCCTGTGCTTGGGTCTGCCCCTGGCGGTGCTCAGTGTACTGTGCGGTGCCAGAATCAAGCCAGTCTCTACATGCAAGGCAAATGCCTTAGCCCCTGTACTATCTCTCTGGCCCAGAAGCTCTAACATCTTTTTTTTTTTTTTTGGAAACTTTTTATATATTTTATTTTCAAAAAAGTAGTTCACAATAGTTCATTACAGATATATTCAAACACCAATCCCACGACCACACACCCTCCCACCATAATAAGAGGTAAGTGTGTGAAGGTTTGTAGCTCTAGTATCTTAAGTTCAAAGTGTCACATATTTTGAAATGATTTCCATCCCAACGAAAAAGACCACATAATAGCTACCTCCCGGGAAGCCCAACCTAACCATCTAGGCTCTAATACCAATTAGACCCTAATATTCCTTCCAAATTCTCCATCAAGTTTTCCACACTTTAGGACCTGAACGAAAGTACAGCAGGCAAGATGTACGCCTTGCACACGCTAACCCAGGTTCCCCCTCCTGGCACCCCATGGCCCCCTGGGCCCCCAGGAGAGATCCCTCAGCACAGAGCCAGGAGCAAGCTGCAAGCAACGCTGGATATGGCCCAAAAGCCAGGGGAAAAAAAGTCTCCCACACCTCAACCTTGTCCACAAATCCTAACCCATCCCACAGCAGGTAACGAAGGGAGAAAATGGTGCTGTGCTGAGGGAGGAGACACGTTTCTCCTCAGCTAAGTACAGCCCAGGACCTCGCAAATTAAAAGCTCTGTCTTTACCGAATCCACTCAGCTTTAGTTATAGGTCGCAGTTTTTATTTTTGTAACCAGCCAACCCACCAAATTATAGGCTCAAGCCACTGGTAGGCACGCCAAACTCTGGGGCCAGCCTTGCAGAGGCACTGTTCTTTCTGGCCCGAGGGCGGGTATAGACTAGAGGCTGGCACCAGTCAAACCTGAAAGGGCAGAGAACATGCCCTAGTGAACAGCCAGTCTCATCCAGGACAACGTGCTGCCCAGAGAGAAGCCAGACTTTGGCCAGAGTGAGCACAGCACCATGAGCAGATCCAGTCGCTTGACTACACTGAATTTCAAACCCCTTACCTAAGCCAGAAAGGTCCCCGGTGCCCTGGTACGACTTCTGTCTTCCTGGACCTCTCTTCCATATCCATGCCAACCAACCTGGTGTTTCTTCAGCCCCGCAAAAGTGCAAAGTTCTTTTCTATCCCAACCTTGGCAAAAGTCATTCTTTCGGGGCTGGAGAGATAGCACAGCAGGAAGGGCGTTTGCCTTGCACGCGGCCAACCCAGTTTCAATTCCCAGAATCCCATAGGGTCCCCCGAGCACCACCAGGAATAATTCCTGAGTGCAGAGCCAGGAGTAACCCCTAAGCATCGCCGGGTATGATCCCAAAAAAGCAAAAAAAAAAAAAAAAGTCTTTCTTTCTTCCTAGAAAACTCTTCCCAACTTATCTTTTTAAATGGTTAAAATGAAAGACAGGGTGAGTACATCTCAAGATTAGGAGTCTATTGAAATGGGATCCTAAAAAAATAAACAGAATAAAACAGAATCTATTAAAATGACCAGGCAAGAGAGCTAGAGACAGTACAGGGGCCAAGGCACTTTCCTTTCATGCAGCCAAGCCAGGTTCAATCCCTGGCATCACCAGGAGTCACTCCTATGCACAGAGGTACGAATAGTCTTTGAGAACCATAGGGTATAGTCACAAAACAATAATAATAAAATTACCAGGCAAAAGATGAGGGCCAACTATAGCCATAGTAGTATATAGAGAGGAGAGAGCATTAGCAGTAATGGCTCCCAGATGTCTGGCCCTAACCCTGCCCCCAATATAGTATGCAAGAAAATATTAGCAGGAGCCAAAGAGATAGTACAGCAGGTAAAGTGCTTTGCATATGGCCAACTTGAATTTCAACCCCAGCACCACATACAGTCACCTGAGCATGCCAGGCGTCACTCCTGAGCACAAAGCCAGGATGAGCCCCTGAGCAATACAGGTGTGGTCCCAAACCAACCCATCCCCCACAGAAAAGAAAAAAAATACTAACAGAAAGTGGCTCACCAACACTGGACACCTGCTACGCTGCAGATGTACTTACTGAGAACCAGTAATACAGATAAGGCAACAGTAGTAATACTAATCATTTAGTACAAGACATAATTTTAACCCACAGGAAGACAAGACAAATTTGGCAAAGGAAAGCATTAGCGGGGCGGAAGCAACAGTACAGAGGGTAAGGCACCTGCCATGCATGAGTTGACCCAGGTTCAACCCCTGGGACCCCATACAGTCCTCTGAGCCTGCCAGGAGTGATCCCTGAACGCAAAGTCAGGAGTAAGGATGGAACAGCACCAGGTGTGGGCCAAAAAATTCAAAAATAAAATAGCCCATAACTTGGTAAATAAAAATGGAAGCACCTACATTTTGGTGTTTCGACTCAGCAGTAAGATATGAGATCATTTTCTACCCATTTCTACTTACACCATTCAGACTTTCTGACCCTAGCCATTGACTATGTCACTATTTCTATCCTTCCTCTTAATGAGCAAATTCATGAAGGCAAGGAACGACTTACCAGCTAAGCTTCGTGGCCCCTGAAAGCATGGGCAGAAAGGCCTCCACAGTCTTTTCTAAGAACCAGAGGCTCTTTAGACGAAACAGTGAACTGCCCGCCTATTCTGACTCAGCCTGACCACTCTATCTGTACCTGGGGTCCCCAATCCCAGGGGCAGGGGAGCTGTTTCCCACCTCCCCTTCAACCCCCTTCTCAATCTTTTTGTGCTATGTGGCAGCCTCTTATGATATCATTTCTCTTCACTTAAGATAAACAACATCCCCAATGTTTTGGATAAAATAATTGAGGCACATATAAAAACTAAAAGGCAACCCAAGAACACATGCCTATTTTTAACTCTGTTTTTTTCTTTTTGTTTTTGCTGGGGTGGAGCCTAGGTCTTCACATGTGGAAGGCAAGTGTATACCGCTAAGCTACACAGCAGTACTAAGTTTTTGTTCATTTTTTAGGTATCAGTGTGAGATCTTTTTATAAGGACTACACCCAGTAGTGCTTAGGAGACTATGAGGTGCCAAGGTCACTTTCAGGCCTGCACACGTGCCAGGCAAGGGCTTTACCACTTTGCCACATCCCTGCCCCCAACTCTCTAGTTTTTTGAAGTACATATCTAAATACATGTTTGGTCTCCAACTTAGAAAGCACTGTCTAACATTTCTTTGTTATTCTCAAAAGCACTTGGCAATGAATGATATATATACACAGCAGTTCTAAGTTTTCATTTGTTTTTTTTAGGTACCAGGGACTGAACCCAGGTTCCATGTATATGCAAGGCATATGCTTTTTACTAGCAAGCCACATACTCAGTCATGATACTTAATAAATCAGGAGAGGACGGAAAGCAAAATAAAAATAGAAATTCTCTTGGACTTCCAAGGCTATCCTGGCCTTCATTCCGAGGGGAGCCTTAGTAATACTCTTTCCAAACAACCTTTTCTTTGTCTCCCAAGGACATATCCTAATTTGTAATTAGATGTAAGCTTGGGGGCCAGACTGCCTGAATTCAAGTTCTGATTTCATCACTGAACTGTGTGCTTCTAAGAGACTAATTTCTCTCTAGACTAACATTTCCTTTAAAATATCTAAAAAACGAAAGTAGGGCCAGAGATATAGTACACGGGGAGAGGCACTTGCCTTGTATGTGGTTGACCCTGGTTTGAATCCGTGGCACCACATAGCGGTCTCTTGAGCATCACCAGGGGTGATTCCTGAACAACACAGAGCCAGAAATAGCCCCTGAGCACAGCCACATGTAGCTCCCCCTCCCTCAAACATGAAAAGCTGTCTATCCCAATTCAAAAATTAAAACAGGGCGTACTCGATCATTATATGACTGAAACGTAAGCATGAAACTTTGTAAGTCTGTAACTGTACCCCATGTGATTCATTAAAAAAACAAAAATTAAAACAGGGCAAGACAAATAGTCCAGCACATAAGGCACTTGCCTTGCACAGAGCTGACCAATGTTTGATCCCAGGTACATTTGGTCCCCTGAGCACTGCCTGGAGTGATCCCTGAGCACAGAGCCAAGATAAGTTCCAATCACAGCCACGAGTGGCCCAGAATCCCCCCTTCTACTGCAAATTAAAATATAATAATCCATAAATTTAAAAAATAATAAAATAGAGGTAAGGGCCAGGGATATGGCTCAAGAGGCAGGGCACATGCTGTATAAGAGAGGCCCTGGGTTCAATCCCTGGCACCACACTGCCCTCCAGCACTGTTAACAGTAACCCCTCCAAATTAATTTTTTAAAGATAATAACTACATCACAAAGTTGCTATGATCAGATAATGCTTCCAATGATGCCTGCATATAATTTTGCATTCAAACATTAGCTATGAAAATAATTAGCTTTCTTATACATGGAAGACAAAAATCTAGAGAAGAGGCCTTTAATGAGCATCAGGACTGATGATTCTGGTGAGCTGATGGGAAAGTTTACTTAGCTGCAGCAAAGTGCAAATATATTCTCTTTGCCAACTTCCCCTGCCCCAGCTCTGCAAAGGCTGCAGGGGCAGCTTTCACTGACCAGGAAGCAGAGTGACTTAAAATATCCAACATGGCTGTGTCAGGGGCACCAAGGTCATACCTACATTTAAGAATTTTGAATAGGTGGGGCTGGAGCAATAGCACAGCGGGTAGGGCATTTGCCTTGCACGTGGCCGACCCAGGTTCAATTTCCAGCATCCCATATGGTCCCCTGAGCACTGCCAGGAGTAATTCCTGAGTGCAGAGCCAGGAGTAACCCCTGTGCATCACCAGGTGTGACCCAAAAAGCAAAAAAAAAATTTTTTTTTTGAATAGGGGGTGGAAAGATAGTACATCACAAAGGATCACAAAGGGTATTTGCTGTGCACATGGCAGACCTGGGTTTGATCACCAGCATCCCATATGGTCCCCTGAGCATGGCCAAGGGTAATTCCTGAGTGCAGAGCCACGAGTGACCCCTGAGCATCGCCCGGTGTGGCCCCAAAAGCAAAAAAAAAAAAAATTAAATAGTCTGAGGACGAAAGAAAAGAGAACATCCCATTTTAGGATGTTCTCTATTACGCTCGAAGGGCAGAAGTGAATGTAGAGCTGTGGCACGACTGGTGTGCTAGCTTGCTCACACAACCTTCAGCCAGGATATTCCCAAGAGGCCATAAGTGAAACCAACATAAATGGAGGAGTCAGAGCAAGAGACTAGGGCAAGCCAACCAGGAGTACAGGAGGGACACAATCAGAAAAAAGGTTGAAAACACCATTTTGGATCCCAGCAGCCGCACGTGTGCGGCCTTACCCAACTGCATGAGCATGACTCCAGAGGCCAGCTAAGCTACTTTTGGTACCGGTGGCTCCTCGCAGAAGTGTCTCCAGACTGAGAACTAAGCTGTGACCCCATGCCTGCCCAGGAGGGGAAAGGTTTTTCTCTCTAATCTTTTCCTTGGCGGGGGGGGGGGGGGGGGGGAGGGCAGTAAGGACGTGGCGACCGCCATATTATGAGGACCACTAATGAGAGATACAAGCTTGCAATGATCCAATTTCTGGAAGAAATTTCCCTGGACTTAGTTGATAAAATACAGAAATCCAAAACCAACCTCGTATCTCTTCACAGCAGGTCTGACTCTAGTGGGGAACTCCTAAAATAATAGTGAGTTTTTTGTTGAAATATTGAATGTAACCAAAGTAAAGAGAAAGTAAAGTGAAATTTATCAGTTACACAGGCGGGGGTGGGGGGATGGGGGGATGGGAGGTATACTGGGGTTTTTTTTTTGGTGGTGGAATATGTGCACTGGTGAAGGGATGGTTGTTTCAGCATTGTCCAACTGAGACTTAAGCCTGAAAGCATTGTAATTTTCCACATGGTGATTCAATAAAATTAAAAAAAAAAAAAACCATTTTGGCTCAATGCAGAGCTTTCTTCAAAAACAGGGACTCAACAACAACAACAAAAAACATATAAAATGCCTTCTTTCCACTACCTCTTTAGAATACTGCATTCATAGACGCATCTTGGAGATTCCCATCAGTCACAACCATTCATTGAGTGCCAACCCTGTGCCAGGTATTTACTTGTCTGTACAGCGATTAGCATGCATAAATGTCTCCACCCTACAGAGTCAGGAGTCTAGGGATCCAGATAACAAAAGAACAAATAATTTCAAGAAGGAAAACAATAGGAGGCTAAGACAGAAAACACACATACCTCTCCGAGAGGCAGCAGTTTTTAAACAGAGACCTGAAGTACAGGCTGGATTGAGCCTACAAGAATCAGAAGTCACTGCTGCAAAGGCTTGTAGAACCGACCTGTGTTAAGCTTAAGTTCAGTGGAGCTTGGCAAAGGAAGTCTAGTGAGGTTACAGACATTATACGGCACCAAACAACGCATAGTCTTGGGAGCAGGAATTCACTCAAGGGTTTTAGACTGAGAAATTATGCTGATTTATATTTTAAAACAGGCTGCTTTGTAGAGAACAGATAAAGGCCAGTTGGCTGGATGCAACAGAAGTGAGAGCTGATACTGGCATGGACTGACGTGATGGTAACAGGGAAAATGGGGGAAACTGAGATAAACTGCTGGGGGATGGAATTAGCAGGGCTTGCTGTTCAATCTACTATAAAGAAGGGAAAATGAAGGCTAGTTCTTTATTTGCCTTATTTACTCAAAAGTGCAGGAGAAACATACTTTGGCAGGAAATAACCTGGTTGCCCCAGTTGTTTACTATTAGACAAAACGTTCTGAGTCCCCTCTATGAGCCTTCAAAGCACATCCTCTGTAGCAAACGTTCCTAGACGTGAGAAAGCTCAATGAAAGAATAAGCATGAAATAAGCACACCTGAAAATATAGACCCTATAAATGCCTTCTAAAATGTTTGTGCCACACCAAACTTAATATTTTAAAAAATGCATGTCTATACCAAAGAATTCTGCCATAAGTAGTGCACTGATAATGCGATTAATGACAATCACAGACATTGTCAATCTTTGCGGCCAACTCAAGATTGATCCTAGCACCCCATATGGTCGCCTGAGCCCCACCGAGGAACGATCCTTGGCGCCAAAACAAAATTTTAAAAAATGTTACCCATGTAATTCGTATGAAAGTGTGTCATTTAAAAAAGGTCCTAACCCATCTGTAGGGCTAGATGGGTTAATGAATTGGAGCAGTTTTGATAATTCTTTTTGCAGAGGTGGGGGGGCACTCAACCAGTTCTGCTCAGGGCTTACTCATGGCCCTTTGCTCAGGGCTCATTCCTGATGGTGCTCAGGAAGCCACATGTGGTGCCAGGGGTTGAATCTGAGTTGGCTACACACAAGCCGACTATCTATACAATCTATCTCTCCAGCCCCTGGAACATATGCTTGCATGTAGAAGCCCCAGGGTTCAATCTCTGGCATCATGTGGTCCCCTGAGCAGACAGGAGTAAACTCTGAGCAGAAAGTAGCCCCTGTACACCGCTGTGGCCCAAAAACAAAATGTTCATCAATTTTCAGAAGGTTAAGATTCTTCTTGGTGCCAGAGGGACAGCCCGAAGGACCAGCATACATGCTTTGCACACAGGAGCCCAGATCTGATTCCTGCTAACACATGGTCCCCGGAGCACTGCCAGGTATAACCCTGGAAGCTCCTGAACACTGCTGGGATGATCTGAATAATCCTCGGCACTGCTGGTCCAAAGCAGCATTGCATCCTCGGGCCTGGGCACTGAACCGCTGGAAAGGACCCCCAGCCCCGAGCACTGCTTGAGAGCCCCTGAGATAAATATACTATCTCCATGCGGTCAATAAAAGTAAAGATCATTGGGAGGAGGAAAGGCTGAAAATAAGAGAATTTAGGCTCAGAAGTAAACTGCAGATAGAGATGGATGGTGACAGTCTTGGGCACACTCTGGAGAGCCCAGATGTCCTGAGCCCTGTGACAGTGCAGGGAGCAGAGGCTAAAGGCAGGTTATAAGCAGCTACAGACACAGGCAGCCTTAGTTTAATATTACAAAATAAGTAAAAGTTTATGCCAAAATATCCTGCCATTAATACCTTGCCTCATTATAAGGATGCCACCATTTTCCCTGGCTTGACCAAATGCATCCTATGATCCCAACATGAATGTTTCCAGAAGCTGAGGCGATGGTTTGGAGACTCTGTCACAAATGCCATCAAAATTAAACCAAAACGTCCAGGGGGCCAGAATATCTTCCTCTGAATGGGAGTAGGTCAAGTTTCAACAAGCTCTCTTTTCCGGAAACACCTAGAGAGACGTCTCTGCAACTGGACTGACCAGGGCTCCTTTTCCCTCACAAAATGGCCAGAGCACTGCTTGATCAAGGAGCTCCAGCAGCAGCTTCGCCTGCCCCAGCTCTCCCTCCTCGTTTCTTAGCCTCCAACTCAGGATTCCCCAAGATATCCAAACCAAACCTTTAAACTCGCTTCCCCAAATCTGTGTGCCACATATGCATGAAAGGATGGAGAATTAAGAGTCGCAGATTTAATCCGATTTTTTAAAAAATGATTGACAGATTTGCTAAAAGATGTCCCAAACATACTCACAAGCTAAAAGAAACTTTTTTTTAAGTAGGGGCAAGGCTGGAAAGATGGTACAGCTACGATGGGTAGGGTGCCTGCCTTCCACACAGCTGACCCAGCACCACACATAGTTCCCTGAGCACTGCTAGGAGTGACCCTGGGTGCAGAGCCAAGAGTCAGCCATAAGCACAGCCCATATGGCACCAAACTAACAAGGAGAAAGAAAAGATGGAAAGAAAAGAGGAAGAATGGAATGAATGAGTTCATGAACAAATAAGGACTTTGGAATATATCCTGAGTTGTGTTATGATATCCATGTGATATCTCTGGACATTTTCTAGTATTTTCATAGAAAAGAAAACTCAAGATCCTAGTACTTTATTATATCCCTAGTACTTAGCACTATTACAATACTATATGCTATATATAATACTGTATGTAATATATAAAACATTATATTAGGTATTATTATATCTATAATATTCAGTCCTGACAAAACAAATTAAAATGACAATAGGGGTCTCCCTAGAGGGGCCTTGTCCTCTCCCAGAAATACTTGCCTTCTAGTGCTCAGTTCAGTGCCCAGGCCAATTGGTGGCTGGGGGTTCCCAGGTTACTGGAGGAAGAATATGCAGGGCGAATTCTGAGCCCTGAGCATGCAAGGTAAGCACTCCACCCCTCTAAATTACTCCCTAGTTCCCTTAAGACCATTTTTACCCTTATTTGAAGGTGGGGAAAGGTAAGAAATTGAGTCTATAGCCCAAAAATTCTATCTTGACCAGTTTTAGAGTTATAGCCACAGTATAAAGGAAATCAGGGAATCAGGAGCTAAACCTATGAGAGAGGTGATAACAGGAGAACCAAAGGGGCGTCAAAAACTAAGGCTTCACTGCTCCTGAATCCTCAATGGGCTACTGGGCAGTGGGGTAGTTGGGGGATGTGTCTTAGCAGGGATGGTAACGACAGTGCAGACAGGATAGCTCCCTGTTGACAGATTTGCTAAAAGATGTCCCAAACATACTCACAAGCTAAAAGAAACTTTTTTTTAAGTAGGGGCAAGGATTTGGGCTGATCCAAACATGCACAACAAGAAATATCCCAGTCAGTCCTCAGGCACTAAGCACCACCAATTCCGTGTGGTAACCAAAACATCTCACTCATTTCCTCAAACTCCCTCCACTGAAGACCACTAGTTTAAGAAAATTGAGGCAATGTACTAAGTCATGTACATGCTACTTTTATTTTAAAAGCCTACAGATTAAAAGGACAATTACTGTTGTCTATTTTAAACATCCTCATAAACCTATATTATATCACCCCTTTTCTAGATGAAACTGGCTTAGAAAAGTTACAGGCTTTGCCCAAGGTCGTCAGCTGGAACGGCAGGAAGGCAGGCTATAAAGCTAAACTACAACCAAGCCTTCCAATTCCCAAACCTTGCTTTTTTTTCAAACCATACCCTGAGCTAGCAAGAATCTCAAACTGAGGACTTACACCCAGAACAGACATTTAAGGCTTCATGAGAAACCACCGATACAAAGAACTTAGCTCTTCAGGTCCGTGCAAGGACCTCCGCTAAATTCTGAAAACAGAACCACCACCACCTAAAAAGAAGCAACCCCCTGGCTCATGCCCAGCTTATTTAGAAAGTGAAAGGTCTCTGACATCCTCCAGACTAGAGCTCAGTAGAGGTGAGCAAGTAGGACTGAAGAGACTATGTATTTTTCCCTGGTAATATTTTTAAGGACATACCAAGGAACCCTATCAACCTATAAAAGGGAGGGACACGGTAGGGATGAGAATAAAAATTGAACTATCAGGCTGGAGAGAAAGTACAGTGTAAGGAGCTCGCCTTGTACCGATGACCCGGATTCAATCTCCAGCCCCCTGAGCACAGTCAGGCGTGGCCCAAGGCTTCCCACATCACAGCCCTAACTCAGTGTTTCTGAACCTTCTTCCAACTGTGGCTCCCTTCCAACCTTGTTTCTTTCCAGTGATCTCCTGTCCTACTGTCTGCCACCCTAGTCGCGCAAGCCACAGCCCCCCGATTTATGTGACTTTTCACCTATGTCCCCTTGGCTATCCCGGATACGGCTCCTAGTTAGGAACACTGGCCTAAACCAGTGTTTCCCACTCAGGGCAATACCGCCACCCCTGTCTCAGGGATACAAAATAAGTCAGAGGAGCTGTAACAACCTCATCTGAAACTGAGGGATACTTTGTTCGGTTAAAGCAGCAGATTCCAGGGCTGGAGCAATAGTATAATGGCTAGGGTGCCTTGTACACCGCCAGCTTGGGTTCAGTTCCCAGCATCCCATATAATCCCCTGAACCTGCCAAGAGTAATTACTGAGCAGAGCCAGTAGTTAAACCCTGAGCACCTCTGGGTGGCCCCCACCCCTAAAAAAAAAGATTTCAGGGCGGGAGAGAGTACGGGGGTTAAGGCGTTGCCTTTTACCCCTGGCACCACATAGGATCCTCCAAGCAATGCCAGGAGTCACTCCTGAGCACAGAGCCAGAAACAATGTTGAGTGGCCACCCTGGAAATTTTCCTTTTTCCCTAAGAAAGGGGCAATAGGTCATGTGAGTTTGAAAACCTTTGGCCAAAACCCTTCCAGAGCAAATTTGTCATTTAAATAATTTTTGCTAATTCCTTTGGTTCTAAGGAAGTCAAACTTAAAAAGCGAAGGGCATGTAAAAGGCTGGGGTAGGGGAAAACTGCTGATGTCCCAAAAGAAACTCCTCTCTCCATGTCCTTCCTGATCTGAAACACAAGCTCCCAATCCCCAAGTTCTCTGGGAGGTATTGAGGCACAGAAGGGTGAGAGAATCCAGAAAGAGGATTCTGAGAGAGGAGAAGCAGATACAAGGTAGGAGGCAAAGACAACGGAACATCTCAGGGACAGAGGCTGCCTGACACATACACAACCTGGGGGATTCATTCTCTCACGTGGAAGGAAAACAAAATGGGGAGACACTGCTTTGCTAAGGGAGTGAGAGAGACTGAACCTGAGAAGGCAGGAATTCCCGCAGCCTAGTTCATCCCCACTTGCAGAGCCCCTACTCTTGTCTCCCAATCTTAAAACCCTGACGTTCCCATCTGCTGCTGCTCACTGAGGGCGCCTGAAAGTACTCAGAAGGAGCGGGGGATGGGAGGGGGTAGGGAAGCAATGTGGAGACAGCACCCTCTCTTATCTTCAAAGAGAAAGGTCCTTCCTCCTCTCGGAAGTGCATTTCCGAACTGGAACAAATCCCCAGTCTTCCCTGGCGCTGCTTCAGCACAGCTCAGACTCTGGAGAAATGTTTCCCGGGATGAGATGAGCAGCAGGCGGGTCTGACTGACACCAGGCTTCAGGGGTGGCACTGCACTGCTGCCCCGGGGCCTGTTGGACAGTTAGGTCCTTCAGTCTGATGACAGCACCAGGGGCGGCACACATAACAATTCCCAACCAAGAACAAAGGACACAAAAGATAGCTAAAACACACATGATCACATGCTGAAATTTAAAATAAAACATGATGTCATCTGCTATTACTAAAACTGGAAAAGGTTTTCGGAGTTTCATTATTTGTAAAGATCCTTCAGTCGGGTGACAGCACCAGGGGCTGCCTCAGAGCTAGGGAAGGTATTGCGGAATCATTTCCTCTTCACGTTGGATTCTTCTTTCATTTTGCTGAAGATTAGCACCAAGAGCAGTTCATGCTCTCACCAGCTAAAGAACTAAGAAGCACTGGTATGGCTGCCACCTGGGCTCTCCCAGCTGCAGGAAAACACTCAAGTCATGAGTAGAAAAAGGCAGAGAAGAAATTAAGGGGCAGGTCCAAGATCTCCACAGTGGAGGGGCGAAAGTGATAGTACAGTGGGCTGAATGTTTGCCTTGCATGCGACTGACCTGGGTTCAATCCCCTGCATCCCATATGGTCCCCTGAACATCACCAGGATGTAGAGCCAGGAATAAGCTCTGTGCACTGTCCAAAAACAAAACAAAAACAAAAAGAACTCGAGAGTAAAAATGCTGGGACTAATTATATTATTTTAATTTTATAGTTATATATGCTTTCATATGTGAAAAGTCAAGATTAAAATATTAAAATGTATGATTTCGCCACATAGGCACATGCATATATAACAATTCCCAACCAAGAACAAAAGACACAAAAGATAGCTAAAACACATATGACCATATGCTGAAATTTAAAATAAAACATGATGTCATTTGTTATTACTAAAACTGGCAAAGGTTTTTGGAGTTTCATTATTTGTAAAGATCAGCTTATAGAAAAGAGAAACACTATCTGGGAAAAACTGATACAATGTTCATTTTTCTTTTCTTTCCTTTTTTTCCTTCTTTTTGGGCCATCCTGGATGCTCAGGGCTTACTCCTGGCTCTGCACTCAGGAATTACTCCTGGGGTTACCCAGGAACCATACAGGATTCCAGGGATTGAACATAGATCAGCCGCATGCAAGGCACATATCCAACCCATGTACTATCACTCCAGCCCCTACAGTGATTTTTCTTGAAGGCATATACTCGATTCAAAGTCAACTTCAAGCAATTTATCCTAATATAATCACCATATTAAAGTATGAAAAAGAGCACCCAGAAGATATAGTAGTAAAAACAAACAAACAAACAATAAAAACCCAAGCTGGAATAGAGAAGAGATCACTAAGTCAATGATGGTTGGAGGTATCATCATTCGGGATGGGAGATGTGTGCTGAAAGTAGATAAAGGTACAAACATGATGGCCTCTCAGTATCTGTATTGCAAACCATAATGCCCAAAAGTAGAGAGAGAGAGAGTATGAGGGAAACTGTCTGCCAGAGGCAGGGGGAGGGGTGGGAGAAGGTGGGGTATACTGAGGACATTGGTGGTGGAAAATGTGTACTGGTGGAGGGATGGGTGTTTGGTCATTGTATGACTGAAACTCAAACATGAAAGCTTTGTAACTGTATCTCACAGTGATTCAATAAAAAATAAAAATTAAAAAAACATTATGGAGTACTATGCAGTCACAGAATTATGCAACTGAAAAATATTAAACATCTTCGAAAATAGCATCACAAAATAACTTACAAAAAAAATGAACACCATATAATACTGCTGAATGCATATATCAAAATACTGACTATTATAGAAGGTGGTGAGACTATAGGTTATTTTAATTTTCTTCTTTATACATTATGTCATTTACATTTTAATGTCTAAGTTTGCTTAATAAGCACGCATCATTTTCATAATCAGACAAAAGAAGCTATTCTCAATACCCCTCCTTCCCTTTGAAGATTCTCACATGCATTATTCCCTCAAAATATATATTCCACACACAGCAAGTATAATTTCTAATTTCTGTAGCACTGTAGTCCCATTGTTCATTGATTTGCTCAAGCGGGCACCAGTAACATCTCCATTGTGAGACTTGCTTTTTTTTTGGGGGGGGTCACACCCAGCAATGCTCAGGGGTTACTCCTGGCTTTGCACTCAGGAATTACTCCTGGCGGTGCTTGGGGGACCATATGGGATGCCGGGGATCGAACCTGGGTTGGCCGCGTGCAAGGCAAACGCCCTACCTGCTGTGCTATCGCTCCGGCCCCCATTGTTACTTGAGACTTGTTACTGTTTTTGGCATATTGAATACGCCACGGGCAGCTTGCCAGGCTCTGCCGTGCGGGCAGGATACTCTCGGCAGCTTGCCAGGCTCTCTGAGAGGGACAGAAGAATCAAACCTGGGTCAGCCGCATGCAAGGCAAACGCCTTACCCGCTGTGCTTTCGCTCCAGTCTGAATTATCAAAGGTACCTATCACAGTACTGCTTATGATGGCCAAAAGAAGCAAACATCCTAAACAGGCAACAACAGGTGGATAGTTAAGCAAACAACTGATCCAATGGCCAGACACTTGATGGACCTTTGTGCAGCATTTTAAAAGGTTCACAATAAGTTGTCTGGGAAAACTCATAAAATAACCAAAGTGCAAAAAAAAAAAAAAACCACCAAAAAAACTGGACAGAGGGACACACACACACAGAGACTAATATCACAATACATACAAAATCCCACACAAAACAAACAAAAAGCCCACGGTTTTAAAACACACTGACTAGAGCATGGGCTTATTGGTGTAAGGTCCTTAATTTCCACTCCCAACACCACAAAGAAAACTGGCAAAGGAACTAAGAGAAAAAGTTTTCTCTTTAAAAATCTTTCTTTTCTTCTTTTTCTAAATTCCCCATGCCTAGAGAATGAGTATTATTTTAAAAGGAAAAAAAGGCAAGGGAAGAGGGCAGCAGGAGGATGTTTCAGGAGGAAAACACCTTTTTTGTTTTGGGGTCACGCCTGGCAGTTTACTCCTGGCTCTGTGCTAAGGGATCACGTCTGACAGTGCTCAGAAAATTATACAGGAGGGGCTGGAGCGATAGCACAGTGGGTAGGGCGTTTGCCTTGCACTCAGCCGACCCGGGTTCAATTCCCAGCATCCCATATGGTCCCCTGAGCACCACCAGGAGTAATTCCTGAGTGCAAGAGCCAAGAGCAATCCCTCTGCATCGCCAGGTGTGACCCAAAAAGCAAAAAAAGAAAACTATACAGGGTGCCAGAGTTGGAACCTGGGGTGTCTGAATACGCCACCACTGTACTATATCATTCCAGTCCCAAGAGAGATACTATTTAAGAGAACATAGGCTTGAAGAGCAAGCCTTAAAAATTAACCCATGAGGACCAGAACAACAGCATGTGGTCTACGCAGGTTGAGCTCTGGCATTGCATATGGCCTCCAGCACTGGAGGAGTAACTGCTGAGCGTGCAGCGAGGAGTAACCCCTGGGTACTGCCGGGTGTACTCCCCAAAATCAAACAAACAAAACCATTGAAAGTGATTTTGAGGGGCCTGAGCAGGTAGGGCATTTGCCTTGCATGCAGTAGGCTGACCCAGGTTTGGTCCTTGGCACCCATATGGTCCCCCAAGCACCGTCAGGAGTAATTCTGAAGTGCAGAGCCAGTAGTAACACTTGAGCACCACCATGTGTGGTCCAAAAACCAAATCATTTTTAAAAAATAAAAATAAATTTTAAAAAAAGGAAAAAGTGATTTTGAGCTGTGTCAATGAATTTCATTTCCTGGCCAGGAAGGACAAATAAATCAGAAAATGAACAAAAGGCGAGGAAAAGAAGAGGAAAAAGAAAGAGGTTCAATGTCCTTCTGAATAGTAATAACACTCCCAGGCCACACATTTCAAAAGGATGAGGGCATGCTTAGCACGCAGGGGGCCCAGGTCCCGTCCCCAGCAACACACGGTCTCCCCAGGTACTGAAGCAGGACCAGGAGCAACACTGAAGCACAAAGCAGGGGCAGCCGCCTGAGCACTCTGCTTCTCCTCTCCACTCCCCAGGCCTCCCCTTCACAGCAGGGTCAGAAAATAAGGTTCCTTTCTGTGGCTTCAGGCTCCTCCTTGGGGGTCCTCTGAACAGGGGGTCCCACTGACCAGCTGCTGCCAAGGGCCTTTTTCCTCCCCCAAATCCTATCTCAGCCAGAACTAATTCACTACAATCCCTAGGGCTGGGAAAAAAGTATTTCCATCATGGAGATTTGGAACTTGATATTTAGCCCAAGTTTTTCCCAGCCCTTTTCTCTGCCAGAAGAGCCCCTCAAAGCCTCTTGAACAACTAGCACCCAGACCAGGTTAGCTCCCTAGTCACTGCCACACTTACAGCAAAACCAAGGCATCAGTCACACCACAGAGACGTGAGAGAAGCAGTTGCTGTGCGGGCAGCCCCAGATGAAAGCCCCCACCCTCATGCCCTGAGTACTGCCCCCACGGGGAGACCCAGGGCTTTTTCTGGGGGTAGAAACTTTTAGATTCAGATTCAATCTATAATAAGGCAAGAAAGATTTTTTTCAGGGCACAAACAGCAAAGGCAGAGAGCTTTTTCTTTCTTTCTTTTTTTTTTTTTTTGAGAGGGAGGGGGTGGTAGTGGCCACACCCAGAAGCGCTCAAGGCTTACTCCTGGCTCTGCGCTCATGGATCATTCCAGGTGGTGCTGGGAATAGAACCCAGGTCAGCTGTGTGCAAGGCAAGTGCCAAGTCCACAGTATCATCTCTCCAGCTCAGCTTTTCTTACAAAGCCCTTAAACCCTGTCTCCCCTCTCAAAGGCGCAAAGTGCTGGCCCGAAGACTAGTCGCTAAAGTCAGGTGGTAATCTGGCTGGGATGAAAAAAGAACTGAGGCATTATAAGACCAGAAGTGAACTCTTAATAAAGAGGAGTTCCAAAAACCATTCGTTCCTAAATTTCTCTGAAGTGGGAGTAGTGGGGAGGAAGAATCTCAAGGAAACGGTCTAACACGGCAGCTTCACAACTCTCCATATCACCGCACAGCTAGAAAAGGCTATTCGCAGGACCAGGGGTAAAAGGTAGACGCTGACCCCAGCTAACGGGGACTAACGGGGAAGATAACATCCCTAAAGAGGAGAAGCTCAGGAGAGTCCCCGCCCTAGAGAAAGCTCCGGATTCAGGCAATCAGTTGGGTTAGGATTTTTCTTGCCCACTGCAGCAGTACTGGGGGTGGGAGAGGGACCACCTGCTCTCTTGCATGTCAAGCATGTCCTCTTGCCTTTGAGTCCTCTCTCAGCTCTGGGTTATGACTTCTGGGATCAGAGTCCTGAAGAAACCTCCTTATGGCCTCGGAGTTCAAAGTCTCTGACCTCAGCTTATAGGACTGTAGGTCAGAAGAGCTGGAACCCATGGTCTTGACTCAGAATGACACAACTTCCCCAGCTAGGGTGCTTTTCAAGGGGGTTTCCATAGGTACACGAGCAGGGAAGCCCTCCTTACAGCAGCAGGCAGAGTATGGGCCTGGATATAGAGAATGGGGTCACCACTGTCATCAGATTTCCTCAAAAACTTTTTTTTACTTTTGTAGAACTAGGGACTGAGTCCAAATTCTCACACATGCAATATAAGTGCTCTACCACTGAGTTTCATCCCCAGCCCAGATTTCTAAACTTCTGTCACTGTCACTGTCATCCCATTGCTCAACGATTTGTTCGAGCGGGCACCAGGAACATCTCATTGTGAGACTTATTGTTACTGTGTTTGGCATATCCAATACACCATGGGTAGCTTGCCAGGCTCTGCCGTGCAGGCGCAATACTCTCGGTAGCTTGCCAGGCTCTCCGAGAGGCGGAGGAATCGAACATGGGTCAGCCACGTGAAAGGCGAATGCCCTACCGCTGTGCTATCGCTCCAGCCCTTTCTAAACTTAAAATCCTTTATTAAATGATCTCAAATCTGTATTACTGCAGAGACTACGATCCAAAAGCTACCATTCACTGAGCTTATAGTAGACACAAAACTGAGATGCTTTTGTTTGGGGTTTTTTTGGTTTTGGTTTTGTTTTTTTTTTTTAGTTTGGGGGCCACACCTAATAGTGCTCAGGGCTTACCCCTAGGTCTCTATTCAGGAATCATTCAGGAGGGCTCGGGGTACCATGTGGGGTGCTGGGGAACAAACCCAGGTCAGCCTCATGCAAGACAAATGTCTTTCCAGGCTGAAGCGATAGCAGAGGGGGTAGGGTGTTTGCCTTGCATGCCGCTGACCTATGTTCGAATCCCAGCATCCCATATGGTCCCCTGAGCACCGCCAGGAGTGATTCCTGAGTGCAGAGCCAGGAGTAACCCCTGAGCATCACTGGGTGTGACCCAAAAAGAAAAAAAAAACTGCTAAATTCTTGACTTTCAGGTTCCTTAAATCCATACAACTTCACATGATGAATACTGTTATTTTACCCATTGATAAGAAGATACAGGGTCTCAAAGAGATTAAGCAGCTTGAAGTAAAGTATCACTTTGGGGGTGAGGGTCACACCCCACAATGCTCAGGGTTTTCTCCCAGTAGTGTCAGGGGACTCTCTCACATGTAAAGCATTTACTCAACCAACTAAATTCTCTTCGGCCCCAGGTGTTACTTTTCCAACTCAAGAATGTGGAGAAGGACCAGAGTGAGAGTACAGTGGGTAGGGCATTTGCCTTGCCATTCTGGGTTCAATCCCTGGCATTCCATATGGTCCCCCCGAACACCACCAGGAGTAATTTCTGAGTGCAGAGCCAGGAGTAACCTCTGAGCATGGCAAATGTGACCCAAAAAGAAAAAAAACAGTAAAAATGTGGAGAAGTAGTAATTGAAACTGCACTGGACTTGAAAGTTCCTATGTTCACCTTAACATTTCGAGTTCCCTCAACAAACCTTCCAGATAGCTTTTTCCATAAACCGAATAAGCCACAATGGAGTCAATAACATGGGAGAGGAAAAGGTGAGAAAGGAACAGCTTGCCTCTTTCGCACAATAAAAAAAGAAAAAAGAAAAAGCTCATCTATCTATACCGTGTGCCCAGTGGGTGTCAAGCAAGGCACATGGCTTACACGGCTACCTCAAAGGGCATTTTGTAGCCCCATTTTATAGATGTCCTCAAAGAGGTGAAAACAGAGCCCTGGCTTTTTCTACTACTCTCAGCTTCTCCTGCACTCTTCAGGAGGTATACCTGAGCCTGTTTCAGGGAAAAGCGCCCAATAGTCAGCATGTCCCCAAAGGCTAGTTTAAAGAGGATGGGCAGGAGCAAAGCAAAGGAGGACACGTAAGAGCCTTCAGAGAATGGCTGGGTTTGATCCCCAGCACCGTTAAAAGAATGTGGAAGTTCTGTGGCTATGGCTTAGCGGTAGAGTGTTTGCTTCACGTGTGTGAAGCCCTGGCGCCACCAAAAACAACAATAACTCAACAACAAACAGTCCCCAAAGAAGAACTCAAATCCCAAAGAAAGCATCATTTCCCAGTGTTGGAAAAGCAAGATCAAGTCCCCTCCTCTCCTACGACAGCTACCAGCTAACTAGCCCTGACCTGCCCTGTTCCAATCCCCCCCCCCCCCAGCAGCACAGAGAAATAAGACCAAAACAAAAGCCATGAGGAAACAAATCAAAACTTTATACAGAAAGGCTTGCAAGTGGGTGGTCCAGTTCCTGGCTTGACCAGGGCACTCTGGGTGCTCTGGCTAGGAATCAGGACACCACGTGCATTTTTGAGTCATTATTCTGCCAACTAAACAATCTTGACAACTAAGCTCCGGCAAGGACAGGACAGACTCCGGCCCTGAGCTCTCTCAGGCGCCCAACAGCCCTGTCAGGAGCCCCTCACCCCATCCACTTCGGACCAGACCCTTCTTCCCAATTTCTATAGCTATACCTCATGCCAGCTCTTTGGGGGTTTTACACCCCCTCTGGAGTGCAGATTCCCTCCCACTCTTTTCCCCAACAGTTGAGCTCTTGTTCTCAAGGGTACCAGTCCCAGTCTCTCTTCCTGAGCCTCTGAACTGACCACAGCACATTAGTAATCACTGACTCACCCCTTTCCCCAAGAGCGCTTTGGGAAGTGCAGAGAGCCACAGGATATGTGGCCAGATGCCCCTGGCCCTTGGCAGGCAGAGGTGCCAGCAACACGGCTTCCCAACCTGGGAACTCTGTGGACCCAGTGTGCCAGTGGGCCAGTAACCAGCTCTGCACAACTGGAGAGGCAAGGATCTCTAGACAGCTCCGCCGATGCCAACAGATCTAATCTCCCTATTCCAAGGCAGATGAAATCCAATAAGGCTGCTAAGTCCACAATTTATCCCTCCTCAATAGCAAAGGCAGTCCACCCTCCAGGCCTCACCAAGAACAACGAAATAGACACTGCCTTTTAAAAGCAAGTTCCTGGAGGGACTAGATTTCCCCAATTTTCTCAAAGATGTACTCATCTGTTCCTTTTCCTGGTTCGCTTTCTCTGAAACATTTTGCCCCAACATATTCTCAGCCTCTCTCCCAGTGGTACCAGCTTGGCCGCTCTATCCCCAGGCACTGACATCGATGGTCAATGCCCACCGGAGGAAAAACCCCAGTCGGCTCGCTCGGAAAAACTCATCTCGTGGGAAATGAAGGCGAAAGGGAAGCGCCGGCAAAGAGCACGAACCGCTGGGCTTAACATGAAAAGAGCGAGGAGGTGGCGGGTTACTCTGTGTATTGTTTCCATTGGAAAAATGCGCTAGCGAAATGGTTTGTCCACATGTTCGGCCCTTTTAGGCAAAGCCCCCTCTCAGTCTGCCGGATAACTTTCGCAGGCTCTTCTGAAAAGAAGCTGAAGAGCTAACTCTCTCCATCCCACCCCTTCCGAGGCTGCCCGCCCCCTCCCCACTCCCCCTGCTCCGCTCCCAACATCTGGTGGCGCTGGAGCAGGACCCGCTCCCGGGCAGCCTCCATGTTAACTCGAGCGGCGGTCTCGGGTCTCCCCGCGCCGCGCACCCGCGGGGGCCGAGAAGGGGCCGGCCCGGGTCCTCGCGGCTCCCCACCGGGCTTCGACCGGGAAGGGCAGGGCCCGAGAAGGCTCTGGGGAAACGCGCCGAGGTGAAGAGGCCAGCAGAAGTTGGGGGGGGGGGAGCCTGCACCCTGGAGCGACCCCCTCTAAGCGCAGCAGCTGAGCCGGTCCGGAGGTCCCGGCCGAGCTGTCGGGGCTGGCCAGCGGCCGTCCCGAGGTGCCCAGTGGGGCCCGGGGGGCCGGGGCTGGCCGTCGGGGGCCGACGCGAGAACCCGCGCAGAGTCCCACCCGCGGCGCCGGGACGGGGGGCGCCCGGAGGGGGCTGGGCTTGGCTCTCACCAGCACCAGGGCGAACCTCTCCTCCAGCTCGCAGGGCTCGGGCATCGGCTTCTTGCCGGGCGGCGGCAGCAGCGACACGGAGGGCGGCTCGCCCGGGCCCCCCTCGGCGCTCTCCAGGTTGCCCATCGCGGCGGAGGCCCCCTCGGGGGCCGGAGCCCCCCACCTCCACGCCCGGGGGCCTCGGCTCCGGCGGCTTCGATGCGGCTCCTCCCGCTGCGCCGCTTCCCCCAGCTCCGACGCCTCCGCTCCGCCGGGACCGGCAGACGCCGTCGCGCGCCAAGGGGAAGCCGCGGACGGCTGCACCGAAGCGAGCGGCTCGGCGGCCCGGCCCGCGCCCGCTCCCGCCGCCCCGCGCGCCCCTGCGGCCCGGCTGCCCCCGCCAGCGCCGACCCGGCCGCCCGCGCGCCGCGTTTATGTAAGCCCCGCCCCGTCCCACAGGCCTCCGGGCGCGGCCCCGCCCCGCGCGCCTCCTCGACGGCCGCAGCTACAGCCCGAGCCCCCCGGCTCGCGCGCCTCGCGCCTGGCTTCGAGCGCGCCCTGGTGGTCCCCAGGACCAGGGCGCCTCTCGAGTACCCAGAAATGGGCCGGAGGCTCGCTGCTCAGTTTGTTTGTATTTTGTTCTCGGGGCCACACCCAGTGGTGCTCAGGGATCACTCTGCCACGGGCAACCCGGGTTCGATCCCCGGCACTCATACCTGACCATGTGGTCCCGGCTCAGGTGTAAACCTTGAGCACGACAATAAGTCAATTTTAAGAAAATGGAAGGTAGGTGAGGATGTTGAACATGGTCAGCTGGCGGGTCAATAGTGATGGTGGACATCTGTCTTTACAGCATCGCCTCACTCCTCTGCTTTAAGTGAGAGTTCCCCCATTTCGTTTTACAAAATGAATTCTCAGTCCACAGCACTTCCTTCCCCCATTCTCAGAGCACTTTGGGGTTGACCTGCAGACAAGCCCAGAATCTGAGTCTTTTCCTACGTTTTCATTGCAGTTGTTAGGAAAGAGGCACTCTCCTCCCGCTAGCGCTGCTAACAGTGTGAATCTGAAGGCCGGAGCGGTAGCTCAGCGGGTAGGGCGTTTGTTTGCCTTGCACGCGGCAGACCCGGGTTTGATTCCCAGCAACCCATAGGGTCCCGAGCACCGCCAGGAGTAACCCCTGAGCATCGCCGGGTGTGACCCAAAAAGGAAAAAAAAAATGTGAATCTGAACCTGCAAGAAGTCATTATGCATTCAGCCATGAATCATAATTCAGGATCCCACCTAAAACCTCCAGAATAAAGCCAATGCAGATGAAAAGAAACTAACTGGAGCAAGATAGCATTCTGGTGACAGGCTAAGAACCTCCATCCAGCCATTCATTTCACCTTAATATTTTATTCATTTATTCAACAAATATTTACTGAAAAGTTCATTAAATGGTAGATACTACTTTAGGCTTAAAGATACATCTGTGGAGAGGCCCAGAGAGATATTTCAGCAAGGTACTCGCCTAGCGTGCTGCCAACCAATGTTTGATCCCCAGCATTGAATGTGGTTCACTGAGTACCCACCAGGAGTGAACCTGAGTGCAGGGCCAGAAATAAGTCCTGAACCCAGTTGGATGTGGGTCCCCAAAAGAAGATACATCTACTGTGCCAAAAAGACACCTAACCAAATATGCTTGTGTGCAGGAGGCCCAGGTTTGGTCTTCGGCACCGGGTGCTCCTCTGATTCCCCACTCACTTTCCTCCCCACTTGCATAAAAGGAAAAAAAAAATCTGTGAACAAAAAGCATATGTCTTGCTCTCTCAGAATTTACTTTCTGGGTAGGAGGAGAGGTAGCAAACTGAAGTAAAATGAAGAGATGTTAGTAAATAAAAACAAAACTAAAACGAGTTTTAGGTGGGAAAAGATTAACATTTTTTTATTTTGGTTTTCAACATAGATATTAGGTAAATCATAATTCAGGATCCTAAGAGGAGGATTCCCTCTGGAAGTGCTCAAAGCAAATACCTCCAGCTTTACTCCCTCTCTCCAGACCCTGATCTCACATTTTAAAGGATCATTACAGGGGCTGGAGCAATAGTACAGTGGGTAGACCGTTTGCCTTGCACTCAGCTGACCTGGGTTTGATTCCCAGAACCCCATATGGTCCCCCTGAGCACCACCAGGAGTCATTCATGTGCATCGCCGGGTGTGATGCAAAAATAATAATAATAAAATAAAGGATCATTTACAATATATTTTCATGATGGATTTGGAGTCAAAACCAACTGGATAGAGACATGGACAAGCAGACTAGTTAGGAAGCTCTTACAGGTGAGAGATGCCGGTGGTTTGTACCAGAGTAGGAGCTGGAAACGTGGAGAGAAATGATCAGATTCAAAATAGAATAGACTCTCTAGTTTGAATGTGAAGAGTAAACAGAAGATCCTCAGGCCCTAAATTCTGCTTTTCTATTAAGTCAGTTTTCATTGAATTTCTATTGTTTACAATCAAAAGCAGAGTTCCTGTCTTTCCATTAAAATCTTCTCTGATGAAGCTCAGCCTCTTTCAAATAGCTTAGCAAATCAAGTCCAGGTCCACAACCCACATCTTTTGTTGTTGTTGTTATTCTTGTTTGGAGAGTAGAGAGAAGGGGTCAATACCTGGTGGTGCTTCGAAGCTACTTGTGTTTCTGTGCTCTGGAGACCCTGTGATGCTGGAGACTGGAGCCAGGCCTCCTGCATGCAAATAATATATTTAGGGTGCTGGAGCAATAGCACTCTGCCAACCCGACATTCCCTATGGTTCCCTGAGCACCGCCAGGGCTGATTCCTGAGTGCAGAGCCAGGAGTAACCCCTGTGCATCACCAACTGTGACCCAAAAAGAAAAAAAAATTACATATTCAGCCCGTTGAGCTGTCTCTCCAGCCTCCCACTCACACACCTTATCCCCATCTTTTAGACCCTCCATCTCAAACACATACTTTCCCAACTGCTACATCAGACTCTTCTAGGGCAGAGTAATTATAACACAAAACAAGAAATCTGGGGCTGGAGCAATAGCACCGCGGGGAGGACGTTTGCCTTGCAGGTAACCGACCCAGGTTTGATTCCCCGCATCCCATATATGGTCCTCTGAGCACAGCCAGGAGTAATTCCTGAGTGCAGACTCAGGAGTAACCCCTCA
Organism: Sorex araneus; assembly: GCF_027595985.1. Lineage (NCBI taxonomy): Eukaryota > Metazoa > Chordata > Mammalia > Eulipotyphla > Soricidae > Sorex > Sorex araneus. The sequence continues at coordinate 227,982,522 of NC_073303.1, read as the reverse complement.
GCAATCGCCGGGTGTGACCCAAAAAGAAAAAAAAAAAGATGAAATCTACTAGATAAAAAAAAATAAAGAATTTGAAAGGGAATGTAATATATCGGTAGTCATAGGAACATGTAGTAGAAAGAAGTAACCTCACTTTCAGTTTTGCTTGACCACCAGAGTTTCATATTCTATTCTAGGATCTTCTGTAGTCTGCTAGATTATTACTTTCATTGTTAACTTCCTACTCACCTATCTTCAAAGCTGACTTTGTTCAGGACAAAGTCAAGCTTACCTTGCATTCAAGGATCTATATCATCTCCAATCACAATATCTCTTCTATTTTCTTTTCTTTTCATTTAAGGCTTTGAGTATTCCAATAAACCCTTTGCTTCATCTGGAAGAATACATATCCAAACATTAATTACTCATTCTTTTGTCTTCATCTTTGCAACTTGTGTTAGTCAGAATAATAGCTCCCCAAACTGTCTTGGTCCCCCAAACCTGTTATTTTACACAACAGAAGAAATTTGATAGAATACATATGACATAAGAATATTGAAAGGTTAGAGTAATAGTACAATGGGTAGGGCACTTAGCTTGCACACAGCCAACTGGGGTTTGATCCCTGCACCTATATGGTCCTGAGGATCACTAGCTATGTTCTCTGAGCACAGAACTATGAGTAAGCCCTGACCACCAGGTGTGGCCAAATATACATATATATATATATATGTATGTATGTATATATGTATGAGATGAACTGGGGCTCAATGGCTGGCATACTGTGCTGAAGCCCCAGGTTTGGTCCTCAGCACTGCATTGTTCCTGATCACCAAGCCCAAACAATGGGTGTGGCAAAAAAATAATTTTGAGGGGCCACACCTGGCAATACTCAAGGATTACTCCTGCTTCTGCACTTAGGAATCACTTCTGGCAGTTCTGAGGGCCATATGAAATGCTGGGATCAAACCCAGGTTGGCCACATGCAAGGCAAGCATCTTATCCACTGTACTATCTATCCAGTCCCACCCAAAAGAATCTTGAGCTGGAATATTATCTTGGATCCAGGTAGGCTCAATGTAATCACAATGTTCCTTAGAAGAGGTAAGTAGAAGAGGCAGAGAGTCAGTAGGAGAAAAGATGTGATAACAGAAGCAGAGATCTTGGAGATGTACACCAGTCCACAAGCCAAAGAAGATAGAAGCCTCTAGAAAATGAGAGATGACTAAACATATTTTCCTCTAGGGTGACTTCAGTCTTCTGACATGTGAGTTTTAGGTCCATAAGACCCATTTCCAGACTTCTAACCTCTAGAACTGTAAAATAAATAAATCTGGTCTCTTAAACCACTGAGTCTGTAGTAATTTGTTGGAGCAACAATAGGAAAGTAATACACTCCTGCTGTGTAGCTAATCTGGAGGTTTTTTTTTTTCTTCTCTGCAGTCTGTAAGTTTTCTTTCTTCTCTGCAGTCTGTAAGAAATCTCATCTGAAGACAAGGATGTGGCTCATTGCACATGCCTTGCATAGATGAGTTCCTAAATTCACATCTGATCCCCAATGAGGCAAAAAAATAATTAATTAAAAAATTAAAAAAACTCCCACCCAGATTCAACATACTCTTTCTTTCCCTTTTTTTCCTGTGACAGGGATCAAACCCAGGGTCTCAGACATTCGAGGACTGTGGTATACTAACCAGCAGATACCCACATACCGAGCACATTGTCTTTATTTTATTTAAACATGTGATTTATAAAGTTGTTCGAAATACAGTTGTTTCAGGCATTCAATTTTCCAACACTAATGTCACCACCAATGTGATCTTTCATCTACCAACATCCTCAGATTCTAACCTACCCCCAAGCCTGCCCCTTTCGCAGGCAGAAACAAATTTACTTCATAATTCTTGTTAAAACAAAATGGCAAATGGATAATATAAAAAAAATCAATAAACATCAATGTGTGATAATTTTTGTCTCATGATGATAGTACTAAAATCATTGTCTGAGGATTTGTTAAGCTAGTTGGTGCTAGTTGAGCTTCCTGTATTGTTTTTGCTTATTGAGCTTTGTAAACTTCTCTGCAACTTTTCTATCAAATTTGCTATGCTTCTACTGGGCATCTGTACTGTGAAATTTGGGGGGGTTATGGCCGTATGCTCCAGTAGCTGTGGGACTGAGATGGTAGCTTGGAGGCTTGGTAAAGTTCAGCCATAGAGCTGAGCTATTTACATACCATCGAGTGTCAGGAGCAGATGAGGGCCTTCGGGCAGGGAGGAGAACCTGTTTGCTCACTCGGAGAAGGCCCCAGAATTCTCAGCTCAGATCTTCTTTATTTTTTAACAAAACCCAGAAACAGTTACAGGATGCTTATCTGATGCAAAGTACCTGTCTAGAGTGCAGTGAACAGAGAAAGAATGTAAAATACAAAGACAAAAAACTTACCCCTTGAATTCAAAAGGCACAAAGTCTGGGGCAGAAAAGGAAAGGCTGAGAGGAAGAGGAGCATGAACCAAATTTGAAGGAACTAGCTGGGACTGATTATCATGCCATCTTGGTAGTTACCCGCTTTTAAATCCCTCCCTGAAATTCTCTTAGATTTAATGCTCCTGATTCTTATTTTCTCTGCTTTTACTTTGGAATTCAACAACATTTATACATGCAAGACATTATGCCTTGGGGAATTACCACATATGTAACTTATAGCTCCTTTACTACCTTTGTCGTGGTGATTTTTTTTTGTTTGTTTGTTTTGGTATGTGTCTAGTCTGACCTGTGGAATTGTTCTCTTTTATTTTACTGTAATACATAATGAGGTGCTGGGGACATGTTTCAAAGGACTGGAACACATGGTTTGCATGCTAGAGACCCAGATTTGACCCCTAGCATCACATGGTCTCCCCAGAATCACACAGGAGTGACCCCTATGTGCTACCAAGAGGGAGCCCCTGAGCAGCACCAGGTGTGGCTCAAAAACAAAGTAAAACAAAAAAGACACACCTATGCCATATCTCACTTGCTCTAAATAGAAGATTCGGTGATGAATGGTTTTTTCTCTCAGGGGGTTACAACTAGTAAGACAGGTTCTCAAAATAATGTTTTTGTTAGTTTGGTTTTAAATTTATTTTTTTAATTAAATCATAGTGAGATACAGTTACAAAGTTGTTCATGATTGGATTTCAGTCATTTGTTCCAACACCCATCCCTTCACAGTATGCATTTCCCACCACCAATATCCCCAGTCAAAATAATGTTTAAAAACTATGTGCTAAAAGCTGTAGTGGGAGTGCAAAATTAGGAGTTAGCATGAAGCTGTAAAGGAAGGCTTCAGGAAACAGATGACATGAGCCAAGGAGTGAAAAACTGATAGATGTGCCAGGAGGGAAAATGAGCGCAGGGATGAGAATGTAAAGGATCAGGAAGGGGAACAGTACAGATGAAAGAATATATTTTTACAATAGTAAACATTTCACTAATAAATAATAAAGAGCATAATTATTATTATGACAGTTTTGAAAATCTAAATAAAGTGAATAAGTTCATAGAATAATTATATATCCTGATTCCTACTCATGGAGTGTCCCACTCCATTCTACATAATTGCCTTGCAACTACAGAAATTATCTCAAAACCACAAAAGAACTTCTTTGTGACCACCACTTAATGAAGATTTATCCTCTTTTGTGATGACTCCTGAAAATAGGAAACATAATTTTTAGTTATGCCGTAACCACAACCACCCCACATGAAACAAAGTCTGGGGCCAGAAAGATAGTACATTGGGTGGGGTGTTTGCCTTGCATGCAGCTGACCTGGATTCAATCTCCTTTTTTTAAAAAATCTTTGGGTCATACCCAGTGATGCTCAGGGGTTACTCCTGGCTCTACACTCAGGAAATACTCCTGGCAGAGCTCGGGGGACCATATGAGTGAGGGGGATCAAACCCAGGTTGATTGCATGCAAAACAAATGCCCTACCTGCTGCTCGACGCTGGATTCTCTGACACCACATATGGTGCAATGTGTGTCTTCATGCCCTGCCAGGAGTGATCCCTGAACACAAAGTTAGCAGTTTAAGCCCTGAGCACATCAAGTGTGATCCGAAATTTAAAAAACAAACTAAAAAAATCAAAGACAGAAAAATAAAAATGAACAAAAAAAAAAACCACATCAAATAAAAATGATTTTGCACAGCAAGAGAAGTCATGGACAAAACAGAATATATTTACCATCTATTCTGTAGGAGGCAAATACAGAATAGGAGGCAAACATTTGCAAATCCTATATCTGATAAGGGATTGTTTAAAAACATTTAAAAAAATCAGAGAATTATGATTTTAAAAGAGTCAGAGGAGGGGCCGGAGCGATAGCACAGCGGGTAGGGCATTTGCCTTGCACGCGGCCGACCCGGGTTCGATCCCCGGCATCCCATATGGTCCCCCAAGCACTGCCAGGAGTAATTCCTGAGTGCAAAACCAGGAGTAACCCCTGAGCATCGCTGGGTGTGACCCAAAAAGCAAAAGAAAAAAAAATAATAAAATAAAAGAGTCAGAGGAGCCAGAGAGCTAGCACAAAGGGCTGCTGCCACATGTTTTGCATGAGAAAGGTCTTAGTTTCTTAGTATTGAGCAATGCTGGGAGTGATCCCCAAGCACCAAGGACCATCCCCTGAGCACCACCATGTGTAACCTCAGGCCTCCCAACCTTCAACCCATCTGCAAATAAAGAGAGTCAGAGAAAGACTTGGGATGGTCTCAGCAGTAGTCTTGCATATCTGAGGCGTTGCAAAAATAAATTAAAAGGGTCAGAGAAATTGGCTAGACACTTTTCCAATTAATGAATGAACTGTAACTGACATCACTAACCATTAGGGAAATGCAAAACAAACTCATGAGATGTCACCTCATACCTGTTAGAATAGTAGCCATTCTAGGGACCAGAGACAGTTCAATAGTTTGAGTGCAAGTTTTGCATGCAGAAAGCTTGCATTAAAAATCTGGTACTGCATAGTCCCCTTGAGCACAGAGCCAGGAATGTGCTCCCCTGGAGCACAGCCAGGTGTAATCCATAAACTGAAACCAAACCAAACCAATAAACAAAAACAAAGTGGTGTTATCTAAAGGGCAAGAGAGAACATGTGCTGTATAGGATGTGGAGAAAAGGGAATCCTTGTGCACTATTGGTGGGAATGTAAATTGGTGTAGCCACTATGGAAAACTATGGAAGGTCTTCAGTAATTAAAGATATGTGCTCCAGAAATTCCACTTCTGGATACTTATGGGAAAGAAACAAAATTGCTATCTCAAAATCCAGTCTCCAATTCTGCATTCATGCAGCTTTGTTCATGTAGCCAAGACATGGAACAATCTAAATGTCATTCTCTAGAGGAATGAAGAAGGTGTGGTATACACACTCACACACACATACATACATATACACAACAGATTTTTTTTTACTTTATTAGTGAATCACCATGAGACAAAGTTACAGACTTACAGGTTTTCATGTTTACGTTTCAGTCATACAATGATCAAGTATCCATCCCTCCACCAGTGCCCATTTTCCACCACCAATGGTCCCAGCATCCCTCCCACCACCTCCACCCTGTCCCTTTCACCCCACCCTGCCTCTGTGGCAGGGCATTCCCATTTGCTCACTCTCTCTTTTTGGGTGTTGTGGTTTGCTACAGAGGTATTAAGTAGGCATCATGTTCGGTCTATAGTCTACTTTCAGCCCGACACCACAACAGATTCTTATCCAATCATAAAAATGATGAGAATTCTGCCACTTCAGACAATATTAATGATGGTGACAGTATTATAGAGTAGAGAAAATGTCAGATCAAGAAAGAGAAATGTTGTATACTTCAATTTTATGTATAATCTTAGGAAAACTAAATTCAGACCAGAGAGATAGCTCAGTGTATGCCTTGCATGAAGGAGACTCAGGTTCGACCCCTGGCATCACATATGGTTCCCTAGCCACCACGAATGACCGTCCCAACCAAAGCCTTTAGAGACCCTAGCCCAAATAAAAATAGTTATTTTGTTAAAGTCCTGGCAACTAGTAGTCCAAGATCAAGATGCCATGAGTGTATTTCTTGTGAGGCTTCTCGTTCCATGATGCAGGGGTCACCACTGTGTGTGTCCTTTGTGACCTTTCCTTTATGCACTTGTTGAGAGGTTTCTGAGTTTCCGTTTCTTACAAGGGACCAGCCTACAGCATTAGGGAGCTCCTCAATGGCCTCACTTACCCACACTTAGTTCCCTAAAGCCTTTATCACCGAAGCTAGTCACACTGGGAGCTAGAGTTTCAAGATCTGACTTTGGGAAGAACACATTCAGTCTGTACAGAGATAAACCTGCTGAGATAGACATCAACAGGAGGTTGATGGACCTTGAAAATATTGTCTATTATTTTTCAGTGCACTATAATTTACAATATTTTTTTCACATTATCTGATTTGACCTTTTATATTACTGTAGGAGGGAGATATCATCCTCATTACTTAGGTGAGTAAACAGACTATATGAAGTTAAGTAGGACTAGAGATAGAGTACAGAGGTTAAAGAGCTTGCCTTGCTTGCGGCTGTGGCCCCAAACCTGGTTTGAATTCCCACAGCAGGTATGGTCCCTGAGCACAGAACCAGGTGTGGCCCCTGAGCACAGACTCAAGATTGGCCCCTGAGGACTGGTGCAATAGCACAGCGGGTAGGGCATTTGCTTTGCACGTGGCCAACCCGGGTTCGATTCCCAGCATCCCATATGGTCCCCTGAGCACCGCCAGGGGTAATTCCTGAGTGCATGAGCCAGGAGTAACCCCTGTGTTTAGCTGAGTGTGACCCAAAAAGAAAAAAAATTTCAAAAAGCTAACTATATCCAAGACCATATATAGCTAATAAATAAGATTCCTGGCACTGAATCTGGCATTCGATTAGGAACCTCATGTCATTATGTCATTTTGATTCTCTTGTGAGGAGCAAGGGAATAGAAAAGGCTGAAAAGAGGAGAGCCTGTGGATCCCTTAGTTTCTAGGGTAACTCTCAGTTAACTGCTTCCACCTCCTTACTTAAACACCTTCAGGTGCTTACCAGGACACTCCCACACCTTGCCTATCTACTCCTAAAAGAGCTTTTTAGAAACATGTTCTTCTTCCTTGGGAAGGTTTGGAAGAGAAATGTGAACACAGATATTTCAAAGTTTTATGGTTTTTTTTCCCACTTACTACAGGGCTGGAGTGTGAGTAAGATAGTAGGGTGCTTGCCTTGCACGGGGCCAACCTGGGTTAGATCCTGGGCACTCCATACGGTCCTCAAGCCTACCAGGAGTGAGCGCTGAGTGCAGAGTGCAGGAGCAGCCCTGAGCACCACCAGGGGAGCACCGCCAGGTGTGGTCCAAGACCAAAATAACAATACTAAACAAAAATAATTTACTAGGAACAGAACGTTTTGGCTGGAGAGACAGTATAGGACATAAGACATACCGTCAACCCTGCTCTGAATCCCAGCACCGCCAGGGGTCACTTCTGAGCACAGAGCTGGGAACAGCCCTTGGACGCTGCCTGGAGTGACCCAGAAACCCTAAAACAAACAAGCCTTCTTCTCCAAAAGACTCCAGTATGTTCTTTCCTCTTTGCTGATTAATTCCTACTTATCCATTAAACCACGGCTTCGTTACCTCTTTTCTCTGAGCTGGACTGAGAGCATCTCTGCGAGCAAGTAGTGTCCCAACATATCTCCATCATCACACCATGAAATCATCAGATTGCATAAGTTCCTCCGGGAACCTTCCTAATATCCAGCAATTGCACCCACTCCATGTCTGTTACATGCTCGTTGAGCAAACGAATGACTTCATACCTTGTCACAATTTTCCCACACAATGAGAGTCTTTTTATTCTTATCCTACCCCATCCGCCCCTGCTACAATGTCTGCTTCTGTCACTCAGGAAACAACCCCCCACTAAGCAGTTTAAGAATACAAGGATGGAGTGTTCACAGAATCAACTGCAAAGAGGCTCCTCCTCGGGCTAAAACTTCAGGTGGACATGCTCTGCCTGGGAAGACATTGCTGCCTCTGCTGCTGCTGGGGAAGGGGGGAGGGGGGTAAAGGGCTGCACTAATGATTAGTTTTAATAAGTGATTACAGCTGTGAACAGGAGATCAGGAAGCTGTTATCAGGACGTTGTTGCTGCTGCATTATGATGCAACCCCTTCTCAATATTTGCAAAGCTGGGGACACACTGCCTTATTCTAGAAATAGAGCCCATTACTATGGCCTTGCTTATGAGGCAAAATAGCCTCAATTGCAATACAATGGCCTTTGTCTGACATCTGTCTTCTTTGTTGGGGTGGGTGGGTGGGGACACACCCAGCTGTGACTTATCCTGGCTCTGTGTTCAGGGATCACTCCTGGTGGTGCTGGGGGTCCATTCGGTGTCAGGGAGTGAACCTGTGTAGACTGAGTGCAAGGCAATTGCATGCCTTAACTCATGTCCTTTCTTGTTGGCCTTATTACGGGAACTAAAAACAAGAATTGAGAAAAGATATTGCAAATCATATTTTATGACTTGTATCCAGAATATATGGTTTTTTTGTTGTTGTTGTTTGTTTTTGCTTCTTGGGTCACACCCAGCGATGCACTGGGGTTACTACTGGCACATGTACTCAGGAATCACTCCTGGCTGTGCTCAGGGGACCATATGGGATGCTGGGAATAGAACCGGGGTCGGTCGTGTGCAAGGTAAACGCCCTATCTGCTGTGCTATCACTCCAGCCCCCAGAATATATACATATGTATACTATATATAGTTTTTTGGGTCACACCTGGCGATGCACAGGGGTTACTCCTGGCTCTGCACTCAGGAATCACCCCTGGCGGTGCTCAGGGACCTATATGGGATGCTGGGAATCAAACTTGGGTCAGCCGTGTGCAAGGCAAATGCCCTACCTTCTGTGCTATTGCTCCTGCCTCCCCCAGAATATATGTTTTTAAAAAATCATCATAGCACTGTCATAGCACTGTTTTCTGGTTGTTCATTGATTTGCTCGAGCGGGCACCAGTAACTTCTTCATTGTGAGACTTGTTACTGTTTTTGGCATATTGAATACGCCATGGGTAGCTTGCAGGCTCTACTGTGCGGGCGGGATACTCTTGGTGTCTTGCCGGGCTCTCTGAGAGGGACAGAGGAATCGAACCTGGGTCGGCTGCATGCAAGGCTAACACCCTACCCACTGTACTATAGCTCCAGCTCCATAATTTTTACTTTATTTAGGTGTAATTGACATATTAACTGCATATATTTTAAACTATATAATTTCAGGACTGGAGCAATAGTACAGCGGGTAGGGTGTTGGCCTTGCACGCAGCTGACCCAGGTTCAATCTTCAGAATTCTACATGGTCCCCTGAGTACCACCAGGAATAATTCCTGAGTGCAGAGCCAGGAGTAACTCCTGAGCATCTCTGGGTGTGGTCCCAAAACAAACTAAAACAATTTCAGTTTTGACATGAAATATTATTATGAGATAATGAACAGTCTTTATCCTCCTCTAAAATTTCCTCATGCCCCTGAGTAATCCATACCACTTTTATCTTCCCATATCCCAGATAACCACTGAACTGTGTTCTATCACTATAGATAGAACAAATTTTCGTCTTTTTTTTAATTTCGTTTTGTACTATCACTGTACTATCACTATCACTGCCCAAATTTTCTAGAGTCTTATGTAAGTAGAATCAGACAATATAGTCCTATTGTTTGGCTTCTTTTAGTCACATAGTTTAAGATTTATTCACTGTTGTACCACAGTTCACTTTTTATTCCTCACAAGTATGTGAAGGACTGTAGTTCCTCCTTGGCTATAGTATTAGATGGTAAAATTTTTTTCACTTTTTTATCCCGATAATTTAAAGTGCTAAGAATGGGGCTGGAGCAATAGCACAGTGGGTAGGGCATTTGCCTTGCGTGGGGCCAACCCAGGTTCGATTCCCAGCATCCCACATGGTCCCCTGAGTACCGCCAGGAGTGATTCCTGAGTGCAAAGCCAGGAGTAACCCCTGAGCATCACCAGGTGTGACTTAAAAATCAATCAATAAATAAAGTGCTAAGAACATTTGTATATAAGCCCTTTGTGAGCCTGTATGGTTCTTTTCGTGTAGATATCTGGGATGGGTGGAGATGGCTCAGTAGCAAAAAGTGCCTGCTTTGCAAGCATGAGGCTATAAATTTCATCTCTGATGCCCCCAAGTTCAATCCTGGTATCTCTGCCAGTTAAGACACCCAGTGCTGCAACCATGTATGGCCTTTGGGTCTAACAGCCAGGTGTGCGCAATCATTACGCCTAAAGTGTCTGATGCTTAGCAAGCACCGAAATGAAGATATGCAAGCCCTGCTGCCAGGACTATGAGCCCCATTGGGCACATTTGTGACCATTCTACTAAAGGTGTGTGATCCATGGGAAGCATCACACCCAGGCATGTATGAGACACCACTTACCCTCATCATCCAACAAACCAAAAGGAAGTATCCAATTACTTCACTCTCCCTTCTCAATTCCTTCCAGCCCTAATTTTCTTTCATTTGTTCTACTCCAGCAGCTTGATTTTCTTGGAGGCTACTCTCATTTTTACAATTCATTGGGTACAGATTCAGCTACAATGATTTTAAAAAATATGAATGAGGTTATGTACCATTTAGTTCTTGTCATTTAATTTCTCTCCCTCTTTGGGGGGGAGGGGCACACCTGGCGATGCTCAGGGCTTACTCTAGGCTCTGTGTTCAGGGATCACTTCTGGTGGGCTCAGGGGCACTGGGGATGAAACTCAGATCTGCCTTGTGCAAGGCAAGAACTCGACCCACTGTCCTCCAGCTGCTAATTTTTCTCTTTATTGCAATGATTGGCACCTGCAAGTGCTTACACTCTGAAGCCCTGGGGCTTCTGTCACAAACAGAATCAGAAAAGGAAGCTGAGTAAATATAAATACTTATCTCAAATTAGAACCAAACTCTAAGGTTTAAAACAAGTAAATAAAAACATTGTTTTACACAATTTCTTAGAAAGCTGGGAGAGGCATAACTGGGTATTTCTATTCCAGGGTCTTGCAGTAAGACTGGAAAGCCGATCATCCAAAGGTTTGCTTGCTTTGAAGTTGCCTCACTCACCCGTTGGCAAGATTCCATCGTTCCTTGCTAGTAACTGGCAGAAGGCTCAATTACCCCATATCCGGACCTCTCCAGAGGTTGAGTGTCCTCCTGACATGACAGCTGGTCTCAATTGGGGCTTGGGGGTCTTATTGTGACCTAGTCTCCCTAGTCTTTATTAACTCCGTTTTATTCTGTTGTCAGAAGAAAGTCACCATGTTCAGTTCAGTGATGTTTATATATCTAATATCTTTTTTTTAAAAAAAACTTTGCTACATGTATATCAATAATATAAATATTATCATTCTGGTTATTTTATATTTATATAAATTGCACTATATTATAAGATCATGTAATTTTTTTCACTCACATTGTACTGTTTAAGATTTAAGATGTACCCACACTATTCAATGGTTACTCAACTATAGTATTTTATTTTATTTTATTTTTTTAATTTTTTTTTCTTTTTGGGTCACACCCAGCGATGCACAGGGGTCACTCCTGGCTCATGCACTCAGGAATTACCCCTGGAGGTGCTCAGGGAACCATATGGGATGCTGGGATTCGAACCTGGGTCGGCCTCATGCAAGGCAAACGCCCTACCCGCTGTGCTATAACTCCAGCCCCACGATTATAATATTTTAATAAAATTAAATGTAAAAAAAATGTACCCACGTAGTGCATCTTACATAGTAACCCTTACATAGTAGGATGCTTGCCTTGCACTTGACTGACACAGAATCTATCCTTGGCATCCCATACAATCTACCAAACCCAGAGTGATCCCCAAACACATAGCCAGGAGTAAGCCCTGCCCTGAGCACCACAGGATGCTTAGGGCGGAATAAAACCAAAATAAAAGGATAAAATAAAAGATGTACTATTTGCACAGTGTAAATTTCTTTGCATTTGTTGTAATTCTATCCTGCATCCCTTACCCGGCACCCCCCGCCCCCACTCCGCCAGTACCGTGGTAAGCTTGCTACTGAAGACCAATTCTGTTTCTATAGCCTTTTGTGTGTGTGGAGGAGGCCATACCAAGAGGTGCTGTGCTCAGAGTTTATTCCTGACTCTCTCTGCATTTAGGGATGGATCACTTCTGGCAGGGCTCAGATCATATGTAGTGCCAGGAATTGTACCTGGGTTGGCTGTATGCAAGGCAAGTGCCTTATCTGCTGTTATATCTCTTCAGTCTGGTTTCTGTTGCTATTTATAAACTCCCACACCTCCACTTTTTGGTTTGCTTTGTTTTGTTTTGGGGCCAGGATGTAATCCTGGTTCTGTGCTCAGGGATTACTCCTGGTAGGGTGTGAGGGATTGAAACCACATCAATTGTGTGCAAGGCAAGTGCCTTATCTCTTCAGCCCTCTATAACCAATGTATTTTTTTTTAACTTTTTTGAGATATAATGATCTATCAATGAAGATTTGGAAAAAAGGATGAAATGAGGGTACCACTTATTATCCACATCAGAGGATGAGATGATTCTTCAGTATCAAGGTATCACTGTATCCCGTTGTTAATCGATTTACTCGAGTGGGCATCAGTAATGTCTCTATTCCTCTCAGTGTCAAGTTAACATGTCTTTTTCTGTAGTTGAGAAATCACGTTCTTTTAAAAAATTTTTAAATTATTTTTAAATTTTTTATTATTTTATTTTAGTCACCATGAAACTATAGTTATTTATGATTTGGTTTCAGACACACAATGTTCCAACACCAGTCCCTTCACCAGTGTCCATTCCCCTCCACCAATGCCCTCCCCACTCCCATTTTAATCCCCACCTGCTTTTATGACAGGCCTTTAGGGTTTTTGTTTTGGGGCCACACCTGCCTGTGCTCAGGGCTTACTCCTGACTCCTTGCTTATGGATCATTGCTGACTGGCCTGGGGAACCATTTGGGGTGCTAGGGATGGAACCCTGGTTGGCCAAGAACAAGGCAAGTGCTCTGCCTGCTGTGCTATCTCTATGGCTCCATGTAATTCCTATATACTAGTAATTATTTCTACAAATATCATTACTCATGGCATTGCATCATTCATGATGTCACCCATGACTCTCAAAAATTATTACCATGTTTTGTTGATCATGATCACAAATGTCTTACTGAAAGCATGCATAAAAATTTGAAAAAAAATTTTATGGCTAAGTTTATTCAAAATTTTATTTTATTTTCTTTATTATTATTATTCTATTATATTTATTATTATTACTATTATCATTATTTTGATGTTGTTTTTATTATTTTGTTGTTGTTGCGGGAGGCATACCCAGTGGTAATAATGGCTTATTCCTGACTCTGTTCTCAAAGATCACTCTTGGCAGGGCTCAGGGAAGACCTTATGGAGTGCTGGGGATCAAACCCAGGTCAGCTGCATACAAGGCAACTGCCGTATCCTCTCTACTATCTCCGGTCATCATTCAGAATTTTACTTTATAAACATAAGACTAAGACCCTTTCTAACCATGTCTGCTTTTATACTCTGTATGTCTGTTGTCAGGGCTAGGAATCGAATCCAGGACATCACACAAACAAAACTTCCAAGTACAGGCAAATCCACAGACAAAAGCCACCTCTAAGCTACATCCCCTGCCCCTTTGTACTCTTAGAGCCATAATCACATACTTTCAGGCTATTTCTTCTTCCATGTTGATGACATCCTACTTTCCACAAACCATCATTAATGATATTTGTGAGGGGCTCATGGGAAGGGCACTAGATACCATTCGTGCATGCCTCATTTGGAATGACTTAAAATTGACATAGGTGTGGGCAGGGAGAGCCCCCCCAGCACCACATACCCCCTAAGCATTGCCAGGTGTGGCCCTACAGACTCCCAAGCACTGCCAGTATGACCCTGGTGGTCCCTTGCATGCAGTATCTAGAGCAGTACCACATCCACAGGCATTGCCAGTGCCCCTGGACCCACTGAGCATCACTAGGAGGTCCAAAAAATAATTGAATAAAATTGACATGGAAAGGGGCCATGGATGTGGTTCACTGGCAGAGTATCTGCTTTTTATGTATAAGGCCCTAAGTTTGATACCTGGCACACACACACACACACACACACACACACACACACACACACACACAAAGACATGGGAGAAAGCAAGGTGTTACCACATCATTCAGAAGCAAAAGAGTATATAAGTTTTGGGGCTGGAGCGATAGCACAGCGGGTAGGGCATTTGCCTTGCACGCGGCCGACCCAGGTTCGAATCCCAGCATCCCATATGGTCCCCTGAGCACTGCCAGGAGTGATTCCTGAGTGCATGAGCCAGGAGTGACCCCTGTGCATCGCCGGGTGTGACCCAAAAAGAAAAAAAAAAAAGAGTATATAAGTTTAAAAAAGCCTACTGGCACTATGGTGAAATAGTCTCAAAAGCATCTGGAAATGGCTGGATGAGAAAAGACCTTTGGACTACTCCCAAAGGTCTCTGCAACATATGTATACAGAGTCTCTGGTGGACAGGAAGGTGCTGTGTGGTTATATGCAGGATAAAAGACACCTGCTGCCACTCTGTTGCTCTCCAGTGCCGTGGAACATAGGTAACTCAGTCAAGAATGCTGACAGAGTAGGTTAACACAGGGACCTATGAATACAACTCATCCCCAGCAGCTGGACTAATGATCACCCTCACACCTAAACCCGTATCTAACAACCAAATAGACATGTCAGCACTATTGTGGGGATCCAGTCTCCATAAATTCCACTTAAAAATGCTGTGCTGGCTAGCAAGTGTGGTTGACTTGCCAGGATACCCTCTTGGAACTGAAATTGTGTCACAGGGTCTTAGGATGATTTCATAGGTACCAGAATCCCAGGATCCAGGCTGGAAGATGCCATGAAGGGAAGAAACTGGGACCAGGACTCAGGCAGCACTGGGTCTGTGCTGAACTTGATGGCATTGCTGGCCCTGACTGGTCATAGGCACATGAGATTTAAACAATTTCCTGAAAGGCTTTCCACAGCTTTGACCCTTGAAGCACAGGACCCAACATAGGGGTCTAGGAATCAGGGTATTATTATGTAGAAGTGATCTTTTTTTAGTTTTTGTTTCCTTGTTTGTTAGGGGGCCACACCTGATCTGTGATGATGTTTGCTTCTGGCAGTGCTGAGGTTGAGGGTAGGATCCAACGTGGGCCTTGTATACACAAGGCAAGGACTCCAGTTCTTTAGCTCTTTCTCCAGCCCTGAATGTTGATTATTATGTGACTTATGAAATGTTATAAAAAGAGCTTCCATCTTGCTCTATCACTGGATTGCTCACTGAGAGAAATCAATCCTCATGGTGTGAGTGGAGATCACAGCTCCCTTTTGTACAATTCCCTTTTGTACAATGATCATTTTGTATAACATCTTTTCTTTTTGGGTCACACCTGGCAATGCTCAGGAATTACTCCTGGCTCTGCACTCAGGAATTACTCCTGGCGGTGCTCAGGGGACCATATGGGATGCTGGGAATCAAACCCGGGTTGGCTGCGTGCAAGGCAAACGCCCTACCCCCTGTGCTATTGCTCCAGCCCTCATTTTGTATAACTTTTACAGGACTATTAGAAAAATTGGAAAAGCATGTAATGACATTGATCAGTTACATAACTGCTAAAAATTCTTGTGTAAGTAGTGTTTTTTGTTTTGTTTTGGGGCCACACCCAGCAGAGGCCAGGGGCTACGCCGGGCTGGGTGCTCTGAATCACTATCAGCAGTGCTCAGGAGACCATGTGGTGAGGAGGGTAAAACCTTGGCCTCCTGTATGCAAAACATATGTTCGAAGCCTGTTGAACTATCTCTCCCATCTTTCAGTGAACAAGCCCTGGCGGTGCTCCAACCTGCTGACTTCCTTTTTCAGCCTCTCCTCTCCTCTTCTACCCATCCGGTTCCTTTCAGTTTGAAGGACGGCAGTGAAGAATCTCTCAAGCAGAATGCCAGAAAAGTTGGACCTGGCAACTCGCAGGTTCCTTCTGGGGCTCTCAGCATCTACACTTGGGTGTAGAGGATGACCTTCAAGATTGGGCATGTATCCACTTCAGGTCAGGAGCTTTTTTGTTTGGTTTGGTTTTGGGGCCACACCCAGAGATACTCTGGGTCACTCCTGACTCTGCACTCAGAAAGTACTCTTGGCACTACTCGGGGACCATATGGGAAGCCAGTATTGAACACAGGTAGGTCGCGTGCAAGGCAAGGGCTCAGCCCACTGTACTCTCTGCCCCCCTCCATTATTTTTTGAGGGGGGGTTTGGCACACCCGGCGATGCTCAGCGCTTACTCTTGGCTCTGCGTTTAGGGACCATTCCTGGCGCGGCTCAGGGGATCGAACCCGGGTTTGATATGTGCAAAGCAACCGTCCTACCTGCGGGATTCCGGCCCAGGACAGGGGCTTTTTTTTTTTTTTTTTGCTTTTTGGGTCACACCCAGTAATGCACAGGGGTTACTCCTGGCTCTGCACTCAGGAATTACTCCTGGCAGTGCTCAGGGGACCATATGGGATGCTGGGAATCGAACCCGGGTTGGCCGCGTGCGGCAAACGCACTACCCGCTATGCTATCGCTCCAGTCCCATATATATATATATATATATTTTTTTTTTTTGGACAGGGGCTTTAACATTTCCTTTTGTTGCTGAAGGATTCGCTCAGAGTTCAACGGTATGCTAAAGCTTGAACCCCTCTGGAATCATAGTAAGTTGGTCTTGGTCCCTTGGAAAACACTTTCTGTGTTTTTTTGTTTGTTTGTTTGTTTGCCGCTTAGACATTCTCGATAAACCTAAATCTGGGACTGTGTAGCGTGGTGGGGGCTGTTACGTACCAGGTGTCTCGGGTGGTGGCCGCTCTCTTCACTTTCTCCACTAGAGGCCGCTTGGCACAGTGGCTTCCTTACTCTCGTGAAAGGAGGCGGAAACCTTTTGCTACGACGCCGGTTGGCGGCCAGAGGCTTGATTGACATGGTATCAGCGAATGGCTCTGAAGTAAGTTGCCGTTGTTTATGCGCGTACACCTAATGGGAAAGGCAGAACTGCGGCCACCGGCCAATGAGACCTGGGCAAAAGTGGAGTGGGGGGGCGGGCCTTTGGTCTGGGGGCGGGCGCTGCGTAAAGAGCCCGGAGCGGAGCTGGGCGAGCCAGAAGCACATCCGGCAGTGGAGGAGCTGCGTTGTCTTGTGAGCGGAGGTGAGAGGGGACGTCTGAGGCTGGGACTGCGCAGGCCGGAACTAAGAAACAGAAAGGGGTTCGGGGCTCTGGTCTCCGTTTTCGGATTTACTTCTGGGAAGGGGGGTCCGGCCTGTTGACGCGACTCGGGAGAGCTGGACGGGGAGGGCAGGAGCGAGGAACTAGTACCGCGCAGGCGCGGCTGCACGGGCGTCGGGGGAGGGCGGCGAGGCCGGTCTGGGGGCGTCGGAGCGCGCGTTCTTGGCGCGAATGCTGGCGAGCCCCCTCTCAGCCTCCGCCTTCCTCCTACTCGGCCTTTCTCCGGCTTCTTTGCGGTCGTCTGAGGCGCTGGGGCCGCTTGGCCCAGGCCCGACTGTTTGAATTCAGGGCACGTCCTCTGACCCCTCCCCCCTTTTTTATTATTTCGGGGAATGAAAGCGAAACCTGTCGGGTTGGTGGTCACGGCCGCCCCACGCGGCTGTTTCCTGCGGGTTCGGAGGCCGGCGGGTCGGGACGCAGAAGGGCCCTGGTGGGACGGGCTGCCCTGTCACGGCGGGGCGGGTGATGTCACACTCCTCCTCTGTGACACGCGAGGCTCCCTAGTTACTCGGAGGCCAAGAGCAGAGGCGGTGGCCAGAAGGAACCGGGCTCGGCCTGGCTTCCCGGCCCACAGGGCGAGTCACGCTCTGGCCGGATTGGTTACCTTTGGACAGGTGAGGTGGCCTCTCCCTGGCCGGGTCCCGAGCCGTGTGGGCGTCTTTGGACACCCGTCGCCGGCAGTTGCTTTTTCTGGGACCTGTGCGCGGCGGCCGGGATAATCTCTGTGTTCTTGGGTGTTTCCTACGTGTAGAATCGCTACCGCGTCCTGGCAGGGCTGCGGTGCTTTAACCAAACAACAGCAAAACGCTCTGAACTTGAGACTCTGTTCTGGCAGTAGCTGGCCAGTGACTGTGTAATAGACCGAAGAGCTGACTTCCTGCAACTCGGAAGATTTCAAGGTTAAAGGTTAATGCTGAGTGGGTTTTTCTAGTTAGTTAGTTATTGATAAATTTTTCTAGATTATGTTTTGGTTGCACGTATAAAGGATTCCGTTCCGGAAGAATGATTGGGAGTTAGCGCTCAGGGCTGGAGGGTATGCTTGGTCTAGGGCGCCAGCTATCAGCAGCCTCCAGCCCCTCCCCGCGGCCCTCCCCTCATCAAAGAAGAACAAACAAGAAAGATAAAGTCGCAGAGCCACATTTCTTTTTTTTTTTTTTTTTTTTTTTTTTTTTTTAATTTATTTATTTTTAATTAGAGAATCACCGTGAGGGTACAGTTACAGATTTATACACTCTTGTGCTTATACTTCCCTCATACAAAGTTTGGAACCCATCCCTTCACCAGTGCCCGTTCTCCACCACCCGTAAACCCAGTGTCCCTCCCACCCTCCCCAATCCCATCTCCCCCCCACCCCACCCTGCCACTGTGGCAAGGCATTCCCTTCTGTTTTCTCTCTCTAATTAGCTGTTGTGGTTTGCAATAAAGGTGTTGAGTGGCCGCTGTAGAGCCACATTTCTTAACTGCCTTCTGCAAACACAATCAGTCATACTGGGCTTACTCTTCTAGTGTTCTCTTATTCCTCTTTGATTTTTTTTTGTTGTTGTTGGTGTTGTTGTTCTGGCTTCAAGAATATGTTGACATTTAGATTTTGCTATTTTCCTCCAGTGGGAACAGAATGTTTGAATCCTTGAGAAAGGCAATCTGTAATCTGGATTCACAGTTTCCGTCTTTCATTATTCATCTCGTGGAAACATGGCTTCCTTTCCCTTGCTGGCTACCTATCTGACTGAAGTCTTAGTCTGCTAAAGAACAGGAAAGGTGGGGTCAGAGAAATAGCTCTGTGAGTTGAGCACATCACACAGCCTAGCCCAAGGCCAGGAGTCGCCCTTAGCACCTGAGCATAGCCCCCAAACAAGCACAGAGCAAACCAAAAGTATAGAAAAGGTAAATTTAATGCTAATATACATTTTCCCCCCTGAGGTGATGTAATTCGTGACACAGTGAAAAATGCAGAAAGAGGAGTTCTTTTGAAACTACCTTAAGTAAGGAAAACTTACTGGTTTGTTGTAGGATGCAGTAGTGAGAACACTAGGCTTTAGAGTCTAGAAGAGTCTGATTCTGACTCTGTTTCAAACTTGATATTGGTCAGGTCAGTTTTAATGTCTTTATAGCGCTCTACCGTGATTTTGCAGTCTTTCTTTTTGGCATTCGTTTAGCTTGACAGTAGAATAGATGTTATCCTTATCTTAAAGATGAGGGGGTGAGATGACCTTAGGTAAATGATTTTCCCCAAGTTGAGTGGTAGGGACTGGAGAGATGGTCCAGCAGGTAGGGCGCTTGCCCTGCGTGCTGCTGATCAAGGTTTGGTTCTCTGCTTCCCATATGGTTCCCTGATCCGCTGCCAAAATTGAGTGGTAGAAAATGGCTGAACGTGTGCCTCCAAGTTCAGTGCTCATTTTACTCTTGGATAGCATATTTGACCTTTTTAGTCCTTTTTAAAGTTGTGTAGAGGGATCAACTCACAGGGCCTCACTCGCGTGCGGCAGGCACACTGCCACTGATAGATATCCCCAGCCCAGTCCCCCTTTTTAATCTTTAAAATCCTGTCCTAATGGGTTGATTAATGGGGAAATCAAAGGAGATGACCTTATTTAAGAAGCACTTTGACAGTCATTACACTTTACATAAATGAATTCAGTGTTTTTGTTACAGAAGGTACCGCTGCTGACCTGAAGTTTCACCTTATTTCATAAACTACCCAAGAGTATTAATTCCCACTGGGAAAATACGGTCTCCTGATGCTCTGTCTACTACATTTTCCTTTGCTGCTTTGACTTAGCCATAGAGTCTAGTAGAAGTATCTTACACTTTACTGTTTGTTGCCCCAGAGTTTCTTTTTTTTTTCCTTTTCATTTTTTTTCCCTGTTTTGTTTTTGGGCTACACTTGCTGATGCCCAGAGTTTCTAACCATATTTCATGGGGGAGTTTTTTTTTTTTTTTTTCTTTTTGGGTCATACCCGGCAATGCACAGGGGTTACTCCTGGCAGTGCTGGGGGACCATATGGGATGCTGGGAATCGAACCCGGGTCGGCAAATGCCCTACCCGCTGTGCTATCGCTCCAGCCCCATCATGGGGCAGTTTTTATATTAAAATTTTTTTTTGTTTTCTAAAGTTCATTCAAGGAGATGAGAAACTGGCTCTTCAGTCAGTCACTTATATTATTTGACCCTCCCCCCCCACTTTCCTGCTGGGGAATGTTGATGTTCTAAAACTTGATTCAGATAATGGGTTTGATTTGCTCCGGAGGCTCCTGGTATGTTTAAAGAGTTAGGGGAGATACACCCAAGGACAGTAGGAATGAGGGCAGGAGGACTGGTCCATGGTGGGAAGCTTGTCACAAGTGTGTGTGTAGTGGGGGGGGCAGTTAGGATAGAGAAGGGACGATGGGGCTGGAGCGATAGCACAGCGGGTAGGGCATTTGCCTTGCATGCGACCGACCCAGGTTTGATTCCCAGCATCCCATATGGTCCCCCGAGCACCGCCAGGAGTAATTCCTGAGCGCATGAGCCAGGAGTAATCCCTGTGCATCGCCGAGTGTGACCCAAAAAGAAAAAAAAAAAAGGATATAGAAGGGACGAATGTGACAGTGATAGTTGGAAATGATCTCTCTAGACAAGAACTGAATGCTGAGGGACAACCCAGGTTCGATCCCCAGCATCCCTTACGATTCCCCCTAACACTGCCGGGAGTAATCCCTGAGCATCACCAGGTGACCCAGTTATAACAAAAAAACCTGAGTACTGAAAGGAGCTTAAAGGGATATACCTGGTAACTTTTTTTTTTTTTTTGCTTTTTGGGTCACACCTGGCGATGCACTCAGGAATCACTCCTGGCGGTGCTCAGGGGACCATATGGGATGCTGGGAATCGAACCCGGGTCGGCCGCGTGCAAGGCAAATGCCCTACCCGCTGTGCTATTGCTCCAGCCCCAATATACCTGGTAACTTTTAATAGTGCCCAAAAGGAAAAAGAGAAGAAAAGTGTCTGCTGTAGAGGCAGGCTTTGGGGGTGTGGGGAGGGAGACTGGGAACATTGGTGTTGGGAAATGTACACTGATGAGGGGAGGATGTTGGAACATTGTGTGAATGAAACTCAATCATGAACAACTTTGTAACTGAATCTCAAGGTGATTTCATTAAAAAAATAAAAAATAAGAGTTAGGGGATAGTTAGCTGAATCAGATTCAGGCTTTGTCCTGAAGGTATGACAGTTCTTAATATGTGAGATTTCTGGGAACAATTGGTTGGAATCCATACTTGGAAAAAGAGTTTCAAGGGTAAGGATCGAATATATCATGATGCTTTAGGTAGGGCATTTGCTCTGGATGTGGCCGGCCAGGGTTCAATCCCTGGAGTCACATACTGCTCACCCCCCGCCCCCAGACTGCCAGGAGTGATCCCTGAGCACAGAGCCAGGAGTAAGTCCTGAGCACTGTTGAGTGCAGCCCAAACACCACCCATACCACACTTCAAAAAAATATACATATGGTGAAGAAAATAATTTATTGGGCTGAGGAGATAGCCCTAGGACTGCATAGTACTGTGAGTACCCCAAGAAGTGGTCCCTAGACACATTGCTAGACTAGACCTCCTACCCCTGGGTGTGGGCCCATAATTTTTCAAAATAATGAAAGCAGTAGTTTTTCTTAACCATTGTGCCTGGAGTAGACACCCCAGGTCCTAATTTTTTTTGAGGGGAAGGGCACGCCCAGTGGTACTTCGGGTTTGCTCCTGGTTCTGTACACGGGTCACTCCAGGCAGGGCCTAGGGAGCCATATGTGGTGCTGGAGATTGAATCCAGGTTGGCCACATGGAAGGCAAGGCCACATGCAACCCTGTACTATCACTTTGACCTCCCAGTTTTTTAAATAATCTACTAAAGGTAGATTTTCAATCTGCAGTGGATACTAGTTTGGTTCGGAGATAGCTCGTAGATAGGATTGTTACCTAATCCTGGGCATTTGGTCCAAGTTAAGGGAGTGACTTTGGATTATTTAGTATCAGGACGATTCAAGTCCAGCCCTAGTCAGGGGCATTTTTTCCAATTTCCAGAACCAACCTGATTACCTCCATTATCATTTAGTGGTTATTAGGCTGCCTCAGAATGCCGTGGCCCTGTGGATTAAGTGGAACAATGTAGGGGCTGGAGAGGCAGGGTATTCATGCATGTGACTGACCCTAGTTTGGTCCTTGCCACCACATGGTCCCCCAAGCACAGAGGTGGGAGTAGCCCCCCCAAACCAAAATAAGAGGTAAACTGTCAGTGTGCCAGAGGAAAGTGCCATTTGAATAAGTCATTTTAAATAGTAATAAGGTTTAACAAATTCCTTTTAATTTCAGTTTATAAATTTTTAAAAAATCCTGCCATAATCTAAATTAGTGATGTTATGGTAATGTAAAAAATTAGCTTACAGGACATAATGTAAATTAGGTCTGCAGTATGTCTTCTAAGCCTTAAATCATATAACTGAGAATTATATTCTGAGAACATAAGGGTAATATAAGTATTTACGCTAGTAACTTGAAGCACTATTTTAAGCATTTCATGTATTATTTCACCTAATCATATTGTAAAACGGAATATTATAATTATTTTATCAATGAGGAAACTGAAGTGTGGTTTAGAATAGGAGCTTGGTGTATGTTAGATAGCTCTGGAAATAACAGGAAATGACAACTAGAATAATCGAACATAGCAGACCATGCTCTTAAACCACTGTGTTAGGGAAGTGGGTACATTAAGTCAGACTCCTTAATAGAAAAGTACACACACACCCCCTTTTTTTTCCCCTGACTACTTGTGATTTTCTCTGTTAAGTGTCAGTTTAATCCCTTTTGAATTTGGGGTATAAGTTTCTTGATGGTTGAATAATTGTGGCAGTAATGAAGAATTATGTAATTGACTAAGCAATGTGAATAATGTCTTTGACTTAGTTGCTTTAATACTATTAGATTGTTTAAACGGAGACAGCTCTAATACTTGCCCCAGAAATAAGCATACTTTTATTTTTCAAAGCAAGAACTTTTGGGAGTTGGGTGGGTTTGGACCACACTTGGTGGCTCTCGGGGGCTGTTCCTGGTTCTCTGCTCAGCGCTGACCTGGCGGTGCTTGGCAGACCATCCGTGGTGCCTGGGAGCAAACCAAGGTAATAAGTTGCTATCGCCACATACAAGGCCTTACCTACCCCAACAGTTTTTCTTAATGCATAATAATAAATGCATAATTTTTGCCACTTTGCCATGGTTTATATGCTCTTTTTTGGGGGGGGATGGGAGTGGGGGATGGGAGGAAATTGGATCATATCTGGCAGTTCTGGGGATTGAATCTCAGCCTCCCACATACTTATCTCACATGAGCTCAGCCCTTTGTATTTTCTCTCTGGCCCGGTTCACTTAATAGTTGTTGGGGGGATTATAGGGATTTTCCCCCCCACATTCAGTGGTCCCCAGTGCTTACTCCTGCCTCTGTACTTTAGAATAATCAGTCTTGGCAGGCATGGGGGTACTGGGGGATTGAATCCAAGTCAGCCATGTGCCAGGCAAGCAAGCGCCCTGCATACTGTACAGGGTCTTTGTCTCCTGGGATATTTTTTTCTTTTTTGATTTTAAGTCTTGGTCCTTTAAAATCTTTTAGGATAAAGCTAAGGAGGCTAATACAAAATGAAAAATTTAATATAAAAGATCATAGGTGTTCATGGAATAAGAATATTTCTGAGCTGGAGACATAGTACAGTATGTAGGGCACTTGCTGTTCATGCAGGTGACCTGAGTTCCATCATCAGCACCACATACGGTTCTCAGAGCCCTACCAGGAGTGATTCCTGAGCGCAGAGCCAGGAGTAAGCCCTGAACAGTTTGATGTGGCCCGCCTCCACCAAAAAAAAAAAGGATCTTTTTCCAGTACCTGTCTACCTCTCTCTGCTGCCCTCCCCCACTCAGACAGAAAGCAACCACAGGTATATCAAATTCAAAATTGTTTTAAGTTGGTCAGCCCGCCCACGCCCCTGCCCTTACAGGGTTTGGGAGGTCAGATTGCTCCTACAGGCAACATGTGCTCAACCATTGAGTTATCTCTCCTGCCCTGGGCATTTCTCTTAGTAAAGCTAGCTATGCAGTAATTTTTGTTTTTTTTCTGTTGGCTCTGGGAAAGGAGGCTGGCTGGGGAACTACAAAATGGTAACACTTGGAACAGATCTTTAGCAGTTTATACTTGACAAATTTTATTATGTACAAAAGATTCAGAGCTTTTTATTATTGGGGGGTGGGGTGGGGGTGTTGGTGCCACACCTGGCAATGCTGAGGGCTTTTCTCCTGACTCTGCACTCAGGAATCACTACTGGCTCTTTTGGGTGGATTTTACGGGAGTTTGGGGATTAAGCCCGGGTTGACTGGGTTCGAGGCAAGCACCATACTCCCTGGACTATCTCTCCAGTCCCTCTTCTGGTAAGTTTTGGGTTCCTGCTCTGCTAAGGATCAAGCTGTAAGACGAGGCATTGAACCAAATTAAAAGAATTTGGTTATGATTAGCACCTAAACATTTACTTGTCACTTAAAAATGTAGTATAGTCAAGTTTTCCAAGTGCAGGAAGTACTGTCCACTTTTTTTTTTTTAATAGATATTTATTTGTTTTTTGGGGTCACACCCAGCAATGCTCAAGGCTTTGCACTTAGGAGTTACTTCTGGCAGTGCTGGGGGACCATATGGGATGCCAGGGATGGAACCTGGGTTGGCTGTGTGTGAAGCAAATGCTCTACTCGGTGTACTATAGCTCCAGCCTCCAGCACTGTCCACTTTTTATTTATTTATTTATTTATTTTTATTGTTTTTGCTTTTTGGGTCACACCCGGTTATGCACAGGGGTTACTCCTGGCTCATGCATTACTCCTGGCGGTGCTCCGGGGAGCATATGGGATGCTGGGAATTGAACCCGGGTTGACCTCGTGCAAGCAGACGCCGTACCTGCTGTACAATTATTGCTCCAGCCCCACTGTCCCCTTTTAAGTTTGCAAAAACACCACCACTTCCCTTTTAAGAGAACTGGAGAAAATTGAGTTACTAGATTGATCTATGAGTTGGCATCCAAGGTAAGAAAGACCCACTGCTGATACTCATTAAAGGGTTAGATGTTGTTGTGCTACAAGAAAAAATATTTGAGCAGCTTATGTGCACTTTTCTCTTTTATTATAGTAGATTATACCTAACATAAAGTTTGCACTCTTTGGGGCAGGGCTCCTGAGATAGAAGTCTTAATCTCATAAGTGCAAGTGTGTGTCCTAATACTGAGCTGCATCTTTGGCCTCTTAATGTACTTTTTTTTGTTGTTTGTGTTTTTGGGTAACTCCCAGTGTTCAAGGGCTTATTCTTGGCTCTACATTCAAGGATCACCAGGGACACATCTAGGGTTATGCAGTGCTAGGGATCCAGCTCAGGGATCCCAGATACTAAACTGCTTCACATCTTGAGCATCTCCTCAGTACTCCCAGCCTTGAAAGTACTTTTTATGGCACAGAGGCTGCACACTTCTGTGATGCTCCGTACTTAGTCTGTACTCAGACTACCGTAAATGGTTCTAGGGATCAAACTAGGCTTCAAGGCAAACACCTTAACCCCTGTACTGTTGCTCCAATCCCTAACATACCCTTTTTAGAAAGATATTTTTACTTTCAAGAACTTCTCTAGAATGTTAGCCAAGTTGGTTGGTTCATGTTTTTGTTTGGTTTTGGTTTTTTGACTACACCCAGCAGGGATTACTCCTGACTCTGCACTCAGGACTCATTCTTGGTGGCTTGGGGGACTATGTGGGATGCCAGGGATCCAACCAACCCAGTCTGCCATGTGCAAGCAAGTGTCTTATTTGCTATATTAGTGCTCGGCCCAGTTAATGGGATTTTTTTGGGCTGGAGTGAGTATGCCTACATTGTGTGGAAGAAACCTTGCTTAGATTCCTAGTACCATGTGATTCCCCCCAAGCAGTGAACCTATAGTGAACCTGAAACACTGAGCCTGGAGTAGCCCCTGAGCAGTGCTGGTTGTAGCACAACACATACAAAAAAGTTCATGTTCCTGGGACTGAGAATACTTTTGGTATGTGAGGTATTGGTTTTGAGTATAAATGTTATTTGAAATCTTATTCAGTAGTTTGTGTGTTGTTGAAATGTAGATAACTTTTTTGGGGGGTGGGGATCACATCTAGCGTGCAGGGCTTGCTTCTGGCTCTGCACTCGGGGATCATTCCTAATGGGACTTTGGGGACTATATGGGGTGCTAGGGATTGAACCTAAAGTCTGCTTGCAAGGCATACATTTTATCCACTATACTTTCCACCCTCAAGACTAAAAATATAATCTGCAAAAACGAATAAGATGTTTTCTTTTGCTTGGTAGGGCCTATGCTTAAAGCTTTGGGATGAGTGTGAGGGACCAAAGGGCCACTCCAGATAGATTTTGGAATTCTGGCAGTAAGGACTTGAGTGATCTGTCTGGGTTCTTTACTTGAGGGTCTCCAGAGCTACAGTCAGTGTGACTCAGGCTGGGCACATCTCTACGCTTGAACTGTCTCTGACACCGCAAACTGTTACGTTTGACTCTGTATTTATACCTTAGTTCTTGTCTTTGTGGGATGTACCTGGTGCGAACTGTCCTATCTCCTAGATCTTAAGACTTAACTTTTCTCTCATATTTCCACATTTTCACAGCACATGATAGTTATTAAATGTGTGCATATTTTATTGCATCCTGAGACTTGGGAGCCATCTCAAAGGACGGGAACACATGTGGGAGCTTTGCACGTGGGAGCTGTACATTCCATCCCCAGCGCCTCCTGCTCCTCCATGCACTGCCAGGAGCAGCCCCAGCACAGCACCAGGAATAATCCTGAGCACTGCTATTGTGTCCCTAAGCAGAAAGGCTAAGGGGATGATCCCTATGATGCCCAGGACTGCGTGGTACCAGGGCTTGGATCCAGGACTCCATCTTGCAAAGGCTGTGCCCAGTCCTTTTTGCCACTTCCCTGCCTCTGGCCTTGGGGGATTTTAAAAACACAAGTCATTAATAATGGAGAAGTATCCACTGTCTCGCTTCCTCCCTGCTCTCATATCCTTTGATGGTCTGTTTTTTTCCATTAGTGTCTTAAGAGAGGCAGTGAGTATACTCTTTTAGAAATGTCAGAGTGAACTGGGAAAGAAGATTCACTGCCGTCCCCTTCTATGATTTCCATTCTTTGGGGTCTGATTACAGAGTATTGCACCTTTGTTACCACTCCCCCACTCCTGATATATTTGACTCGCTCCCCTCTCTATTATTTACCCCTTGAAATTGGAAGCAAGAGGTACTTTAGCATGTTGTTGTGTATACTGAGAAACTTGGTTCTGATGGTTGCTTCAGTACTGTTGCAAGTTCTATCTAGGGATGTCATTAGAGGTGTTAATGGAAGCTTTAAACAAAGACACTTTCCTGGTGCTGGATTCTGCCATCCTGTAAGTGGGCTCTCTAGAGATAGGTTCATCGTGGTCATGGAAGGCTGTGGTGGCGGTGCAACCGCCTGCAATCATTGCACCATCTCAACCAAGAGGGCTAGGTCCTGTGACTTGGAAGGGAGAGTAGCAGCTTTAGTAGGTTCTTCTGCTTCTGTTTCCATCATAAGAACAGAACTACAAAAGAATTGAGGTGAGTAGGGTTGTTGGTGAGAAAGGAGGGAAATCAGAGAAAGCCAGACAGCCACTTAATTTTCTCATTTGTGAGAGAAAGAAATACTGAACTCTGAAAATGACATTTTCCCACATGATTTCTCTATATGTTGATTTGGAGATTGTAACTTTTATTGACCAGAATAATTTTACTGAGGAGGGGGCTTGATGCTGTTTAGGAGAGAGTAATTGGCCTTTCAAGCAACTTTTTATGTAACTCTTACTCCTTTATATAAAAGGACAATATGGATCTATTAGCCTGGAGTTACAGATATGTACATATATTTTTTGTGGGGCTATATGTTTAATGAATAAATAAATATTTATTTTTGCATTTTGAGTCACACCCAGCAATGCTCAGGGATTACTCCTGGCAGTACTTGGGGGACCATATGTTATGCCGGGGATCGAACCCAGGTCAGTCGTGTGCAAGGCAAATGCCCTACCCACTGTGCTATCGCTCCGGCCCCAAATCTTGATTTTTTTTTTTTTTTTTTTTTTTGCTTTTTGGGTCACACCCGGTGATGCACAGGGGTTACTCCTGGCTTTGCACTCAGGAACTACTACTCCTGGCAGTGCCTAGGGGACCATGTGGGATGCTGGGAATTGAACCCGGGTCGGCGGCGTGCAAGGCAAACGCCCTACCCACTGTGCTATTGCTCCAGCCCTTGATTTTTATGTTTTATAAATTGATCATGTTTAGGATTGCATGTGAAGTATGGGAAGGAGCAAAGTTTAAATTTTGTGATACTGAGATAATGTAACTTGAATAGAGTTTATTCTTAAGGCTCAGCATCACTTGGTAACTCTCAGAGCACAGAACTGGGAGTAGCCTCTGAGTACTGCCAGGTGTGGCTCAAAACAAAAAAAAGAGTAAAATGCATTTCCCCTGACAGGTTGGAGTAGTAGACAAGATTTGAATAAGGTCTATAGATCAGAAAATAGTATTGTATCAATGTTTAATTTCCTGATTTGATAATTTTTAGGATAAACTGTGTAGAGATAAGGGCATTATGTCTGCACATTGAGGAAAAAAAATTTTTTTTTTTCTTTTTGGGTCACATCTGGCGGTGCACAAGGGTTACTCCTGGCTCTTCACTCAGGAATCACCCCTGGCGGTGCTCAGGGGACCATATGGGATGCTGGGAATCGAACTCAGTTTGGTCAAGTGCAAGGCAAACGCCCTACCTGCTGTGCTATCGCTCCAGCCCTGAGGAAAAATATTTAAAGTATTTTACTACATAGTGTATGTGTGTGGGGAAAAGGATAATACAAGTATGGTGATTTAGTGACATTTAGGAAATCTGGACCATTTCAACTTTTTTGTTTTCTCAGCTATTCAGCTTTTCTCTAAGAAAGATCAGAAATCTTGTTGAATCTTTTCTGGGGCCAGAGACATAGCTCAGTATTAGGTGCTTACCTTTCGTATTTGAGACTCCCTGCAGACTGTCCCCCCCCCCCCTTCCCCCAAAGGAATGGAAATCAAATTCTCATATAAAATAGTTTGGGAAGAAGTTGGGTTCATTTTATGAGTACCCCCGAAAATAATTATGGTTGCAAAGATATTCTAAAAGAAAATGTAAATGAGAATAGTCATGTTAGGGTCTTGGGGTTTTAAATAACTTATTTCTCCTAGAAAAAGATGTTTTGTATTTACATGTGGTCCTTAAGATAACCTTTCTTCTTCTTGATTCCACAGAGTGGAGACTGTGTCCCACAGACTCTGGCATCATGAACATATTTGATCGGAAGATCAACTTTGATGCCCTCTTCAAGTTTTCCCACATGTAAGTGTTTGAAATTTTTTGAAATTTTTTGTCACTTCCCCCTTCACATGTCATCTTTTTTCTTAGTTTATTAACGTGTGTATAAATTGCCATTAACTCTGGATATGAATCAGGTCCCCATGTTTGAAGGGCTGCTGTGTGAAAATGAATCAATTATTGAAGTTTGGGTGCTGACTGTTTAAAATTTGGGAGCTTTAGTTCTTTGCCAGCATCTTAAGATTCTGTTACTGTACTTCCAGAACTCTTTAAACTTGTAATAATACTTTCATATAGTCTCAGGGAAGTATGGGGGGAAAGTGAGTCTTAGCTTAGAGATGAGATTAGTCCGGAGTGATGATTGTTACCATTCTTTCCTAGAACCCCCTCAACACAGCAGCACCTGAAGAAGGTCTATGCCAGTTTTGCCCTGTGTATGTTTGTGGCGGCTGCAGGGGCCTATGTCCATGTGGTCACTCATTTCATTCAGGTAAGAGAGTTGTTTGTTCTGGTAGCTCTGGCACACACATTAGGAGAAACTACAACCTGTGTCTCTCCTTAGTACTTCTCGTTAGTTTCAGAGCTGAACTCGGCCAGAGTTAGTTATTAAACCAGGACGTGTGCAGCTATCTGCATTTCATGGCAGCTGTGCCCTCAACAGATAATATCTTTTGTGGTGGGAAGGGCAGGTGACCACGCCCAGTAGTGTAAGAGGACCATGAGGTGCTAAGGGTCTAATCCAGGAGCCCTGCATGCAGTGCATGTGCCCTGCCAGTGAGCACCATCTCCCCAGCACAAGTTACTGCTTTTTGTTTGTGACTCTGGCTATTGAGCCCAGGACTCAGTGCATGTAAGGCATACTCTGTACCACTGAGCCACATGCCTGACCCCCAAACAGGGAGAAGATTCAGTCTTTAACTGATACTGAAAGATGTGCTACTGATCCAGCAGGGCCCCAGCCACAGCGTGGACAGAGTGCTGGGATCTTCTCCACTGAACCCTTTGTCTTTTTCTCCATTATTTTTCTCTGAATGACTGGCTAATAGTGTGACTAGTTAGCAAGAGTCTCAGGATTGTATCTTTTTAAGGATTTACGAATTTTGTTCTCTGATAATAGTTATTGTTGCATAGTTGAGGGAAACCTTGAACAAATTTGTTCTTAATGTTTCTGTTTTGGGGCCACACTTAGCAGTATTAAGTGGGCTTACTCCTGGCTCTGTGCTCAGGTATCACTCCTCCTGGCAGGCTTGGGGGTGATTATTTGTGGTGCTCTGGATTGAACTTGGGTTGACCATGTGCAAGGCAAGTACTCTACCCACTCTGGCTCCAGCAGTTCATTCTTCTGTTCCTTATTTTTGATTTTTGGGCCATACCCATCATGCTCAGGGGTTACTCTTGACTCTGCACTCAAGAATTACTACTAGCAGTGCTTGGGACCATATAGGATGCCGGGGATTACACCCGGTCAGCAGCATGCAAGATAAGCTTCTTACGCACTATACTATCACTCTGACCCCTCCAACAGCTAATGTTTTTGTGTGTTGAGGGAGTTGAGGTCTGGCCAGTCGGAATAGAAGAGACAGTTGAAGAGTATAACCAAAAAAATTTTGGAGTTTTTTGCTAACCAAGATGTATATATTTTGGTCTTGGGGTCATACCTTGCTCTTCATAGGTGTGGGAACCCAATAAGCCCACCTTTAAATTAATTTTATTATTGACTCTGATCTTACAGGCTGGCCTGCTCTCTGCCTTGGGTTCTCTTGGATTGATGATTTGGTTGATGGCCACACCTCATAGCCATGAAACTGAGCAAAAACGGCTGGGACTTCTTGCTGGATTTGCTTTCCTTACAGGTATGTTAAATCCCGGCTTATTAGGATGGAGGAATTATTAGTCTTAGTATTTCTTTAGACTGATGCCCCAGATTTGTATTCTGATTCACCCCACTTGGCACATTTGAGTATATTTTGCCTGGAGTTACTTTTTACTTCATCTTGGTACATCTTGCATTTACACAGAGTATATACTCTGTCACTAGAGACAGACTTTTGCTTTTGTATTCAGAAATAAATTTGTTCTTACAAAAATGAACAGTTTTAAGACTTAGGTTAAATAACTTATTAATGGCAA
Organism: Sorex araneus; assembly: GCF_027595985.1. Taxonomy (NCBI): domain Eukaryota; kingdom Metazoa; phylum Chordata; class Mammalia; order Eulipotyphla; family Soricidae; genus Sorex; species Sorex araneus. Next base: position 227,950,582 of record NC_073303.1, on the reverse strand, counting down.
ATGTAGGTCTCAGCTTAGCCCTAGACTCCTGCTTCTTTGGACTCAGGTTGGCAACTCTCATAGGAATGTGTAGTCTGAATTTTGCAGACAGTTAATTAAAGCTATATGTTGGGCCTTATGCTACAGATGCTGATTCTCAAGAAAAGAATTAAAAGCTCTTTTAGAACTATAATTAAAATAAACCTGTTTCAAGCTACAGAAAGTACTAGCAGAGCAACTTTTCAGTTAGTACAACTCATTCTGAGTATTGTCTATACATTTATACGAGGTTGAAGAAATTATAGAAAGGAAGGGATTAAGAGATTAAGATTTTTTAGATGAGGGAACTCTAGTATTTTGAAGGTATTAAGGAGGGGAATTAGAGGAATTACCAGAGTGAGAGGTTAGTAACCAGAGTAGAGGAAATCTGTTTGTGGGGCCAAGTTGCTGCTGTGTGTCTGGTTGCAGGTGTCGACCTACAGAACCGGTCTGGCCCTTGCTACAAAGGGAGGCAGTTCTGCCTGACTGGCTATATATAGGACACAGCTTTTCTCTTTAGTCTTTTCTTCTAGTGTAATTTCTGATCTGGCCATATTACTGGCTCACTTCACTTCATGGTTTTTTTCCTTTCTTCCTTTTTTTTTTTTTTGCCTTTTGGGTCACACCTGGCGATACACAGGGGTTACTCCTGGCTCTGCACTCAGGAATTACCCCTGGCCGTGCTCAGGGGACCATATGGGATGCTGGGATTCGAACCCGGATCGGCCGCATGCAAGGCAAACGCCCTATCCGCTGTGCTATCGCTCCAGCCCCGCTTTCTTCCTTTCTTTCTTTTTGGGTCACACCCGGCAATGCTCAGGGGTTACTTCTGGCTTTGCACTCAAAAATTACTCCTGGTGGTGCTCGGAAGATCATACGGGATGCTGGGAATCGAACCCAGTCGGCCATGTGCAAGGCAAATGCCCTACCTGCCATACTATCGCTCCAGCCCCTCACTTCATGTCTGACATGCCTGCTTCACTGTTCTTAATTTCTTGTTCTCTCAGAGGCATTCAGTACTTTTAGTAGTAAGGATTGTTTTGCATTTCTGTGTAAAGTATTCGAGTTTTCTTAAATAAAGATGGAGATAGAAGAGAGAGAGAGATTTAATTCTTTTCATGTGTCTTTAGTGATGCTTTTAGCCACGTGGGCATACCTGGGACATTAATGATCAGTTTGGACAAGGGTCCTTTTCAGGAACTCATGGTAACGTGTTCTGGGCTTTTTTTGTTTCCTAGGAATTGGCCTGGGCCCTGCTCTGGAGTTGTGTATTGCCATCAACCCCAGGTAACTTTGTCTTTCTACCGTTATACATAACCTTTTGCAATCCAGCTCTGGAGTCCTCAGTGTCATGTCTTTTCCTTAACAGTATCCTGCCCACGGCCTTCATGGGCACAGCAATGATCTTCACCTGCTTTACCCTGAGTGCACTTTATGCCAGGCGCCGGAGCTATCTGTTCCTTGGAGGTAAGCTTTGGACGATAATCCTGGATCTAACCAGGAATCTTTTTTTTTTTTTTTTTTGCTTTTGGGTCACACTGAGCGATGCACAAGGGTTACTCCTGGCTCTGCACTCAGAGCACCTCGTGGTGCTCGGGGGACCAGATGGGATGCTGGGAATCAAACCCGGGTTGGCCACGTACAAGGCAAACGCCCTACCCGCTGTGCTATCGCTACAGCCCCTAGCCAGGATTTTTTCTTTTTTTTTCTTTTTTTATAAATTTATTTATTGAATCACTGTGAGAACAGTTATAAAGCTTTCGGGTTTAAGTCTTGGTCATACAATGATGAAACACCCGTCCCTTCACCAGTGGACGTTTTCCACCACCAAAAAGTCCCAGTATACCCCCCATTCCATAACCTCCCCCTGCCTGTGTGACAGATGATTTCCACATTACTCTCTCTCTACTTTGATTACATTCAATATTTTGACACCAGACCCACCATTATTATTTGGGATTTCCTCCAACACTCAGACCTGCCGAAAAGGCAACATTAGATAATTTGTTTTCTATTGCTGATTATGAATAGCATATGATGACACGTGGCCGCAATAGTGGCTGTGTGGTTTTGGAATTCTGAAATCCCTTCAAATAGTTAAATTTGAAGGGATTTCTGCCAAAAGCCTCTGTGTTTCAAGATTCGTTCATGTGTCTCTGGGATCATGGCCGTTAAGCAGGTTAATCAGTAGCCAGAGGGGCCGTTCGTGGGCGGCGACTTGGGGTCTCGCTGGGGTGGGAGAGGACAAGGGCCGGCTCCACCCCCATCCCGTGAGGCCCCACATGTCTGGTCACTTCGGGCCCATATCTGACTGTCCAATGGCCTCTGGAAGATGCCTAGTCAGGATTCTTATTAGAACGTTTTCCCTGTTCCCCAGTTCTTGTGACTGTTGGGTTAAGGTTGAAAGTTCTTGTTTGGAGGAGGCACAGTAAGGAATGGCTTTGGGGGTAGGGGAAATTTTTTTTTTCCAGCTTCTCTTATGATGGCTTTTTGTAATCTCATGTAGGTGTCTTGATGTCAGCCATGAGTCTGATGTTATTGTCTTCTCTGGGAAATCTTTTCTTTGGATCCATTTGGCTTTTCCAGGTGAGACATGGCTTATAAATCTCAGGAACCACATGTCTTTTTGCCAAACCTTTAAGTAAGATACACAGAGGATTTCACCAGGATCTATTAATGGTAGGGTTTTGTGCGTACAGCATTCCAGCACCACACTCCCCAAGTGTTCACTTCTCAGCACCATCGTTTTAGCCTTCACCCCCAACCCCCACTCCTCCCTGCCTTCTAAAACATCAGCACAAATTTCCCTTGGATGTTGCCATCTGCTATGGGGGAAAGCACAAACCAAACTGGGGTTTGAGCTTGGTTAAGGAGAATACTGTTTCTCAGAGGTTGAAAAATTATTGCAGTGGCCAGAGAGATAGCTTGAAGGGTCAGAACATTCGCTTTGCAGGTGGGAGGCCCAGGTTTGATCCCTGGCACCTCTTAATATCCTGAGTTCCTACTGGGTGTTGCCACAGCTCCCCTCTTCCCCCACATCATGTAGAGTTGTGTCTAGGAAAGTTGTATCTTCGCCATAGGCTTTAGTTCCAAGAATATGAATGTCAGTAGACTTAGAATTTGATATACCAAAAAAGGTGGGGGTGGTGGAAGTTGGGCCACACTCAGCAGTGCTAAGGACTTACTCCAACTCTGGGATCACTCCTAGTGGGTTCAGGGGACTATATAGGATGTCAGGAATCGAACCTGGATCAGCGCATAGCAAGGCAAATGCCATCCACTGCACTATTGCTCTGGACCTTCAACTAACAAAACAGCTGGGGAAAAGTGTGTGTTCCTCCTTGATGTTTATCCTATGGTAACTTCAATTTATTTTCACCAGGCAAATCTGTATATGGGGCTGGTGGTTATGTGTGGCTTTGTCCTTTTTGATACTCAACTTATCATTGAGAAGGCTGAAAATGGAGATAAGGATTATATCTGGTGAGTATAAAATAGTTATCATGAATACAAAGGATGAAGCATGCTCTTCTATTCCATGATTTTTTTTCTGTATTTCTGGGACCATCCATTGCCCAACCTACTTTCCACATCAGTGGGGAAAGGGTATAGTAGGTCACACTGAATGAACTTAGGTGGCCATGCTTCGGGAATGTATTTAGTAGGTTGTCTACGGTTTTGGAACTGTGCACCCAATAGTATAGTGTTTTGCTTCCTGAAAGACAAGGTAATTTTTTTTCCTGTACTGCATGGCTTTGTTGTCGTTAAAAGGATTGGTAAGGCTTGGTGGGAGTTGATTTTTTTTTTAATGTCCCGTACTTCTGTGAGTTTGTGGATAGATGTTTGTAAGCGATCTGATTCTCTTTCAGGCACTGCGTTGACCTCTTCCTAGATTTTGTTACTCTCTTCAGAAAACTCATGATGATCCTGGCCATGAATGAGAAGGTTAGTTACCTTTACCAGAAGTTGAGAGTATGCTGTATATGTTTGAAACTGCTCGTGTACATTTGAAAAGTGGCGTAAAAGTACCTTTTGGGTGGGTTGTTGAGCAAGAGGTAAAGTCTTTATAGACCAGCTGTTTGTTTATCTATATAGTACGTGAATGTGAAACATAGTCTGGCCTAGCAGCAGGGAACAGATAAAATTACAAGCTTTGTAGTAGGGGAACACTCCCACTTGGACCACAACTGTCCGTACTGGGGGTGGGGAGGAGGCATCCCGTGTCAGGAAGCAAATCCAGGGCTTCACCAATGCAAGTGTATGTTCTGCCATTTGAACAACATCTTTGGCCCCTTTTTAGGGTAAACTGCTTCTCTGTAAGCTTTGCTGGTTGGGAGCTAAGCATCTGGCCGTGGTAGTGGGCAAGAGTGGTCAGGCAGCTCTTGGCATGGGGGTGGGAACAAATGAACTGGATGACTTTCATTCTGTTTATCTGTGAGCAACTGGAGGAAGTGGTGAGATTCAGTTTCTGCAGTCTTGAGGAATTTTGTGGTTGTCTTGATCCCTTCTGTCCTTAGCCAAAGATACCCAGATACTGACTTACTCAAGAGTTAATTGTGTCATTTTTCTCCGTTTCTAGGATAAGAAGAAAGAGAAGAAGTGAAATGACCATCTAGCCTTTCCCTAACGACTTCCTCTCCTTCCACCCCTCGTCTCCTCTTGCACACATTACAGGTGGCGTGTCCTATGATAATGAAAAGCATCAGAAAAGCTTTTGTACTTTGTGGTCTTCTCTATTTTGAATTTTTGGATCAAAAAACTGATTAGCAGAATATAGTTTGGAGTTTGGCTTCATATTCCTGGGGTTCTTCCCCACTCCCTTTTCTGTCAACCCCGCCTTGGCCCTCATCCTCTGTCTGGCAGCCTGTCCACCGTGATGAGGACTGGCAGGTGCCGAGGCAGCGAACGCCACATGTCCGCCTTCCAGCCATGCTTCACCGAGCGGACTGAACTGTCCCGTAGAGTCACCTGGCCTCTCCTCCACGTTGCTGGTCTGTGCGCGGGTCCTGAGGGACAGAGCAGTGTGCTTTCCATTGAAAAGAGGTTGCTGGTCCTGTGACTTGGGCTCACTATATCTGAACTTCTGCCAACCCCTCCAGTGAAAATGAAGAGCCTCTTCTGATGAATATTTTGCGCCTCCAACTTCCCAAGTTTCTGCTGGTCGGGCAAACGCCTTTTTGCCTTGCCGTCATGAAAAGGAACGTGGATTTCTGGGGTTCCCTTCACATCCCTTGTCTGATCCTGGGGGTGCATGCCTGCTCTCCCTCCACAGGGCAAGAGGATCTCAGCATGAAGGGAAAGCTCGGCAGGATCTGTGGAAAGGCTGAATTCCATGTGACAGGCATAGGGGGAATCCCTCAGCTCCCCGGGGCTTCATTATTTTTCTGTTGGTTGATGACTCAGTGACCTCCACAGGTAGCTGTGTTTGAAGGTTTCAGGAGAGGAAGAACAGGGAAGGTGAATGGTCGGGCCTGTGGGGGTCCTGTACATACCCAGCTGAACAAGCCTAGATTAGAACTTGCTTGGGGCAGAGAGGAACAGAATCTCCCCTGAATAGTTCTTTGTTCAGATCAACAGCATTCATAACAGTCTCTCAGTAGTTTTGTCATATCCTGCCTGGACATTTAAAGATCCTATCAAGCCAGAGCTTTGGGGCAGTAGATAAATGTTCATTTTACACATGCACTTTAGTTTTTTGGTCTGTTCACGTGTTTCCAGAAATCTTCACCCTCTCGGGTGGGGCTCAGGTGATAAAAACTGCAAACCGCACCTGGTTGCCTGCCACTGACAGACCAGCCCCTCTGTGGCCTCACAGCCTTCGGTAGCAGTGTGGACCTGGCTGCTCACAGGTTCTCGTGTAAGGGGATTGAGCCCTCAAGAGCTGCTTCCCAGCAGGATGTCGCTACTTGGCTCTCCCAGTTCCAGCCAGTTTGCGGTGGTGGCTGACCTGCACCGGGTCACTGTTGCCTGAAACGGTCTGTGGCCAGCTGTGTGAAATGCTGGAGTGGCCTGCCCCCCAGAACAGCTCTCTCCAACACAGGACGCTACTCTGATTTAGCTGCTGCCTCCAGCTCTGGCTTGAGAATGTACTGAAGGGACTTCCTTCCACTAACCCCGCTAGCAGCGCTCCATAAATTTGTTAGTTCTCTGCAAGGTCTGAGAATCTGAATAACATCTCTCGAAGCCAAACTCCACCTCTTGTGCTTTTTAGCTTGGGATAAAGGAGTTTTTCTTTAGAAACAGTGCCAAGAATGACAAGATATAAAAAATAAAAATACTTTTAAAGAAAATGCCTAACAGGTTTTTAATACAGTAATCACTGTAATAATTATCACTTTCTTTTCTAGTTCTTGGTTTTCAGCCCAGGCTGCATTCTCTAACTCATACTGTGAAGACAAAGGTGTTTTTGATTCAGAAATATATGAGATCTACATAGTCTTAATTTGTAAAAAATAAAGAAAATTCCTTAACCTTTCCTGGTGTCCAATGTGTTAAACTGCCTGGGAGGGGGTGGGTTAAGATTGTGTCTGCTTGGTCTAAATAGAAAGGAACAAAGACCCATTCTGTCACCCCTGCTCATGACAAGATGTTGGGAATCTTTTTTGCTGGCCCTTATTTCAGTTGGTGGTATCCTGCGAAGTTGGTTCCAGATGCAGCAAATCTTGAGTAAAATTGGGAGAGGGAAGATTGAGTGGCAGCTGTGCTCAGGGCTTAACTACTGCTGGCACTCAGAACCACAGGTGGTGCTGGGGATTAAACCCGTAAATTTTTTTTTGTTTGTTGGTTTTGGGTCACACCTGGCTCTGGGCTCAGGGATCACTTATGGTGGACTTGGGACTAGTGTGGGGTGTTACGGATCGAACCCAGGTCAGCTGCATGCACGGCTAATCTACCTGGTGTACATTGTAAGTCCTTTTGGTCACCAGCTCTTGACTGTCTCAGTTGTAGGTACGAGTACTCGGTGTTTCTGGTCAGGAGCACCACCATTAATGTTCATATTCTTAATTCTACTCAGGAATAACTTAGGGGCTCCATGGTTCTGGGAATTCGAACCAGGGTCCACAGGAGGCAAAGTGAACTCTTTGACCTTTGTATGTCCTCTGGCCTCATAAAAATTCTTGCCCTTAAAGGTTGTATGTGATTACAAAACCAAAGTTTGCATTTCAAATAGTTGGTTTCACTTTGATGTTTTCCCTCTGATTCAGTACATCCAGTTTCCTGTTGGGATTTGACTTGGTAAGACAGTTTGTCTAGGTTACTCCCAGCTAAACTTTGGACTCCTATATGCCCAGCCTATGCTAAGAGTAGTCACTTTCCCTAATGTAGAAAACGAACATAGTTCTTACTAGTCTGGGGTGTGAGGACAGAGCAAAGATAGTAATACAAGAGCTAAGACTCTTAACACACAGCCAGCCCACCTGGATCCATCCCTGTCTATCCCCCTTCCTCCTCACACCGTGGTCCTTTGAGCACTGTGATCCCTGAATGCAGAGACACGAGTTCAAGTTCCGAGCACCACAGGTGCTTTGGAACTTGTGGTTCCAAAACAAAAGGAAAAAGCTCCTAGTAGCCTGTGTGGGCTTCTGTTTGGGGTGGAGGGCTACAAAGTGTGAAGTCTTTTGAGGTTTGGTTTAATTTTTCCAGTAGAGTAAGAAAGTGATGTGTTTACCGCGCATGATTCATAACAAGGCGGTGCCAGCACAGGAAGCAGTGGATCTTTGTGAAAGAAGCAAGGTGCACTCTGACGCTTGTTACCTGCTGGGGGTCGACTTAGGCTGGTGGGACTAGAGTCTGGCCTTCATTTTCACCCCAGAAGGAAAGGACCAAGACTTCTACCTTCAGACGTGGTAACTTATAAAAATGAACTTCAGCCTTGCCCTAAGAGCCCACTGATGAGGGCCAGGAGATGGCACAGGGTTAGGGTACACGTCCAGCATGTCCTGACCTGGTTTTAATCCCTAGCACCATGTCTCCTGAGCATCATCAGGTGTGACTAGGTGCCCCCAGCATTGCCAGGGTAGCCCAGGTGTCCCTGGCACCGAAGGACTTAAGTAGCATTGCATCCTCAGGCCCTTTAAACAGTCTGGTTAGCCAAGGATCGCCAGTGGGCACCCCCCACATACAGGCCTCCTGAGCACCACTGAAGTGCTCCCCACCCCCTGCAAATCAAGATACAGACATGAGGACTGTAGTGATCGCACACAGGGTCAGGCACTTGCCTTTCATGCAACAGACTCCAATCCCCAGCACCGCGTATGGTCTCGAGTACTGCCCAGTCTTTGTGCTGAGCGTAGAGCCAGAAACAGCCCTTGAGCACCTCTGGTGTTGCCCTAAGCAGCACCCAGTGTGGCCCAAAAGAAAAAAAAAAATCTAGGTTTTTGTGGGTTGTAGAAAGGAAACTAGTGAGAAATGGAAGGACAGGTTTAGGTAAATAACCACTGAGAACCTGGTGTTCCAGACGAAGGCGCTGATTTGGTATCAGGGTGAGAGCCTAGAAGCTCAGAGCAAGTGGGGGGTCAGGCTTGTGCTTTCACTTCTCAGGTGGTTGGAGACCAGACCGGGGAAGGTGGCAGCTGAGAGGCAGTTACACTCTGCTTATGTTCGGTCTCATTTCCGGCTGAAAGGAGCAGAGCTGCTTGGAGAGACGGTATTTAGAGAGGCACAAGATGGACTTGGGGCATTATCACGTGGTAGCAAAGAAGCTACCAAAGATGAGTAGTTTCACTGGCAAGGATTCAGAGACTCACCCTCCTACTGGCCAAAGATGGGGTCACTTGAGCTTTGGTAAGAATTATAAGTTGTAATAAAGAGAAATTTGTGTTTGTTTGGGGGCCACACCTGGCGATGCTCCAAGGTTACTCCTGGCTCTCGGTTCAGGAATTATTTCTGGCAGTGCTCAGGGGACTATATGGGATGCCAGGGATCAAACTTGAATTGGCTGCATTCAAGGCAAATGCCCCACCCACTGTACTGCCGCCCCAAGCCCTCCAGGGACCATATGAAGAGCAGAATTGAACCAGGGTCAGCTGCAGGGAAGGCAAATGCTTAAACACCCATATTATCTTTCCATCCCCACTTTCTTCAGTTAAATATTTTAGTGGTGTCAGGAATCGAACGAGGGCCTCACTTGCGAGGCATGTGCTCTACCACTGAGCCACATCGCTCACCTCCTGGTCACTTTTGGAGGATGCTGGAAATGGCCACTTCCAGAGACTCATTCTATTTGGAAAGAGACAGTCACTCACTCTTCTGGAGTAACTGTCACTGTCATCCCGTTGCTCATCGATTTGTTCGAGCGGGCACCAGTAACATCTCTCATTGAGAGACTTATTGTTACTGTTTTTAACTGTAGTTCCAGATAATCAAAAAGAAAAGTAAAGACTTAGGGTGAGGGAGATGGCTCAGAGTGCAAGAGCAAATGCTTTTGCATGTAAAAGTCTTGGATTTTATCTCTGGGAACATGGGGTGTCCTGAGCACCCCTAGAAGTGTTTCCAAAACGATGCAAGAAGGAGCCCTGGACATCAGCATGTGTGATCCCAGAACAAAGCCTAAAAAAAGGGAGAGTTTATAGAAGTATTTAACTGATAAATGAGGAAATCATATTGTTAATTTGCACATTTCAGATGAAATAAAAACAATAATGAAATAGTAACAACAGCCACTACCATATTAAAGATAACCCACTTGTCTCCTGATGGAAGTAAACACTGCCAGTATTTCCTGCAGGAAAAGAAAATGGTCTGGAGAAAGCTTCTGCATGCAGACTCTGCCTGCGGGTGCCCGGGTTCGGTCCCTGGCACTACACGGTCCTGCAAGCACCTCCACTACCAAGTACATGTGGCAGGTAACCTCTTTCCTGGGTGGTGCCCAAGGACACTGACTTCCTAGTACCTGTGACACTGAAGCCTACAGCCAGGTTTCACTGGAGAACCCCACAGAAAAGCGTGCTCAGTAAAGCTAGATCATGAAGGACTAGGGACACCTCTTTGGCTTTGGGGGACACTAGGCACGTGACCTGAGTCCACTCAGGTGACTATGTGGAGGACCCTCCAGAGTGGTCCTGAGCCCCTAGCAGGCCCACCCAGGTCTGTCAGGAGATTCAGCTCTTGGACGCCAACCTAAAGTGGCCGACCTGGATCTCCTAAGCCACAGAAGTGAGTGACGAGAATGGTTTGTTTTTAATCACTAGGTCCCAGGGTGATGTGATGAGTGATTCTGCCCCTGGCAGTTGTTGGAATGGTCTGGAGGGGTTCGTAGTCTCAGCAGCAATCGGAGGGTGCTTTCTGCTTGTTCATTTAAAGAAGGTAGATTTCTAGGAACTACTGAGTTTTGGTTTGGTTTGTTTTTCCTTAATAGGAGCTTGGAAACCTCTGAACTAGACACTAGATGGTTTAAAGAAATTTCACGAGGAGGGCTGGAGAGATAGTACAGCAAGTAGGGTGCTTGTATTGGATGTTACTGGCTTGGGTTTGGTCCCTATATTGTTCTCTGAGCTGTCCAGGAGTGATCCCTGAGCACAGAGCCAGGAATAAGCCCTGAGCACCACTGGGTGTGGACCCTTCAAAAAATCTTTAAAGGCAAGAGGCTAAGTCAAAGGACTGGAGCACAAGCCTTGCATGTGAGAGGCCTGGGGTCAGTCCCCGACACTGCAGGTTCTCCAGCATTGCCAGGAGTGACCTTTTCATAGCTCCTAAGTACTGCTCAAATCCAATATAAACAAATCACACAGCTACTGCACAATGCCAGTAATATTGTGATCATGTTCTTCAAATACTGTCTTTAAAAAAAGGTCTGCTGCAGGGGCCAGAGCCCTAGTACAGCAGGTAGGGCATTTGCCTTGTACATGGCCGACGAGGGTTTGATTCCTGACATTCCATATGGTCTCCTGAGCACTCCCAGGAGTGCAGAGCCAGGAGTAACCCCTAAGCATTGCCGGGCTCGATTCCCAGCATCCCATATGGTCTCCTGAGCACCGCCAGGAGTAATTCCTGAGTGCATGAGCCAGGAGTAACCCCTGTGCATCGCCGGGTGTGACCCAAAAAGCAAAAAAGCAAAATAAATAAATAAATAAATAAAATAAAAAGGTTTGCTGAAATATTGACAGGTGTGGGGAGGCAAACTTGGCTCACAGCCACTGTTCTGCCACCAAAGTAGCCACCGTCCACCGAAAAACCACCGTGCTACTGGCTTTAGGAAAACGCTAGCATGCAGCAAGCTGGGGGAACGGATTGACAGAGGTTCTACAGAGGAAGAAATATGTAGGCAAGGAGGCATTTATGTCCATTCAAGTCTACATATTTATGCCCTCTGTCCTTGGGCTGACACAAATCCTAGGGACAGTCAGGATTTGCCACGTGGGTCACAAATGGCATCGAGCAGCCTGTATTTCCTCTTCTAGCCACATGGTGGCCCTTCAGGCCCGCAAAAGTCTCCCGAGAGCGTGACCGCCACTGCACTACCTGATGGCGGTATATTTTCTAATTGTGCCTTTTATTTGTTTATTGTTTTATGTAAAAAAATCAAAAAAGAGGCAAAGTAAATTTTGTGTTTTTTAAATAATCCCTTGAAGGGCTCCCGCCTGAGTGCGAGTCTCACAAGTCAAGGGCAGAAATCTGATTTCCTGGTGGTTTCTACACCCAGGCACTGCCCAGACACCCTGCCAGCGCGGCTCCCGAGGGAATCTTCCACTGCGTGTGGGGTGCTGCCTCCAGTTGTCCTCTGCCTACACACCCTGTCCCTGACTCTTTGGGATACACCACAGGTTTGGGAGTTGCACCATCCAATCCCTCTGGTGACTATGTGTCCCTCTGTGTCATTCCAGCCAGCTGCAGCGGGTGTGAAGTTTTCATATGTATATGTATATGTATATGTATATGTATATGTATATGTGTGTGTATATATATATCCTTCCACTCAGTTCGATCACTCTGTCTATACTGATGGTGCCGAGACACTCTCTCTGTCTACACTGATGGTGCTGAGAGCCAATCCTGACCCTTCCAGTTCCCTTGTACCCAGACCCTTTCAGGACCCTAATAACTGCCCCTTTGCTTTGATTTTGAATGCAGGTTCTGGAGCCCAGCCTCCTGTCTTGAATCTCAGCCCTTCCACAGCATGCTTTGACTGGCAAGTTACTCAAGTGCCCTGAACCTCATCTTCATACAAAAATGGGGATGATGGGCAACCCCAGTTTGTCACTGGCACCCTATCAAGTCCCCTGAGCACCTGAATGCAGAACCTTGGAGTAAGCCATGAGCACCTTCAAACAGAAATACAATGAAACAAAATGGAGAGCTAACAATAGTAGCTAACTAAGAAGATTGTGGTGGGGGAATACCATGTTGCTGTAGAAGCTCACCTACAAGTGTTGGGAAGCTGTGAATGAGGGGCGGGCCTTTGTGCTTAGTATGATTGGTTATGTTGTTACTATTATCAGCAATGTGATTGGTAATGTTGTTACTATTATGAGCAAGAGCAGCCAATGGCAGGCCAGACACCTCAGTGCCTCCTTCCAGCAAAGTCCATCCCTGCACCAACACTGCAATCTTCGTTCTCCTATCCCAGAGCCAGACCTCTTCCCCTTGCAAGAAAAGACAAATCCCACTTTCCCTGCAGACCATAACACGGGGCGTTCCTGCTCTTTAGCCTCCACTTCACTCCGGTCTCCCCCTGGACACTGGACTTCTTGGCCTGCCCCTCTGCTGCCTCAGCAATGAGCATTGTACATCTCTGTGGGATGCCTTCTGGAAGGCACGCAGGAGGTGCGGAGGGTCGGGTGAGGAGACTGCTCTGTTTGAGTGCATGAACTCGGCCTCCGCGTTTTGTAGACACTTCTACTAACACGTGGTGACTCCCTGCCATTGTCCCTGGCCTTCCCCCAGTTGCTCCTGTCCCCAAAGCCTGTCTACTGCTCTCTCTAGGCCTCCTAGCTCTACATCCACAAACTCCCCATATCCACAGTCTCTCCAGGGTTCCCGTTGCTCTCCTGCCCGGGCCCTGCTCGCCTGCAGCCTACCGGTCCTAGGGCAGGTGTGTGGGCGTTCTCCTTTCCCTTCTCCTATTTTCAGACCATTCTTCCCCAGATCCCTCAGCTTTGAGTTTCCTGTCTCTGGGCTCTATGACTTATTGAACAAAAATGACCGATTGGACTTCCTTCTGCCTCATTATCATTCTAACGCTATCTCGCATCTTAGAGACTCTCAGTTGCACACAGCTCATCCTCTCAGCTCCCCGGACTCTCAGAGCCCCCACTCCCAAAGGCTCCCCTGTCCCTGCCAATGCCCACAGCTGCAGCCCCGGGTGCTGTAACAAATACCAACGGCTGGGGCTTCACACTAGATGCTATTTTCTCTCAATTCTGGAAGCTGGAGTCTGAGGTCAGAATGAACAGTGTTGGCCTCATCTGAGGACCCTGACGGAGACCCTTCTTTACCTCCCCCTAATTTCTAGGATTTGCTGGCACCACTGGCATTTTTTTTTCTTTTTTGTTTCTGGGTCACACCTGGCATTGCTCAGGACCCTCTCCTCTGTCTGTCTTGGCACCTTTCCTCTCTGCTCATTTGTGATGCAAGTGATGCTGGCGGCAGTGGGTGTCTGTCTGTCTGTCACAATTCCCAAGTTCTTCAGTATTTTCAAGAATGAAAAGACTGAGTAACAAAGATGCTCGGACTCAGAGTTGGAAAGTAGAAAAGTTTATTGGAAAGTAGAAGAGAAAGGAAAAGAAAACTTCCCACATAAGGAGGGACTTAGTAGAGGACTAAGTTAAAAGTCAGAGTTTTGTGTAGGCCTTTTAAAAGGCCCTTTTGCATTTCTTGTCAATCGATAAGTGTCACAGAAAATGCAGGGACAGGTGGTCAGGCAGGTTTGTCTTTCTGGCCCTCTGCCTCGGGTACTGTCCGTTGTGTTAATCGCCCTGTGAACCCGAGCTCTAGGGCAGAATTTTATGATGGACTATTGTTTACTCCCCATTTATCAGAAAATCCCAGGAATTTGCAGGCGATCAAAAATGTAGCATGGACCAGAAAAACCGGGACTGCTCACAGCAGCTGGTAAGGGTAAAGTGAGGCTTCCTCTTTCCTGAGTCAAATTTCTGCTTTTTTTTTTTTTTTTTTTGCTTTTTGGATCACCCCTGGCAATGCTCAGGGGTTAATTCTGGCTCTGCACTCATGGTCATCCTCATAGTGCATGGGGACCATATGAAATGCCAGGGATCGAACTCTGTCAGCCGCGTGCAAGGCAAGTGACCTACTAGCAATACTACAGCTCCAGCCCTCAAATTTCTATTTTTCATAAAGAGGGTAGGTAACCTGGATTAACTACCACTCAAACGACCTCATTTTAACTTGATTGCCTCTGTAAAAACCCTATTTCCAAATAAGAATGTACTTGGGGATATAGGGGATTAGGACTTCGCCCTCCCTTTTCTGGAGGGGCATCGATGACCATCCTCCTTCCCCCATACTCTGATTCCACACAGTCTGCCCTTTGAGGTGGTTCCTCGCCTCTGTCTACGGTCTTTTCAGCTCATTCCCACTAGTTCTCTACTTCCGGGATTCCCTTGACTGCAGACTCCTGTTCCTACCCCCTTTATGCCTCTCCCTTTATTCTCTCTGCCTCCTCTGTAAAACCACATCCAAAGGACAGGGCCTCTCCCTTCACACAACTTCAATTTCTTTGGTTCTCTCTCCTCTTTGTTCTCATTTGCTAAATTGGCAGCCCTGACTAATCCAACCTGCTCCTAGTCTGTCCCCACGGTGGCTGTCAAGAAGCCCCAACACATTCATGCTAATAAGACTCACTTAAAATCTCTAATCACCTCAAGTGGACCCTCGATGCTGCTTGAGGATCCCACTAATCCTCCAACCGCTGCACTTTGTTGAGCTCCTAAATGACCTAATTGACATCTGAAATGGCTATTCACACTTTCTCCTCTTGTCTCAAACCTCCAATACTAATTACTCTCATCTTTCCTCCTGGCTGATGACCTTCATCATTTCCTTGAGAAAATAGAAGCAACCAGCAGGCCCACTTTTATGGATAAGCATTTTAGTGGGCTCTGTCTCTGCCATCCTCCTGTATCTCTGGGTGCTCCTTAAGGCAACTTGTTCATGGGCCACGAGCTATTCCCAGCGAAGGGGGTCATTCCCACAGGGCTTGCAGGCTTCTACCCCCTTTCATTCCTCTCTCTTTATTCGTTCTTCCCACATCTCCCACTTGAGTCCATTGAGCTCTCACCAACCCAACTTCTTCTATCTTTAAGACTCAGATCAGGCCTGGAGTGATAGCACAGCGGGTAGGGCGTTTGCCTTGCACGCGGCCGACCCGGGTTCGAATCCTAGCACCCCATATGGTCCCCTGAGTACCACCGGGAGTGGTTCCTGAGTGCATGGCCGGGTGTGACCCAAAAAGCAAAAAAAAAAAGACTCAGATCTAAGAAACAGCAACTCCCCTATAGCAACGAGCATTCCTGGTTTCTAAATATTCTCCATAAAAAAGAAGTCAGGGGCTCAAAATGCTAGTGCACATGGTTTGTGTGCAAGAGGCCTGGGTTAGACCCTGGCATCACATGGACCCCAAGCTGGCCAGGAGTGATCTCCGAGTACCGCAACAGAAGCAGCCTCTAAGCACAGCTAAGTGTGGCCCCCTACCCCCTCCAAAAAGCAAAACAAAACAAATTAAAAGCCCCATTCTTACAAAGACTATCCACAGAATGGGAAAGGATATTTACACAATACCCATCAGATAAGGGGTTGATATCAATGGTATATAAAGCACTGGTTGAACTCTACAAGAAGAAAACATCTAACCCCATCAAAAAATGGGGCGAAGAAATGAACAGAAACTTTACCAAGGAAGAAATACGAATGGCCAAAAGGCACATGAAAAAGTGCTCTACATCACTAAGCATCAGAGAGATGCAGATCAAAACAACCACAAGATACCACCTCATACCACAGAGACTAGCACACATCCAAAAGAACAAAAGCAACCGCTGCTGGAGAGGATGTGGGGAGAAAGGGACCCTTCTACACTGCTGGTGGGAATTCCGACTGGTTCAGCCCTTCTGGAAAACAATATGGACGACTCTCAAAAAATTAGAGGTTGAGCTCCCATTTGACCCAGCAATACCACTGCTGGGAATATATCCCAGAGAGGCAAAAAAGTATAATCGAAACGACATCTGCACATGTATGTTCATCGCAGCACTGTTTACAATAGCCAGAATCTGGAAAAAACCCGAATGCCCTAGAACGGATGACTGGCTGAAGAAACTTTGGTACATCTATACAATGGAATACT
The DNA here is from genome assembly GCF_027595985.1 of Sorex araneus. Taxonomy (NCBI): domain Eukaryota; kingdom Metazoa; phylum Chordata; class Mammalia; order Eulipotyphla; family Soricidae; genus Sorex; species Sorex araneus. Next base: position 227,934,264 of record NC_073303.1, on the reverse strand, counting down.
ATGCAGCTGTTAGAAAAAAGGAGGTCGTGAATTTTGTATTTAAGTGGATCGGCATGAAAAGTTTCATGCTAAGTGAAATGAGTCAGAAAGAGAGAGAGACGTAGAAAGATTGCACTCATCTGTGGAATATAGAATAACAGAGTGGGAGACTAACACCCAAGAATTGTAGAAATAAGTATCAGGAGGTTGACTCCATGGCTTGGAGGCTGGCCTCACTTTCTGGGGAAAGGGCAACTCAAAGAAGGGATCACCAACTATAATGTAGTTGAAGGCCATGTGGGGGAAGGGAGTTGCGGGCTGAATGAGGGCTAGAGACTGAGCACAGTGGCCACTCAACACCTTTATTGCAAACCACAACAGCTAATTAGAGAGAGAGAGAACAGAAGGGAATGCCCTGCCACAGTGGCAGGGTGGGGTGGGGGGAGATGGGATTGGGGAGGGTGGGAGGGAGGCTGGGTTTACTGGTGGTGGAGAATGGGCACTGGTGAAGGTATGGGTTCCCGAACTTTGTATGAGGGAAGCATAAGCACAAAAGTGTATAAATCTGTAACTGTACCCTCATGGTGATTCACTAATTAAAAATAAATAAATTTTTAAAAAAAGCCCCATTCTTTTTTTTTTTCTTTTTGGATTATACCTAGCGGTGCACAGGGTTACTCCTGGCTCTGCACTCAGGAATCACCCCTGGTGGTGCTCAGGGGACCATATGGGATGCTGGGAATCGAACCTGGGTCAACCGCGTGCAAGGCAAACACCCTACCCGCTGTACTATTGCTCCAGTCCTAAAAGGTCCCATTCTTTGATCCCACATCGTCTCCTTATTCTCTTATCCCCGCATCCTTAGATTGTCCAAACCTTCCTTTTCTTTTCTTTTTTTTCTTTTTGGGTCACACCTGGCGATACACAGGGGTTACTCCTGGCTCTGTACTCAGGAATTACCCCTGGCGGTGCTCAGGGGACCATATGGGATGCTGGGATTTGAACCCGGGTCGGCCGCGTGCAAGGCAAACACCCTACCTGCTGTGCTATCTCTCCAGCCCCAAACCTTCCTTTTCTTTTCCCATTATTAAAACACTCTAAACTGTTATAAGGTTTCTGCGGATCTCAGCGTCACAAAATACAAAAGATGGCTTTGTTTTGTTGTTTAGTTTTCAAGACAATTACAATCTTCATCTAGACTGACATGAAAACAAAATTTGAAACCCATCATTCTTCTTGAAATGATCTTCACTCATGTCCCAGGGCCCCTGTTCTCTGGGCAATCTTGGCAATCTCCCGAACTGTTTCTCCCTCATTTGACCCTTATGAGCCATGGACTATCCCAGGATTTAGGGCTTTTATTATTCTTTCTCTTTTGGTGATCTCATCCAAGCCTCTGGCTTTAAATAGCATCAATATGCTGATGACTTATTAATTTGTATCTCTAGCCCAAGCTTCTTTTCCAAACCCTGAATTTCTATAACCAACTGCTTACCTCACATTTTCCACTGGATGCTGTCCAACAGACATCTCAAATTGAACATGCCCAACACTTAACTCCTGGTTTTCTCTTTCCCAAATCTGGTCTAGCCACAGTCTTCCCCTATCACCACTGTAGCTCACCAATTGCTCTAATGACCTTAGAGTCATCCTGATGCCTGGCTTTTCCTCACATCAGTTACGTTAGCAAGTTGTGTTGTCCATCGCAGAGGTCCTTCCACCGCCTCTCCATGTGTGTCTGCAGCGAGAGGAAGGTTGAGAACACTGGTCTACCACCTTAGTTATAAAGTCTGATTAATGGTCTGGTCTGCAGACAGGCGCTGGTCACAGATGTAACGGATTGATAAATACAGTGCCTCCCCCAGCTAGGCTGCCACCACCACTCACTGCAGTTACTGAGGATGCCGTGCTGACTGCCTGCTTCCATGCTGGCACTCTACAGTACATTCTCATTGCTCTGCAGTGACTCAGCAAAAGCCCAAATCCCTACGCCGGGTCCTGCAGCTCTGCCGTGACCACTTCTTCCTTAGCCAAACTGACTAAGGGCTGGGGAGACTCCAAGCTCACGCTTTGCATGCAGGAGGCCTCAGTTTGATCTCCAGCACTGCACAGTTCCCCAAGCACCACCAGGAGCACTGAGCTGGGAGTAGCCCCAGAGCATCACCAGGCAAGCTGTCCCCCAGAATAGCTTGATAATAGTGATGAAGAAAACAGGGAGCTAGTTTCACATATATTGATGAATTGTTTAAGTACAATGGTTAATATCTTTTAAAAAATATGACTCAGCAATTCCTCTTAGAGTTATTTCTCCTATGGAATCACACCAGTGACAAAATATATGTTCTATGTTGATTTTAACATTATTTGATGTGACAAAACAAATTGGCACATTTGTACAGTGAGAGAATGCATGATTATGCATGATTATGGGAGGTTCATGAGCTTTGAAAAGATCAAGGTATATTACTAAGTGCTAAAAAGAGCAAGCAGAACATTTTCAAAAGAATAATTTTGTTGTCTAATAACAGGTCAACATAAACATTCAAAACAAAAGTATGGGGCTGGAGCGTTAGCACAGTGGTTAGAGTGTTTGCCTTACACGCGAGGCCAACCCAGGTTCGATTCTGAGCATCCCATATAGTCTTCTAGCACCTCCAGGAGTGATTCCTGAGTGCAGAGCCAGGAGTAACTCCTGTGCATCACAAGGTGCAATCCCAAAAGAAAAAAAAAAAGTATGAAAGAATTTCTTATGCTGTTGGGTGACAGGAGGCTGAGTGAGGTCCAAGACTGTCTCTTCTTTGTGGAACAGCCTATTTGATTTCAACAAGATCTTTTCAAACCACGAACATATACTTACGTAATTTTGGTCTTCTGTGAGGCAGGGTGAGGCATGGCCAGAGGTGGTTGGTGAGTACTCCTGGCTTTGTCCTTAAGGGTCACCCCTGCAGTGCTTTTGGGCTATGTGGTGCTGGGATCAAACCTGGCCCTCCTATGTGCAAGGCATGTGCTTATTTTGTTTTCACTACTTCTTAAAAAGTTTTTTTTTTGGAGTGGGGGCATTTATACCCATCAGTGCTCAGGGTTTTCTCCTGACTCTACACTCAAGGATTACTTTTGGTGGTGTTTGGGAGAGCCCATGTGGTGCTGGGGACCAAACTCAGGTCTACTGTGTGTGAAACAAGTGCCCTATCTGCTGTATTATCTCTCCAGTCCATTACAAATGTGTGTGTGTGTGTGTGTGTGTCACACCTGATGATGTGCAGGGGTTACTCCTGGTTCTGCACTCAGAGATCGTTCCTGGCATTGTTTGGGGGACCATCAGGGATGCTGGGAATTGAACCTGCACTAGCCGCATGCAAGGCAAACGCCCTACCTGCCTGCTTCCATGCTGGCATTCTATTGCTCTAATCCCTTAAAAAGTTTTCTAGATGCCAGAATGATTGTACAGAGTAGGGTGCTTGTCTTACATGTGACTAACCTGAGTCCCATTCCCTTCTACCTCCAGGCATCCCATACTATCCCCTAAGCAATGCCAGGAGTAATTCCTCAGAGAAGAGCCAGGAGTTAACCCTTGAGCATCACTGGGTATGGCCAAATAAACAAACAAACAAACATAAAAAACCAAAAAGTTTTCTAAAAGTTCTCCCTCATTCTGATTATCAAATACTAATTAATATTTACTTTAAATTCATGTGACTTTAAAAATTATTGATATACTCGAATAAACTCAAACAGGAATATAGAATAGGGGACACGTATAAAGAGTTTGATGCAGATGGGGTTGGAATAATAGTACAGTGGTGAGGGTGTTTGCCTTGCATGCAGCTGACCTGGGTTCAATTCCCAGCACCCCATATGGTTTCCGAGCTTGCCAGGAGTGACTCCTAAGTGCAGAGGCAAGAGTAAGCCCTGAGCATGGCCAGGGTAGCCAAAAATCATATAAAAAAGAAAAAGAGTTTTACACAGAACATGATTATTTTTTTAAATTTCTTATTAAAAACAAAATTAATTACAGAGACTTTTCCAAAATAAAAAAAAAAATCCACTGGCATGGCAATCTGCCAAGTTCCCTGCCCCCCACTTCTGCATGGGACCTAAATACTTTCCAAAGTTCTGCTGCTCTGTGGGTGCCACAAGGGGGAGGATTGGCAGGACGTGTCTGGCACTTTCAGTTTCCTTTGGGAAGCCCAGCAGAAGCATCACAGACGTGTAAGATGGACACTTAACCATGGCCATGGAGTGCTGGCACCTCCATTCTGCCGGGAGCTGCTGATAGGAATCTGACAGGGCATGTTCTGCCTAGTGGGAATCCAGTGGTTATTAGCTAAACTCGTCTGTAATAAGCAGGTAGACTGGGGTGCCCTGGCGGTGTGTTGTTTTGGGAACTAACAGAAACCAAGATGTGGCTTAAAGAAACTGTATCTCCCTCCAAAGCAGCCCAGAAGCACGAGATACAGAAAAGAAAGCTGGGGAGGAGGCCCTTTAGCCCTTTAGACTGGCTCCCCAGCTCCTCTCCATACAGCACCCCACTAAGACTCTGCTCTCCTTCGTGACCACCAAAGGGTCCGGTTGGGAAAAAAAAACATACAACTAATTTGGCAGAAGCAAGACACATTCCCGTCCTGGGGCTCCGCATCTCAGCTCGGGGTGTATACTCTGCTCTCGCCCCGGTGGAGAAGCCTGTGTTCTCTCTGAATATGTTTCTTTGTCTTTCTCTCCATTCTCGTCTCCAGAGAAAGATGTGTCATTTCACTATTTGTCTCTGGAGCTTTGGCGATGGACCTGGGAACCTGGACAGAGGTCAGAAGTCAGGCCTGACTTTCCTTTCTGGCGAACAGCAGCCCCTGGCTCCAGTCTGGCCACAGAGCCCTGAGATGGGGAACACTCCAGGCTGTGAAGACCAAGTGGACCTCACAAACAGTTCAGTGGCTGCCCAGTGGGGCTGGTGGGACACAAGTGCCCACCAAGCAGATGCTCATGACAGACTTGACCGGCCTGGCCACCCGCTACCTCCAGGGCATAGCCAAAGTGAGTTGAACAGGAAGCCAGACCCCCTGCCACTACCCCTCGATCCCCGCTTCCTTAACTGTTAGGCTGGACATCCAGGAGTCAGCTCGCCGCTACGACACGCTGGGGTCACAGGACTGGCTAGGGAGCCATGAGAGCCCACCTCACTCGCCCTCATGCACAGTAGCGTGGGAGGGGGCGAGCTCTCTGGGGAGGGTGAGCGTGCAGAGCCACAGGAAGGGCATGTGCTCTGGGAGTCTCCGCCAGGAGAAGGCTCGATTCATTGCAAGCAGGGTCAGGTTGATGCACCTCAAGAAACAGGGAACAAACTTTTTGTGGTGGTATTCAGCACACGCTTGCAAAAAGACTTTAGGATGTTGCGGTTCGTCACTCCTTTTTATTGGGGGTCCTGTTTGCCCAATCGTCCCTGTGACTGGATGCCTCTGCTGGCTGCCAGAGGGGAGAGGGGAAGGGAGACGAGAGGGTCTACTGCTGAGAAATCAAAAGCGGAAGCTATGGGGAGGGGCCGCCTGTTGCTCATTCCTGTAGGGCCAAGCCTGGGGGTCCCATCCCCAACCCCAGTCGCTCCCCAGTTGTTCCTTGCAACATCCCACATCAGCTGATCTCCAACACTTCCCCAGGCCCCCAGAAGACAGTTTGGGGAGCTACTTCTCCCACTTGCAACACTTCCCTGCAGTGCGTGGAGAAACTGGTTTTCCGGGATGCCTCTTGCTCACCTCAGCGTGCCCTGCAAGCGCTAACACAGAAGGAATGTGCGTCGGTGTGGGGTGTGCAGATTCACGTGTTGAGGGGGCTTGTTGGCTCACCTTCCTGTGAGCAGCGTGCTGAGGGCTAAGGAATGAGACCTGAGGAAAAGTTGGCTCTAGGCCCCGAGTGTGGGGAATGTTCCTCAGCTCTGCTGATTGATACTAAAGCATTTTCCCATCAAGACACACGGCCAGGGGACAAGGTGATACCAGTATTCACAAACATGGTGGAATAGTCCCACAGCAGACGGGCCTGATCATGGGAACAGATACACAGACAGACCCTTTGGTCTCATCTTAGAAGAGATGAAATCCAGAGACAAACCCACCAAGCCATATAGCTTCCTGGGAAGGAAACTGTGTAAATATTCTGCAGGCAAAGAATTCTGTTCTAAAAAGGAAGTGATTTAATTCATCAGACTCAACGAGAAAAATGTTTGAAAACCAAAAAGTAGGAGCTGGAGAGATAGTACAGTTGGTAAAGGCACTGGCCTTGCACCAGCTGACCCGGGTTGGATCCTGATCACCACATGTGGTTCCTAGAACCAGGAGTGATTCCTGAGCACAGAGCCAGGAGGAAACCCTGAGAACCATCAGGTGGGGCTTCAAAACCAACCAAACAAACAAACAAAACCCCAAGAAACACAGTCAGGAGAGGCATATAGACTTCTCTGCATCCACTGGCAACAGGCAAAAGTTTGCAGCTTGGAAATCCACACGCCGAAGCATGTGGATTTGGGACACTAGGACAGGAAGCAACAGATGGGATTCTGACCTTAAAGACCCAACCAGACAAAGATGCTTGGTTTGACTCTCTAAGTCTGGCAAATATACTCGGAGATGATCTCCACAAAGGAAAGTAAGTGGAGAAAGGTGGATTTGGGAGAGAGGGTAGAAACAGTAGAGACAAAAGGAAAAATCCAGTCTAGCCCAACCTCTGAATCCTCGGTAGACTGGCTGGGACAAGGGCTGTACCTTTCCCTAAACACCAGATGGCACAGCAGAGTCTTCCCGTCCGGGCCAGCCCTTCCAGAGCCCCGTGCTGGGGTGTTGGTAAAGGAGTGCTGGAGAGATAGCGCAGTGGAGAAGGCACTGAACTTGCACATGGTGCACCTGGGCTTGATCCCTGAGCACTGCCAGGAGTAAGTCCTGAACAGCACCCTGAGAACCACCGGGTATGGCCCCAATATTTTTCCCCCAGCATGTGAGGCCAGTTTCCAAGCTGTGGGGCAGACCTCCTGGTCCTTATCTCTACTACTCTTGGGTGTTAGTCTCCCACTCTGTTATTTTATATTTCTCTCTTTCTGATTCATTTCACTTAACATGATACTTTCCATGTTGATCCACTTATATGCAAATTTCATGACTTCATCTTTTCTAACAGCAGCATAGTATTCCTTGTGTAGATGTACCAAGGTTTCTTTAACCAGTCATCTGTTTTTGGGCACTCCGATTTTTTCCAGATTTTGGCTATTGTAAACAGTGCTGCAATGAACATACAAATGCAGATGTTATTTCTACTATACCTTTTTGCCTCTCTGGGATATATTCCCAGGAGTGGTATTGCTGGGTCAAATGGGAGCTCAATTTCTAATTTTTTGAGGATTGTCCATATTGTTTTCCAAAAGGGCTGAACCAGTCGGCATTCCCACCAGCAGTGAAGAAGAGTCCCTTTCTTCTCACATCCATGCCAACACAGGTTGCTTTTATTCTTTTGGATGTGGGCCAGTCTCTGTGGTGTGAAATGATATCTCATTGTTTTAATCTGCATCTCCCTGATGATTAGTGATGTAGAGCATTTTCTCATGTATCTTTTAGCCATTCGGATTTCTTCTTTGAGAAAATTTCTGTTCATTTCCATCCCTCATTTTTTGATGGGGTTGGAAGTTTTCTTCTTGTAGAATTCAGCCAGTGCCTTGTATATTCTTGATATCAACCCCTTATCAGATGTGTATTGGGTGAATATCCTTTCCCATTCTGAAGACTGTCTTTGTATTTGGTCACTGTTTCTTTTGAGGTGCAGAAGCTTCTTAGTTTAAGGTAGTCCCATTAGTTTTTCTGTTTTCACTTGCTTGGCCAATGGTGTGTCATCTTTGAAAATACCTTTAGCTTCAATATTGTGGAGGGTTTTGCCTACCTTGTCTTTCTTGTACCTTATGGATTCTGGTCTGATGTTGAGATCTTTAATCCAATTTGACCTGACTTTTATACATGGTGTTAGGTAGAGATCTGAGCCCATTATTTTGCATGTTGCTGTTCAGTTTTGCCAGTACCATTTGTTGAAGAGGCTTCCCTTGCTCCAATTCACATTTTTTGCTCCCTTATCAAAGATTAGATGATCACATATTTGAGGGTGTGTGTCAGGATATTCAACGCTGTTCCATTGGTCTGTGTCAGAGCCTTCTATTTTTGTCCTTGGAGTTGGCCTAAGATGAGAAACAAGCATGACATATCCAGCTATTTCTAAGTTGATTAGTTGAAATCTATTGTTCTGTTGTTGATGTTATTGTTGTTGTTATTTTGTTTTTGCACTGAGCTTCTAAGGAGTTCTCCAAATTCCCTCTTTGAGACACAGCAGCCTCATCACAGAGCCAGGTAGGCGGAATCTCTCGGCCCCACTAACTGGCACCTGCATCTAACAAACTGATGCAGAAAGCTGACTGGGCACTCCAGGGGCCACACACCCACAGCTGCGGACACAAGTGGTCTCTCTGGACCCAGTTACTGGCTGTGAAATTACACCCTAAGCGCATATCCCGTATGGAACACATTTCCTGGGATCAGCGTAGGAAACCCAAAACACTGTCACTGTCACCATCATCCTGTTGCTCGATTTGCTCGAGCGGGCACCAGAAATGTCTCCATCATGAGACTTCTTGTTACTGTTATTTGGCATATTGAATATGCCACGGGTAGCTTGCCAGGCTTTGCTGTGCAGGCGGGATACTCTTGGTAGCTTGCTGGGCTCTCAGAGAGGGGTGGAGGAATCAAACCTGGGTCGGCCACATGCAAGGCGAATGCCCTACCTGCTGTGCAATTGCTCCAGTTCAAATAATCCAAAACAAGTAATGACAAATTATGTTGGAAAACTTTGACAGGGAACAAAGAAAGCATCAACCAACTGGTCCTTCCAGGGAGCTCCCTGGTGGTGGAGGGCTGCAAGCAGTGAGCTGAAGAGCTCACTCCAAGACTGCAACTGTTAAAATAGGGAAATAGCGCAGAGCCTCCCCAAGCTTAGTGAGTGCAGAGGGCAGCCCTGAAGACTCACCAGCACCAGTCAGATAGATAATCTCTCAGATCAGGACTTTAAAGAGGAAATTCAGAGGATGTTTAAGAAGCTCCAAGAAACAACGGAGCAGATAGCCAATAAAACACCAGAGGATATGAGAACAGAAATGACAAGCAGAAATGACAGAACTAAAGAACTAAGTGAAATGGGGGCTGGAGTGATAGCATAACGGGTAGGGCGTTTGCCTTGTACACAGCCAACCCGAGTTTGATTCCCAGCATCCCATATGGTCCCCTGCGCACTGCCAGGGGTAATTTCTGAGTGCAGAGCCAGGAGTGACCCCTGTGCATCGCTGGGTGTGACCCAAAAAGCAAAAAAAACAAAAACAAAAACAAACAAATAAAAAACTAAGTGAAATGAAAAACTCATCGAAAGGCCTCAGCAGCAGAGTTAACAGTGGTTCAACTCCGAGATAAGTTGTAGAAAACAGAAGAAGATGGAAAAAAATCTAAAATAAATGAACAGTAGAGAAGCAAACTCTAGGATGAATTCAAGAGGAGCAGCATAAGAATCATTGGAGTCCCAGAGAACCACGAAAGCAATTTCAATGAAGAAGCATTAGTCAAAGAATTTAGAGTTGAAGAGTTTATGCACCCAGATTCAAGAAGTCCAAAGGGTACCAGTTAAAAGGGTACCAACCAAAAAAAAAAAAACAATAATTACATACAAAGGAGCATCGTTTAGATTCATAGCAGATTTATTAAATGAGATCCTGCAGGTCCAAAGACAGTGATGGGAAATAATAAAGCAAAACAACAACAACAGAAAACATCAATAAAATGGACCTCACCAAGCATGCTTTACCCAGCCAGATTTGAAGAAACTATACAGAACTTCATGGATAAACAACATATAGTCAAAACCATTTTTATAAGAAGAATTAAAAGGACTACTTTTAAGACAAGACAAATCTCACAAACATGCCAAACTTCTACGGAAAGATGGCACAAAACTCCATGATAATAATCTTACTCAATGTCAGTGACCTAAATACGCCAATTAAGGGACACAGAGTGGCAGGATGGATTAAGAAAATTGAATCTGATCCAGAGAGATAGTGCAGCAGGTAGGGTGTTTGCCTTGCACATGACCAACCTGGCTACAATCCCAGGCATCCCATATGGCTCCCTGAGCACCACCAGGAGTAATTCCTAAGAGCAAAGCCAGGAGTAATCCCTGAGTATCTCCAGGTGTAGCCCCAAAACAAAACAAAACAAACAAAAAATTTGAATCCAACCATATTTGAGGGACAGGAAGGAAGGAAGGAAGAAAGGAAGGAAGGAAGGAAGGAAGGAAGGAAGGAAGGAAGGAAGGAAGGAAGGAAGGAAGGAAGGAAGGAAGGAAGGAAGAAAAACAAAGGAAGGAAGGAAGGCATTTGAACAGTAAGGGCAAAGACAGATTCAAAGCAAAAGGTTAGAAGACAACATCTCAAGCAAACAACTTCCACATAAAGGCAGGGGTGGCCACACTTGTATCAGATGACAAAGACCAGGTTTAAAAATGTTATGAAAAAAATGTTATGAGGGGCTGGAGCGATAGCACAGTCAGTACGACGTTTGCCTTGCATGCGGCCGACCCGGGTTCGATTTCCAGCATCCCATATGGTCCCCTGAGCACTGCCAGGAGTAATTCCTGAGTACAGAGCCAGGAGTAACCCCTGAGGATCACCAGGTGTAACCCATAAAGAAAAAAAAATGTCATGAGACAGGAGGTGAGGGGGAGAAGAGACAGATGACAGGGCCCAGGCAGGGAGTCAGGTATAAAGTGGTGTTAAGGAATGACAGAGCCAAATATCCAAACCACAAAGTCAGCAACACTGAAATTGAGAGACCCAAACTTTAACAACCAAACTTAGAGAGGTGTCTGTCAAGAGGGCAGGCTGGTCTATGTGGGGGGACCTGAGGATATTGGTGGAGGGAAACTGACTCTGGTGGTGGGATCGATGCTGCAATATTGTATGTCTAAAACTCAGCTATGAGTAAATTTGTTTTTTTTTTGTTTTTTTTTTTGCTTTTTGGGTCACACCCGGCAATGCACAGGGGTCATTCCTGGCTCATGCACTCAGGAATTACCCCTGGCGGTGCTCAGGGGGACCATATGGGATGCTGGGATTCGAACCCGGGTCGGCCGCGTGCAAGGCAAACGCCCTACCCGCTGTGCTATCTCTCCAGCCCCCGCTATGAGTAAATTTGTAAGTAACAGAACTTTAATAAAAAAAAAAAGAGAAGAAAAAATAAAAAAAGAAATCAAACCAAGCAAATAAAATGATGTCAATACTAAAAAAAATGAAACATTAATTTTTTTGTATTATTTTAATTTGTATTATATTTGATTTATATAAATTTAATTTCTGTATAATAATATAATAAATAATTGTATTATTTAATTTTTTGTATTATTTTAATTTCTGGTTAAGATTTTTCCTAAAATAGGCATTTAAAGTAATCATAACACTTTTTATCTACTCATTAAAAGTTATGAGACAGGGGCTGGAGTGATAGCACAGCGGGTAAGACATTTGCCTTGCACGCGGCCGATCCGGGTTTGAATCCCAGCATCCTATATGGTCCCCTGAGCACCGCCAGGGGTGGTTCCTGAGTGCGCAGCCAGGAGTAATCCCTGTGCATCACCAGGTGCGACCTAAACAGAAGAAAAAAAATTATGAGACAGGGTTATTTATCAATGATCAAGGGATATGTACATCAGGAAGAAATCACCCTCCTGAATATATATGCACCTACTGAGGGAACAGCAGAATACTTAAAACAGCTGCTGATAGATTTGAATAAAGATATGGATAGCAACACAATACTTGGAGATCTCATCATCACTCTATCACCATTTGACAGATCAACTAAACTAAAACTCAGCAAGAAGGGGATGGAACGGGTGGAGTGGATACAGTGGGTAGGAAGCTTGCCTTGTAAGTGGCCACCCCATATAGTCCCCTGAGCTCACCAGGAGTGATCTCTGAGCACAGAGCCAGGAGTAAGCCCTGAGTACTGCTGGGTGTGGCCACTCCCCCCAAAATAATAAAACTCAGCAAGGGGGCTGGAGCAATAGCACAGCAGGTAGGGTGTTTGCTTTGCATGCAGCCGACCCGGGGTTCAATTCCCAGCATCCCATGTGGGCCCCTGAGCACCACCAGGGTAATTCCTGAGTGTAGAAAACAAAAACAAAAACAAAAACAAAAAAACTCAGCAAGGAAATACTGGCCATGAAGGAAAAACATGAGAGGGCTGGATAAAGAAACTATGGTACATATACCAATGAAAAACTACTAGACCGTAATGAAAGATAGATGAGGCAATTCGCTGCTGCATGGATGGAGCTGGAAAGTGTAATGTTGAGTGGTTAGTCAGAGGGAGAAGGACAGACACAGCATGATCTTTCATGGGATCTTTTATATCATGGGATATAAAGAAGCTTCTTAGGGAATAACAAAGGCAATAGAAACGAAGAGCAGGAGAACTGTCCTCAGGAGAAAGTTTGCCACTGGGGTGGGTGTGGTGGGAGATAACTTAGGGAGGACAATGATAGAGGGGAAAAGTGCCTGCCACAGAGGTGAGTTGGGGTGGAGTGGGGGGAGGGAATCGGGGGCAATGGAGGAGGGAAGTGGGCACTGGTCAGGGGATTGGTGTTAGAACATTAAAAAAAGACTGACTTTGGGGGCTGGAGAGATAGCACAGCGGGTAGGGCGTTTGCCTTGCACGCGGCCGACCCGGGTTCAAATCCCAGCATCCCATATGGTCCCCTGAGCACGGCCAGGGGTAATTCCTGAGTGCAGAGCCAGGAGTAACCCCTGTGCATGGCCAGGTGTGACCCAAAAAGCAAAAAAAAAAAAAAAAAAAAAAAAAAAAAAAAAAAAAAAAGACTGACTTTGTAATTCATGGTGAGTAAATTAAAAAAAAAAATCCCCTTCTGGAGTGGAAACCACAGCCTTTAGTCATTCCCAGTTGCCAGCTGGAACTTCTGGTGGCAGCTGCAGTCTCCCACCTGCTTGCTGCCCATCCTCAACGCCTGTTCCGTGGAGCTCTTGGCTCTGTCCCCACGTACTACATGGGAAGTGTTGGTGGCTGCAGTGTGGGAAGGCCTACACTTGCGAACAAGAGATCCCAAGTTGAACAAACAGAATAGGAGGCCTATTTTAATTGCTACCAGAAGCTTCCACAAGGCTTCAAAATTCCAAAATAGCATCATTAAAAGTCATTATAAGAGGAAATAAAAAAATTAAAAGCACAATACCTAAAACAGAAATACTAACCTGATTCTCACTGCATCTTCATGGCTCTGAGCTCAGGACTGACTCCGGAGGACATATGTGGTGCCACGGGTCAAAACAGGTTTGGCTGTATTCAGTCTTACATTGGTTACAGTATCTCTGCACCTCTGATATTGCGATAGCGCAGAGGGTAGGGCTTGCACGTGGCCGACCTGGGTTCGATTCCTTTGCCCCTCTCGGAGAGCCCGGCAAGCTACTGAGAGTATTGCCCACAAAGCAGAGCCTGGCAAGCTATCCGTGGTGTATGCGATATGCCAAAAACAGTAACAACAAGTCTCACAATGGAGACATTACTGGTACCTGCTCAAGCAAATCGATGAACAACGGGATGACAGTGATACAGTTATGCACGCACGGACTGGAGCGATAGCACAACAGGTAGGCTGTTTGCCTTGCATGCGGCTGACCCAGGTTTGATTCTTCCATCCCTCTCGGGAGCTCGGCAAGCTACCGAGAGTATCCCCCTGCATGGCAGAGCTTGACAAGCTACCCATGGTCACCATGGTGTATTTGATATGCCAAAAACAGTAACAAGTCTCACAATGGAGACATTACTGGTGCCCGCTCGAGCAACGGGATGACAGTGCTACAGTGCAGTTATTTGTATAAATTATAGAATTGTTTTATTATAATACTATTATATTATATAATACACATTATTTATTATATTCTCCACTGTTCCTCTCCAGCTCACCCCTTGTGTCTCAGCGTAAAGCCTGTGCCACTGGCATTCTGTTGCTTGTAACTTGAGCATTCTGACTTAAGTCTTTGTTTCTGGATTGCGCTTTTGTGTTTCCGGACCACACCCATGCTGATGATACTGGGGATTGAACTGGGTTCACCAATGGCAAGACAGATGCCTTATTCATTTTATTATCACTCTGGCCCCTTAATATTTAATAATATACACTATTAAATATGCAGTGCCAGGGATTGAACCAGGGTTGGCAATAATGCAAGGATAGAGGGGCTGGAGTGATAGTACAGAGGGAAGGGCATTTGCTTTGTGACCGACCAGGGTTCGATTCCCAGCATCCCATATGGTCCCCTGACCACCACCAGGAGTAATTCCTGAGTGCAGAGCCAGGAGTAATCCCTGTGTATTGCCAGGTGTGACCCCAAAAGCAAATAATAATAATAATAATAATAATAACAATAATGAAGGATAGAACCTTAACCCTGTACTATCTATCCATCCCCCCTCATCCTACAAATTTTAGTAGAGTTCATTTTAAGTCCTTTACAGAATGTTGCTGGAATTTTGCTGGGAATTGCATTGAATGTAACTTTGAGTAGGATGATAATTCTGACAACGTTAATTTTTCCAATCTGTGAACATGGAATATTTTTCTATTTCTTGGAACCCTACTCTACTTCTTTCAGTAGTGACTTGGAGTTTTCAATATATAAAATTTCCACATCGTTCGTTAAGTTGATTCCTAGGTATGTGAGTTTGGGGGCACTATCTTAAATGCAATAGCCTCTTCATTTCTTTCTTTCTCTTCTAGTTTTATTATTTGTATGTAAAAATGCATGTGCATTGATTTCATAGCCTACTACTTTGCTGAACTGGTGTATTCTTTTTTCCTAGTTTGTTTGTTTGTTTGTTTGTTTTGGAGCCACACCCATTCATGCTCTGGGCTTTCTCCTGGCTCTTTGCTTAGAAATAACTTCTCGTAGGGCTCAGGGGGCCATATGTGGTGCAGGGAACTGAACCCAGTTCAACCACATACATACAAGGCAAATGTATCACCTACTGTATTATCTCTCAACCCCTGGCTGATTGTTTCTAGGAGTTTTTTAGTGGGATCTTTGGAATCTTTTATGTATACTCTTACATCATCTACAAACAGTGATGGTTTAACTTTTCCAATTTAGATGTCTTTGATTTTTTGCCTATTGATATGGTCTGGAAAAAATGGACATTCTTCCTAGTGCCTGATCTCAGAGGGAAAACTTTTAAAATTTCACTGCTGAATGTGATTCTATTCTGCTCTTTTTTTTTCTTTTGCATCTTAAGTGTCTATTTATTTTCCATTTGTTATTATTTTTTGGGTTTTGGACTACACCTGGCAGTGCTCAGAGAACTGTATAAGGTACCAGGTATCAAAACCAGGACTCCTAAATGCGGAATATCAGCCTATTGAGTTATCAGTCTAGCCTTCCTTTGCCATTTTTTCTTTTAGTTCTTGGGCCACAACTGGCAGTGCTCAAGTGTTTCTGGTAGTCTTGGGTGATCATATGGGATGCCAGGGATTGAACCTGGCAGATTTCAGGATCATGCCTGGATTAACCAGGCATTTGAACCTTTAAACATGTTTTCAAGGCAGAGGCTCAGAGAGGCCCTAAATCAGGGGACTTTCATCTAGACAGATAAGTCATTTTCTGTTATGTATAGTTTAAAATTATTTATTAATTTGAACTTAACTTTGGGGGGGTGGGTCACAACTGGTGATGTTCAGGGGTTACTCCTGGTTCAGGAGTCACTCCTGGTGGTGCTCGGGGGACCATATGTGATGCAGGGGATTGAAGCTGGGTTGGCTGTGTGCAAGGCCATCAATCACCTTAGCCTCTGTACTATTGCTCTGGCCCCTTGTTTATTTTTGTTTTGGGGCCACATCCAGCCATGCTCAGGGATCACTCCTGGTGGTGTTTAGGGCCATATGGGATGCTGGGGCTCAAACCAAAGTCAGCTGTGGGCAAAGCAAGTGCCCTTCCAGCTATACTATTGCTCCAGCTACTGAACTATCTTTCTAACCCTGAAAAACATTCTTTTGCTATGTGATACAGCCCCAATCAATCTATTAGGTAGAAATCTCCTTTCCAGAAGAAAAGAGCCAATATGTTTTTTCCCTAAAAGAGAACTCACCTTTGAGTTTCCTGACCACCCCAATCCTGATCTTCTGTGTTCCCTACAACCGATCCTTGACGAAGGACTCCAACAAAAGTCCCCTAATTTAACTGAAAATCTGTGGGCTCCTTCTAAAACTGGAAGAACAGAAGGTGCAAAGCATAAAGATTCAGGTAGATACAACCAAAGCTCTCCTGGAGGACCTTACTATCCATGAAGGACATACAAGGGAGGCCTCCTCCCATAGCACCCCGGGGCTCCTCATTCTCTGAGACCTGAATGCTCTGATCTTACCAGCTGGAAACCCAGTTGAGAGAGTAGGGCTTGTCCTGGACTGGAGAGTTGTTCACTGCTTCCTACTTGCTCCCACTTTAAAACCCCTCTGTCACAAGTACCATCACATTCAAAGTGGCTATTAGAGATCTTCGTTCCACCTCTCTGAGCATCCCTGTAGACACCAACAGTTGATATCTATTTACCTTCACTATGAACAGTTGGCATTATATCTGTACAGTCACGCCCCAAGGGTTCTGAGGAGGCCTATCTTATTTCTCTCAAGCACGTCACTCAGACTTAAGTATGTGCCAGTTCCCTGGAAGGGATCCTTTCTACAGAATGTAGATTAGTTACCTACTGTGCTTAGTTACCAGAGAGATCTACAAAGGCTTCCATTTATCTCCAGAAACAGTTAGCTGGAAAGAAACCCTAAGTCTCTAAGGAAAAATTATAATTATCTCTAGACACCGTTCATTACCTAGGTCATGAGCTAAGCGCTGTAGGAATACAGTCTCCAAAAAGAATTAAACTAATCCAGGAATTTCCTAGACCCACAACTGAGTAACTGCTTTGTACATTTCTAGGCTGGACTAATTATTGAAGACTATATTCCTAATTTCTCCCTATGAGCTTTCCTACTCTGTGCACTTATTAAGATCCCAGTCCCTTGTACAATTCTACTAGTCTCTTGTATATCTTGGATATTGATCCATTATCAAATGTGTATTGAGTAAGTATTCTTTCACATTCCATGGGCTCTCTCTGTATTTTGGTCACTGTTTCTTTTGAGGTGCAGAAGCTTCTTAGTTTAATATAGTCCCATTTGTTTATGTTTGTTTCCACTTGCTTGGTCAGTGGCATTTCATACTTAAAGATGCCTTTAGCTTCAATGTCATGGAGGGCTCTGCCTACATTTTCCTCCATGTACCTTATGGATTCAGGTCTGATATTAAGGTCTTAGTCCACTTTGATCTGACTTTTGTGCCTGGTGTTAGACAGAGGTCAGAGTTAATTTTTTTTTTTTTTTTTTGCAGGTAGCTGTTCAGTTTTCCCAGCACCACTTGTTGAAGTCAAGCTTTCCTTGTTCCACTTCACATTTCTTGCTCCTTTGTCAAAGATTAAGTGATCATATATTTGAGAGTCTGTGACAGAATATTTAACTCTGCTCCATTAGTCTGTGGGTCTGTTTCTAACCCAATACCATGCTGGGTTTTTTTTTTTTTTTGGCTTTTTGGGTCACACCCAGCGATGCTCAGGGGTTACTCCTGGCTTTGCACTCAGGAATTGCTCCTGGCAGTGCTTGGGGGACCATATGGGATGCCGGGGATCGAACCCAGGTCGGCCATGTGCAAGGCAAACACCCTACCCGCTGTGCTATCGCTCCGGCCCCCACCATGCTGTTTTAATTACTACTACTTTGTAGGACAGTTTGAAGTTGGGAAAGGTGATGCCATCCATCTTCTTTTTCCCAAGGATTGCTTTAGCTATTTGTGGGGGTTTATTGTTCCATATGAATTTCAGGAGTGTTTTTTTTTTTTTTGTACAGGAGAAAAATCTCCAATCTCATCAAAAAATGGGGAGAAGAAATGAACAGAAGGGGGCTGGAGTGATAGCACAGCAGGTAGGGCATTTGCCTTGCACGCGGCCCACCCGGGTTCAAATCCCAACATTCCATATGGTCCCCTGAGCACTGCCAGGGCTGATTCCTGAGTGCATGAGCCAGGAGTGACCTCGGTGCATTGCTGAGTGTGACCCAAAAAGCAAAAAAAAAAAAAAAAAAAAAAAGGAAATGAACATGTAGGGAGCCATTTTACAAGCCCGGTTCTTATCCTCTAGTCAAGTGGAGGCTTACTTGGGATTTCTGTAACAAGGTCACCACTGCTGACCTTAGTGATCTTATCAGTTGGCCATTCCTCTCACTAACCAACGCCCATGCCTGATCTGCCCAACGCCCATGCCTGATCTGCATTTTACTATTGTTCCTATGGGGGTCCAAGCATGCATACCGCCCCCTCCCACCAAGAGGTATAAGTATTGTAACTGCTGTGAATAAACTCTCTCTCTCTCTCCTCCTCCTTCTGGCTCTGCGTCTGTTCATTCGGTTACGTCCCCTCCTTAGCCCCACGAGGGGTCCTCCCTGCGGGACAGGATGGGACCCCACATGAACAGAAGCTTCTTCAAAAAAGAAATACAAATGGCCAAAAGACACATGATAAAATGCTCCATATCACCAACATCAGGAAGATGCAAGTCAAAACAACAATGAGATATCATCTCATATCACAGAGACTGGCACACATTCAAAAAGCAAAAGCAACCAGTGTTGGCGTGGATGTGGGGGAAAAAGGGACACTCTGTCACTGTTGGTGGGAATGTTGACTGGTCCAGTCTTCTTGGAAAACAATATGGGCATTTCTTCAAAAACTAGAAATTGGGCTTCCATATGACCCCACAATACCACTTCTGGGAATATACCCCAAGGGTGCGAAAAAGCACAGTAGAAATGACATCTGCACCTGTATGTTCATTACAGCACTGTACACAATAGCCAGAATCTGAAAATAACTCGTGTGCCTGAGAACAGATGACTGGTTAAAGAAATGTACAATTGAAACTCAACATGAAAGCTTTGTAACTGTTATCTCAAGGTGATTCAAATAAAAAAAAAATCCCAATCCTTGAGCACTTTCTTTGGGAAGAGATAAAAAGCCGACTTTTGTACCTTCGAGGTGAGTGCATCACAGCCTGATGGTGCTGATCCCAAAACTGGTCAGACCCCAATACCTTGGGACCAAGTTTCCTGATAAATTAAAAGGCCAAAAGTTAGGTATGTGGGAGTTATGTCCACAAACCATCTCCAGCCTAGCTATACAAACTCATTTATTGGTCTTGCTTCAGAGACCCATAAATAAATCTCAAAAGAGATCAAAAGCAGGCCATTTAAGTGCATTAACGGCTGTGATTCAGATACGCACAAATGAATCTCTGAAGAGAGTAGCATGCCGCAGAGATATTTCCCCACTCTGCTCCAGGGCGGATTTCACCGGGGCACCTCAGAGGGAAGCAGGAGGGACCCACCTGCCCCAAATGAACCCCAGCATCCGCAAACCTCCAGAACCCAATTGCCGCCACGCTAATGGCCGACCGTCACAGGCTTGTCCTGAGCCCCCACACGTGTGGATGAACGTGCTAAGAAAAGCAGGTATGCGGGACCAGTGACTGAAAACTCCAGCTTCACAGAGTCAGAGATGGGCAACTTCCCCTCATCTCTCCTCCCGGTTCCCTGGCAGTCATGCCCAAGAACCGAACCATTTTTTTTTTTTGTAATTGAATCACTGTGAGATACAAAGTTTTCATGTTTGAGTTTCATACATACAATGATTGAACAGCCATCCCTCCACCAGTGCACATTTTCCACCACCAATGTCCCCAGTATCTGCACCCCCATCCCAACCCTCCCGCTGCCTCTGTGGCAGACAATTTCCTCTGGGCGCCATTTAAGCACATTAACGGCCATGATCCGGAGACTCGCAAATGAATCTTGGAAGAGAGCAGCACACCGCAGAGATGCCTTCAGACCCCACTTATTAAAAAAATTTTAGGATTCCAGGAGTGCTTGGCTGCTTTCATGACAGCATAACATCTCATACTATTCATGACAATCAATACAAAATAAATTATTTAGCATCTGCCTATGGGGCAGACCTCCCTGGTTGGTGGTGGAAAAATTTGAAATAATGACGGTGTAACGGTGGTGGGATTGGTGTCGAAATTTTGAACGTAAACAATTACTGTGAACAACTATGAAAATAAAATTTAAAAATTAAAAAAAAAAAAGCTGACGTCTGAGACTAATAACACTCCACCAGAACAGCCGGTCTTAAGGCTTACCAGCTGCTCAAACCTTTCACTTTTTTGTGAAGAACCCTGCACCCTCGCTGGAACATGCACGTAAACCAGGCCTCTGAGAGTCCGCAGCTTGAGTCAGCTGCTCCTGCCTGTCCCAGGCTCTAGCGGCAGCTGGAAGGGTCAGTGACGCCTCTGAATTCAGGAGGGGTTAGCCCTGGGAGATGGTATTTGTCTACAAAAGCTACATGCTGTGCCAAACTTGCAGGGACTCTGCAAGTAGTCTAACTTCCTAGGAAGTCTTCTGCTTGAACACTTCAGCTACATCTCACGGGGTGCAGCATCCTGCCACGCCTCCCCCACGCTGCTGACGGCAAGCTCCGAGACGCTGGCCTCGCAGTCACTCACTGCTCTCATTTATAGGCGGACTTGAAGGAGCCAGTGGGATCTTCAAACCTAAGAATTCTAAACTGTCCAATCCCGAGCTGAGGTATTGCTTTCGGTCTTGCTAAAAGCACCGTCTTTGGAAGTCATGCCTTCACTCCGCACAGGATGGCCACAGGCAGACCTGAGGGCCTCTGCTTCAGAATGAGCAGCTACTGTTAGTCTTTGAAAGTCGTAGACTCAAGAAAGCCATATGCAGTGAAAGGATTCTGTGAGGTACTGTTGGCAGGTAGGGGACTGCGAATTCTGAAAGCACCATCAAGAGGCAGACAGCACCTGAGACCCAGTGCAAGGGACTCCCTGAGTTAGGAAGCCTCACTTATCCACTCCCACACTCCCAGTCAGAGAAGGCGCCCCCTGGCGTCTGTGTCCAAACAAATGCTGAGGCCGCGCTCTGTCACACTGACTGGGCGAGGCGGCCAGCAGCAAGATGAACTTCTTCCTCTTGACTGGAACAGGAATTCTCCTCTTCCCTTTGCCCCAGCACAGGCCCAGGAGGAGGACTCGATACCTGAAGCTCTGGGGCTGATGCTCGGAGAGTTGACCTCTGACCTCGAAAGCTGGGACATCCCCTGATCCTTCCTGAGGGCAATTTCGTTCCCATTCTTAATGTCACTGCAAACTAGTCAAACTCCCCAGAGGTTCCCCCGCCGAGAGTTTACCTTCTCAGTTCGACTTCTGGGGCTAGAACAAAATGTGATCCTTAGGCACAAGTTGTGTAAGTTGTGCTTTGAGGGTGGGGTGCCTCCAAGTGGTGTTCAGAGGCCTGGGGACCCCTCCCGTGATTATAGGCCAACCGGGTGAGAAGTTTAATGCAAGGATGCGAGGCTGCTCAGATCCTGTGGTGCCAGGGGCCACCAGCGTCACCCCAGCAGTGTTTGGTAGCTGTCTAGGACTGCACCTGGCCGTGCTCGGGGACCATGTGGTGCTGGGGATGGAACTGGGATCATCCATAAGCGAGCCAGTGTCTGAAGCCCTTTTCTATCTGTCTGGTGCTCCAAAGTTATGCTTGATAATTTCATCTGTTAGACTTGTACTCCCATTGTTCATCGATTTGCTCGAGTGGGCACCAGTAACATCTCCATTGTGAGACTTGTTACTGATGAACAATGGGATGACAGTGCTACAGACTTGCACTAACACTTCTGTGGAGGTTGGAACTCAGTTACACAATAACACTGAGCAAGCAGTTTCTTTCTTTCTTTTTTTTTTTTTAAGTAAATAGATTTTATTTAAAGGTTTCTGAGGGAAGGAGGAAGGGATAAGTGGGAAAGAAAAAACAGTAGGAGTAACACGCTCAAGAGAGAACGCGGGCTTCTCCAAGGGTGGAGGAAGTTCTACACACATCCTAGCACTGGACACGAAAGCATGAAAGTACTTGAAAGTACTTCTCAAGGGGGGAGATGCGGGCAACACATATGCTCGGGCACCACATGTGCTCGGCCACGAGGGCACAAGCAGCACATAGGCTCAGGCAGCATATGCGCGCAGCAGTTTCATTTTGAAAAGTGCTGCCTGGGGCCAGGACAGGGCTCAAGGGGCAAACGAAACATGTGCTTAGCATGTTCCAGATCTGAGTATGTTCTTCAATCCCAGCACCACATACTCCTCCCTACCCCCCAGATGGCCCCCAACCACCACCGAAGAAGGATGGGGGTAGCCCCAGGCCTCAAAGCACTGGTACCTGATCCCCCCACCCCAGGTCAAAAAAAAAAAAGGTGGGTGCTGGAGTGATAGTACAGCAGGGAGGGCATCTGCCTTGCACATGGCTAGCCCAGGTTCAATCCCTGGCGCCCCAGATGGTCCCCTGAGCACTGCCAGGAGTGATTTCTGAGCATCGCCAAGAAGTGAGTGTTTGATTTGTTTTTCCCTTCTTCCCTCTCCCCCGTTATGTTGTGATGAGGGGCAACCTGGCATGGCGCTGTTGCGGGTTGCTGACTGCTGGTGTGTGTGCACACCGTTTGTCTGTTTAGTTGCGGTGCTTGCCGGGGGCCACAGCTTTAGTTGTGGTGTTGGCGAGCAACAGGCTGCAGTGCACTCGGGCAGACGTGGCTCAAGGTGCCTGAGCTCAGATGGAAGGTGGGCAGGCACAGCGGGGCGGGAGGGCACCAAGGCTCAAGCTCACGGCCTCACCCCTGCCCGTAAGGCACGATATTTAGGGACTGGGGCTGCAAAGTGTACCCTAAAGCCTGGGGAACCGTCCTGCTCACAGCACTCACAATAATCTGCCTGGTTTACACTAGATTGTCAGAGGAGGAACAAGAATGACGAGTTTAACAGCTGGGAACCTGAAGCAATGGCTGTGACCGTCACAGAGAATAAGAAAATCAACAAAAGTCCGGAGACCACATAAAGCAGAGGCTCTCATATTTACTTGGCCTACTGTCTGCTTTGCAGAAAGAAGAAAAGAACCCCCGGAAATCTCCCTTCTTTAGGCCAGGCACTTAACCAGGTGGCCCCATGCAACACAAACTACTCCCTGCCGTACTGTTTCTCCAGCCGAGTCTTCCAGGCGCAGCCAGGCCCTCTCCACCCATGTCTCCCACTGTCCCAGCACTGCCAGGGATGGCATTGCCCACCCTGGGAAACGATGAGGACAGATCAATCAAAATTGAAAACTTCAGAGCACCAACAGGAAATGGCACCAACGTCTTAAATTCTAATCAGTTCTTCAGGCTGAGTCTGAGTGAACGGGACAGGAGACAGCAGGCTCAGAATGGAGTCACTTGTGCTAGGCCCCAGGTCATGGAGCCAAACTTAACTTCTAAGAAGTCTCAGTTCCAACCCCTCCCAGGAGTGATAACTTAAGCCAATAAGCATGTTTTCCTGCTCCGCCCTGGGCTGGGCCCTCTGGCCTTCCCTTAAGTGATGGTAATTTAGCCAGAAACTACCAGTTTCTTTTGCTAACAACTCCTTGGGCCCAGCCTCTTTGTGCTATGAAACAAACAAAACCCTACTGTTTTTGTACAACTCCTAAGAGTAGCTTTCTGCTTCCTGGGCAAGATGCTGCCTGATTCACAAATCATTTAAAGTCTTATATTTTGGGCCACACTTAGGTGCTCTGGGGCCATTCCCAGCCCTGTGCTCAGGAGTCACCCCGGCAGAGCTGAGATGGAACTAGACTGTACTATTTCTCTGGCCTCTTCATGCAAGGCTGGCACTCTGCCCACTGGGCTATCTCTAAGGCCCTTCAAGAATCACTAAAGTCACCTTCAGTTCTCGAGATGTTTTGCCTTTTTTCTTTTTTTTTGGCCACACCTGGCTGTTCTCAGGAGTTAGTCCTGGAGGGCTCAAGGAGGCATCTATGGTGCCAGGCACTTAACAGGTGGCCCCATGCAACCCAAACACCCTCCCTGCCATACTGTTTCTCCAGCCAAGGTTTACTCTTAACAGAAAAAAGCCCAAGAATTACGAGAGATGAGAAGTGGCAACAGGGGAGCCAACTGTGCTTTATGCGCGGTCGGCCTGTAGCGGCTGCTGGAGCTCTGCGTGCATACCCCACTGCAGCCCACCCCTCACGTGGGGCCGGTGCAGACCCTCGTGACAAGGGCTGGGGCAGGGCAATTGCTCTATCCTGGCACCGTTCCCGACTGAAGAGGCCCTGCCTGAGGAGGTCCTCAGACTCTACCTTCGAGGATGACCGGGGCAGTAGACCGCCTCCGTCCCTTATGTGATGCTCATGCAGCTTCTGCCCTCCCCCCTGCCCCCCCCCACACCACACAGAACAAACTGAGTCGGGAGGCGAGGGCGGGCCTCTACATTTTATTGGGGATACAGCAGAAGCAGAGGCAGGAAGCAGAGAAGCCGTGTTTAACGACAGATAAATTAACCGCAGTGCGGGGCTGGGGTGGGTGGAGATCGGGCCAGGCGCTTTAATATAAAAAATCAAAAGGACAGACAAACAACCCCCAGAGACCTGGGGTGGGAGGGGCAGCACCATCCAGACAGAAGGGGGACCAGGGCACACGGAGAAGGCAACTTGGCCCCTCTCCCCAAAACTCCAGCACGGGGCCTCTGGACTGGCCCTGCGGGGTCGGGGACGAGAGCAGGTGGGCGCAGAGATGGCGTGGCTGTACGCAGGACGCCCAGCACCTCAAGATGGCTCGGCCTGAAGGAGGCTGGGCGCTGGGCCCCGGGGAAGAGCCTGGCCCTGGGGAGAAGGGGCCGAGGGTGGGCCCGTCCCTGAGCTGAGACCTGTGACCTCCACAGCAGCCGCCCCGAGCAGGGGCGGGACCCCCTCGCCCTCACATCCACCTGCCTTCGTGGTCCCTTCAGTTGGGGCCCGAGAGCTGCTCCAGCCTGCGGTGCCCCACGCGAGAGGGTGGTGGCGGGGCACAGCCTCTAGCCCTGACTCCCACAGGACGAGAGCGAGTCGTAGAGCGAGTCACTGAGTGACTCTGAGGTCTCCAGCCCTGGGGGCCCCCCGCTGGCCACTCTGCCTTCCTCGCCCACATCAGATGTGCTGGGGGTGCGGCTGCCCCCAAACACCGGGCCCGGAGGCGTGGGGGCGGGGCGGCTGGACTCCATGCTCCGCTTCCGGTCCACGGGCAAGGCCTGCGAAAGGGGGGGATGCTGGGGAGGACGGTCCCCACCTGGGGCCGCGGAGGATGAGGTGGGCAGGGTGGTCTCCCATGGCTCTGGGAAGCGGCGGGCTGTCCCCCCACTGCCCCCGGGCAGGGCTACACGACTATACCTACCCTCCCAGTCCTTCTTCCATTCCCTGTGGCTATGCTCACCATGGGGGTCCTGGGCAGTCCCTCCAGTTGTCGGGGTGGGCAAAGGAAAGGGTCGGAGGACCCCCCCGCTGCCCTTGCATTGGGGAAGGTCCAGTTCTTGGCCAGCTGCACAGGTGGCGGCGGGCCCGGCTCTTCACAGGGATCTGTCCGGGGAGAGGCGGAAGGTGGGCAGAGGGCGGGGCGCGGGTGCCGCCGGGGACGACCCCCGCTTGCGGTGGCACTCACCGTGAGGGCAGGCCTGGTGTCCGTGGTGGCCCGGGGCGCCGGCGAGCAGCACGGGGAAGGCGGGCACGCTGGGGTGCCGCCCGCTCACCAGCAGCTCCTCGAGGCCCGGCACCTCGCGTTCCAGTGTGTGCGCGCGGCGGGGGACTTTGGTGAGGGGTGGGGGCCGGGAGGGGGGCACCCCAGGCGGGGGATCCAGACGTGGTGGTTTGGACTTGGGGAGATTCTTGCTGGGCGTCCCGCCGCCTCCATGGTCTGGGGGCGGGAAGGTCCCGATGCCACTGTCCAGGGTTCGAGTCAGGGATCCACAGGCTGGGAGGGCAGGGATGCAGGGAGCTGCAGGCAGGCTCCACCCCCACCCCGTGCCCTCCCAGGCCTGGGGAGGGGGAGGCAGAGCAAGTGCTGCTGCCAGGCCAGGGGTGCTATTCCCGGGCAATCCTGGTGCCCACCTGGGGTTTGGCATCAAGATGGCTCTGAGGACAAGGCACCCGGGTGATGCTGGGGGACAAAGGGGCACCCCGCCCTCGGGCCCACCTGCTGACCTGTGAAGTGTGAAGTGGGCACTGGCTCGGCCAGGCTGTCCTCTGAGGGCACCTCCTCCCGCCTGCCCGGCTCGCTGCTTGGCTGTGAGGCCAAAGGAGACTCAGTCCCTTCCTGGGCACCGTGGCCCCTGCCACCGCCCCCACCCCGCACCTACCTTGCCAGGAGGTTTCCCACAGCCCTGAAGCGGGCCCACCAGGCCATTTCGGGGCCCACAGGCCGGCCAGGGGCTCTTGGGGTCAGAGGACACCGGCTGGAAATCTCCATAGTCAGCCTTGGGCTCTCGCCAGCTCTTGGGTGGCAGCTCCTTGCCATCCACCCTAGGGGGCAGCGGTGCAGACGGGGGTGAGGGAGGCCTGCCTCCTCCCAGGGTGCTGGGCCTAGGGAGGGACACCTCTCCTTGGCGCCTGCCCACCAGCCCTCCTGCCGCAGGGGCCTGGGGAACCGCGGGGGCCGAAGTGACCGGTCAGCCCCACGCTGCCCAGATGGAGCAACCCTGAGACGGGACGGCTCCTTGACCCAGCCATAGTGCCCATCACTGAGTCTAGGGCAGGAAGGAAGAGGTGGCTTCGCCTAATGTAGCACCCGGACTGTGTGGACACAGGGGCTGCCCCAGCGGATGCGGGGACAGTCCAGGGAAATGCCCTCAGTAACTTCTCAACAGAAACTGGGTCATGGCAAATCTGACATCAGATGGGGTCGAGGGGAGCTGGGGGCCCACACAGGTCCTGGGAGCTACCGACTGGACTCTGGGCGGTCCGGTTCCAGGTGTGCCCAGAGGTCTGTGCCCCTCACCTGTTGAGCAGCTGCTGCATGAAGGTGTCGGCACCCTGGTACATGCCGGCCAGCTGGCCCTGCACCTGGCCCTGCGCGGTCCCGGGAGCTCCGGGCCGCGGCCGCGCCCGGCTGCTCAGGTAGGCCTTCTCCTCCTCCAGCGCCCGGCGCAGGTCTTCCGCCTTCGCCATCAGCTTAGAGATGTTGAGGCTTTCGGCCTCCAGCTTCCGGGCTTCCGTCTTGCCCTCCTTCCGGAGCGGGGAGCCCCCGCTGGCCCCTTCCTTGCTCTTGGTGGTCTCGGTGCGGCGGTTCAGCGCGGGCAGTTTGCTCTTCTTCAGGCCAAACCAGCTGGCGATGCTGCTGGCGTTGCGGTGCTTGGGCTCGGGACCCGGCGCCCTGTCCTGGCCCTGGAGCCGCAGCACGTTCTCCTCTATGCCCTTCATCACCTTCTCCTCAATGGCCGAGTGGGGGGTGCGCCCCTCAGGGCCCTGGCTCGGGTCAGCAGGGCCCGGGGCTGGGGAGGTGGGCTGGGCCGTGGGACTGCCACCGTCTGCCCAGGGTGGCCCCTTGCCCTTGTCAGGCCTAGGGGCGTCCTTGGTGGTGGCTGGAGAGGCCACAGGCCGGGGGGCCACCTTGGTGGGCGACTTAGACGGCAGCTTCGTGGGGCTGCCGTGGGGACTCTTGCTGGGCTTGCCCGTGCTGGGGGCAGAGGTTGGCACTTTGGCAGGGATGCGGGGTACCTGGGGGCACAGGGCCCCTGCCAGCCGGCTCTTGGCCAGCTCGACTTTGGTGAGGCAGCTCCTTGGGGAGATGGGCTCCAGGTCCACGCGAGCCCCCATGGAGTGGGAGGAATAGACTCGGGCCCCAGCCTCTGCCAGGAGCCCCAGTTCCTGCTGCTTCAGGCTGTTCGTGCCTAAGGCCACCGTCCCCCGCAGCGACCCCTTGGCTTCTGGCTGCTCGGGGGGGCGGGGGGTGGGGGCCACAGCATCCCCAGCGCTCTCCCCTGACCTCCCCGGCCCCCGGCCCTTCTCGGAGCCAGGCCTGGCGGGTACCCCATTCTTCTCTGGGCCTTGGGGCCCCTCGGGGCCAGTCTTCAGCTTCCCCAGCACCGTCAGTCTGTCCTGCAGGGGCGTGAGGCCAGTGTTCGTGGGCCGCCGCCCCGCCCCCTGGCTGGGCTTCTTGGAGGAGCTGCCCGGGGTCCTGCGGCCAGGGTGGGGTGACTCCGAGCCTGCCTTGTCCAAGTTCTTGTCCTGGGTACCCCCATAGGGGCAAGATTCTGGGAGGCAAGGGCTAGGGGGGACCCCAGGGCTTCTGAGGACCTCAGGAGTCTGGGGCACGTCCAGAGTGAGTGGTGGGTAGGCGGCCACCTGTAGCGGGGATGGAGGCGGCTCTGGGGAAGGCCCCCTAAAAGTGCTCCGGGAAAGGTCCAGGATGTTCTCATAGCAGGCAGGCACGCTGCCAGAGGGCCCCGGGGACAGCGCTGTGGACAAGGCCGGCGGGGGAGGTCTGAGCAGGCCGGGTTCGGGCGATGTGGCACAGGGTGGGGGGCTGCCCGGCAGGCCCTGGGGTCCCTCTGGGGACAGCTCTCCCCCGCCCAGGCCTCTGCGTGCCAGCAGAGGGGAGGGGCTGCCGTCGGAGCCACTATTCCGACAGGGGATTCGGGAATTCCGGGGCAGCTGGGGGCTGAGCTGCGGGCCGCCTGGGCTGGGGAGCTTTTCCGAAGCTGGAGGCAACTTTAGGAATTTGAGACCTCTGGCTGGGGAGGGCAGGAGGGGCCCCTGGCCTTCTGCAGGAGAAGGGGGGCCGATTTGGAGCTTGCTTTTCACCTGAGATGAGGAGTGGGGGTGGCCGGGCCGCGAGCTGAGGGGGGCGTCACCCGCACCCATGAACATGCTGAGGAAGGGGAGGGGCCCCGGGCCCTCTGAGGTAGCACCAAAGCCCGGCCTGTGGGCCTCTGCGGCACCCCCCGCCCAAGGTGACTTGGGGAGGCCTTTGGACTTGGACAGAGGGTGGGGGCCCTGGTCTGGGGAGGATGGCCGTCTGGGGCCCGCGGCCCCCGCCAGGAAGGCCTGCAGGTAGGACTCCGTGTCCTCGAGCACCTGGCCCAGGTTCAGCTGCTTGCGGGCCAGGGCCCCGAGCAGAGTTTCGGGGCTAGGGGCCTCGTTGGGGTCCCCGGCCTCGTCAGAAGAAGAGGAGGAGCTGCTGCCCGCGGCACAGGGGGGCCCACAGCCAGCACCCGGGGCCGGCGGGACGCCCCTGCCAGGGCTCCAGGGCCTCGAAGTCCCCTCGTCCTCGCCCACGCCCCCCAGGAGGCGCTCCCAGGGCAGCAGGCCCCCCAGGCCCCCAGCGCCCAGGAGCAGGTAGGGGGCCCAGGGGGCCGGCTCCGGTTGGGGTGGGCCACACAGCTCCCCGTTGATGGGCTCTGGGGAGCCGGGAGCCTCCCCTGGAGGCCGCCAGGGTGGGGTGGGCGAGCACAGAAGCAGCGGGTCCGTCTCCTCCAGGGCCCGCAGCACCTCCAAGATCTGCGCCTTCTTCCGCAGGAACGGGGAGAGGGCGTCCAGCGCCGGCGGTGGGGCGGGCGGCGGGCCGGGGCCTCCTGCCCGCAGCTGCTGCTCCCAGCACACCTCGGGGAAGAAGGTGCGGGAGAACTAAGCCGAGGGACCCCGGGTGTGAGGGGAATGGCACGGCCCAGGACGGGAAGGCTCCGTGTCCCCCAGGACCACTGAACGACGGGTAACCCCCAACTCTTTCTTCTGGTATGTCTGGGCTGGGTGGGCATGCCACCCTCCCCCCGAGAGCCTGACCCCCCGCTGACAGCCCGCTCTTGCCCTGAGGAGGGAGAGAGATCAGGTTCTTAGGCTGCAGAGAACATTCTCAGGAGCAGAGCACAGGGGTTCAGGCATCTGCTCCACGTGCAGCTGACCCCGGTCTGATCCCCAGTGCTGTACAGCCCCTCAAGCACCACCGGGTGTGGCCCCAGTGCCCCCTCCCCCAGAAAATGAAGCGAAGTACAGAAGAGGAGGGGTGAGGTCAACCTCTTGCGGTCAGCTGCGCATTGAGCCCGACGTGCTCAGGGCAGAGCAACCAGCGCCCTCGCCCTCCCCTGTGCCCAGCCCCGCCCCTCCCCGGGCTCAGCGGATGGGACCTTCGTGAGTTCCTGAATCACTGAGCTCCCGTGTCACCGAGGGGCTGCAGGGCCGTGAAGATGGTGCGGGCCCCAGGCGGGGCACAGGGAAGGCTGCAGCGCGCGCACGCAGGCCCGCAAGCCTGGCCGGGATCAGGGTGCAGCCTTTCCTGGTGCCATGCCAACAGCTGAGAGCCGCCACTTCAGACCAGGAAGCAGAGCCCCCCCCCCTGCTTTGAGCTCTAAGGCTGCTCCCACGGTCCCCCTCCTACCTCTCTCTGTCCAGCACAGCGCCCAAGAGGTAGCAGGGTGGCTGGTCCCTCGGCGCTCAGGGCGGGAGAGGCGGGAGGCTCTGACGGTGGCTGAGGCGGGGTCAGTGGGATCTGCGGGACACAGGCGGCATCAGCACAGGGGTGTCCACGCATGTCCGACTCCCTCACAAAGCTAGACCTTCCTCCAAGTGCTCCTCCAGGGCATCTCTGGGCCCCAGGCACGGTCTCACACTGGTTCCCATGGCCAGGGGAGCGTCAGGAGCCGCAGCACAGGCCGCCTCTGCCCAGCAGGGGGAGGCCCAGACAGGAGGGGCCTAGACTGGGTGCCCGGCTGCTCTCCGGCCCCCACTTTCCTGTGCGAGACTGAGCTGCAGGCCCATCCGTGGGGGCTGCCTCTGTCCCCACCCGGGACCCCCAGGCCCTGGGGATGACTAAAACCAATGGAGAAGCCCTGGGTTCTGGGCCCGAGGAAAGAGGGGTCTCGTTTCTGCCCCATTTTCATGTAGAATATCTGCTCTGAGGATGACATAAAAGGTACTATTTGATCAGGCACTTCTTCCCCAAAGCGTCTGACTGGGCACTACACAGCCTGAACTGTTCCCTGTTTCTCATCCTCCAATATTTTCTCTGTGCTTCCTAGCTTCCTAATGTTAATTAACGGAAGGTTTTGTGTTTTGGTCCAGGGCACACCTGCAGGTGCTCAGGGGTTACTCTTGGAGCTTGGTTAGGGGTTTTCGACTGGAAGTGCCTGGGGAACCATGTGGAGGCAGGGCTGAAACCGAGTCTCTGGCAGACAAAGCCTGCACACGAGGCCTCTGAGCAAAGTCCCCGGTTTATTTTGGGAGCCCCCTGAGCAGCGCTCAGTGTTCCTGGGCCACTCTCCCAGTGATACTTGGTCCAGCAATGTGCTACTACACAAACTTTTACTTTTATCTGTTTTTGAGGAATCTTGGGGCAAGACCCAGTGGCTATTTCTGGCTCTGTACTCAGGGGTCACTCCTGGCAGTGCTCAGGGGACCATATGTGGTGCTGGGAATCAAACCGGATTGGCTGCATGCAAGCAAATGCCTTAATTATCTTTCCAGCCCCCTACAAGAGGTTAAAATAAGCTCTACCCTTGGACACTGCCAGGTCACCCTAGTAGCCCGACCACTTCCAGGCGGGAGCACCAACCATAAGTCCCGCATCAGGAGGTAAAAAATTACTGGGAGTTACCTCTGGATCTCCATGCACCACTGGAGAGGGCTCCCCAGAAAAAATAAATTAAAAACGAGCATCCATAGCAGTGAGTGTGGAAGCGGGCGGAAGGAATGGCCTGGGCAGAGCAAGGCGGGCAAGCATCTGTTCTGCTAATGAAGCTCTGGGTTCTCACCGCATCTGGCCTCAATCCTGAGACACGGGGCTCTTAGAAACATGTAAGGGCTGGGAGATACAGTTCTGACCCAGCTCCATTCCCGGCACCCCCTTGTCTCCAGAGCACCGCTGGGTACAGTCCTGGAGACCCCCACCTCTGATGGGGTGGCCCGGTAATTGCCAGCACCCGAGGGCCCAAGCAGTAGTACATTCTCAGGCTGATGTATTGAGCTGCCAGCGCCACTGGTGCAAAACCACCAAGGGGGTCCCTCAGGAGACCTCCTGTACACCCCTTGGTAGATCATCCCTCCCCCGCAAAAAAAATCATGTATCATTTCTTTTAGACAATCTTATTGTAGTAGGAGCCACTTTGGATTTCCTAAGGCCCCCAGTGGTGTCATCCAGGTGGTACTTAAGTAAAGATACCCCTCCACAGAGCTAGCGACGTGCCGGTCATCCCGCCTGGGGCTCAGCCGACCGCACTTGGCCCTCCGCGTGTAGAGCTGGGAGTGGAGTGGAAGAAACTGCAGCTTCGAGGTGAGCTACCTCCACACCGTATTATGGCTCTGGCCCCCTAAGACATCTGTGCCCACAGTCTCCAGCGTTCTCCACTGCCTGTGGAGACCGGTGTGAACCCCACTACTGGCTGTGGGCACCAGCATTATCCTCCCTCTGCCCTACTCACTGCTCGTCCCTCCAGCCCGGCTCGACGGCCTGCTGACCTCCTTAGCTTCCTGGCCCTGTTTCCACCACTGGGAACCACTGCTTCACTTTCTAAGTCTTCTACTCATCAACGCCCAGCCCAGGCCCTCTCCTCAGGGACCCCTCCCTAGCCCCTCTCTCAGGCCTGTCCGCCCACTGAGTCTGTGACGGCGACATCCCTCTGCTCTGGGCCTCTGCGACATGCGCACGGCATGATCCAAGCACCCTGCGTGCTGCCACGGCTCTGCTCTCATAAGAGCGTAGCCAGCACTTACTCAGTGAGGCTTTCATCCCAGCAAAGCACAACTTGCAAGAAAAAATGATAAATAGCTACTGATTATTGACTATTTATGATGGGTCAAGCACTAGGAATTATTTCATTTAACCTCCATGATAACCTACAACAAGGTATTTTTAATCCCAGTTATGAGGGAAAAGCAACAGTTTGCAAGGGTAAATCATTTGTCCAAGGTCACACAGCTAAGAATGAGCTCACTTAGGAATCCATTCCAAGTTTATCTAAGTCCACGTTCATGAACTTTCTATTAGGTCACATTATCTCTGGAGAAGATAAATCTAGTGGCCTAAATCTCAGGGGTGGGTGTCCCAGTATACATTTAAGTAAAAGTAAATGATTTAAGGATAATCTTCACTGCTATCAGCAGTCCTGGAGGAAAGATGGGGTAAACTCGGCCAGTTGTGGGGCTCCAGGCTGGAGCCTGCAGCAGGAACTAACAGGGCAGAGGGAGCTGAGGGCCGGTCAGTGGCTCCCAGGCTCTGCGCCCGTCCCGAGGGGCCAGAGCGATGAAAGGCTTCCTGCGCCAGGCCTGGGGGCCGGAGAGAAGCAAACACTGAGAAACTAGGAGCTTTTCCTCCTGTCCAAGTTGGGGCTGGGATGTGCCTGCCGACCTCAGAACACCCCGCTTACTGTGGGCCCCAGAGCTGCTCCACTCCATGTCTCCCCAACCTTTGGGGCTCCCTGGCAGAATGACCCCAGGCCACGTCTTAACTGAGCCAGGATCCGCTCCCAGCCTGGCTTGTTCCGGGGAGGCAGGTTCAGCCAGATGACTGTGGACAAGCGGAGAGGGTGGGGGAGCAGCGTGCCTTTCTGACCCCAGTGACAGCAGCCCCACCCCAGCCCCGGGCCAAGAAGAGACAACGCAGTGGCCAAAGGGGGGCTGGAAGTTACTGCGCTCCCAGCCTCTATCCGGCCCCCCACACACTGCGAGCACAGGCTTCCGAAGCCGGAAAGGGATACCAGCCGTGTGGGTGGGAGCGCCCGGGCGGGGCACCAGGTAGTCTTCATCCATGTCTGAGGTCCTCCCTGGAGGACTGTCGAGGCCTGCAGGGAGGGGGCAGCGGGGAGGGGCTGGGGAGGGAGGGAGCCAAGACACGCAGGCAAGGGGACAGACAGTGGGGAGGGTGCCCACCTGAGGGAGGGAGCCTGTGGTTAGCTGGAGCTTCTGCTGAAACAGGGCGCTCAGCAGCTGGTTCTGCCGCTCCAGGTCAAAGACCCTCTTCTTGAGCTTGATGCACTCTTCCCGCAGGTCCTGAGGGAGACGGCGCAGGCAGGGCCCTGAGCTTGCGTCCCAGGGCCAAGCTCCTCCCTGGTCTGCGGGTGTGTGGCTACCCCAGCTCAGGGAACCGATGGGAAAGTCTGGCATACCCCCACCCACCGCCACCCGTGGGAGGCCTATTCCACTCCCCCTGGCTCCTTTCCCAAGCCCCGGAGCCAACTCCCTGCCTCCAAGGACCGCACACCAGAGAAAGGTCTATCTAGGGCAGAGAAAGGCCTGGGGTCAGACTGGCTTCACAGAAGCAGCAAGGGCTTAGACAGCAACTCTATGGCCATAGAGTACAGCTGGGGCCAGAATAAGGGAAGGATTCAAGTTCAGATCAAAATTACTCTAATGCAGGGACTTGGCTTAGCCGCCCCCTTCCACGAGAACAGGGAAGCAAGGCCCAGCTGGGGGGCCAACAAGCCCCCTCCTCTAGCCCCTAGTGGAGCAGGCTCAGGGCTGCCCTGGAAGCACTCCTGCTTCCTCTGATGTCGCCAGGGCCTGGCTCTCTCCCAGTGCCTGCGGGCGACAATGCCTCCAGGCGGTGGCTCACCTTTTGGTTCAGCAGCGCTTGCACCACATGGTTGGCGACCTGGGGACAGAAAGTCCAGGACAGAGCTGTCAGCACTGGGTCTCAGCCTGGCGCAGACAAGTCCCTCCACCCCACCGCCCCCCAGCAGACCCCGTCAGACCCCACAGACCTCATCCAGACAGCGCTCATAGGTTTCCCGCTGGTTTTCATTGGCCTGGGCAAGAGCCATGTTCTCCGCCTGTAGGAGGGAGGGAGACACAATGCTTGCTAACCCCGCCCTGCTCCAGCTCGGAGCTCTGGTGGGATTCCGCCGTGGGCTCAGCTCTGGAAGGGTCAGGGTAGCCACAGGCAAAGCTGAGATGGCTGGGAAGGACCGGTGGGAACGGGCAGAGTAGATCAACGGGCAGGGCACTTGACCCTCATCTTGGGACCCCACGTCATGCAAACCTTCCCCTGGTCCATCACCGTTTCCTCCAGTCATCGGGGAGATGAAAGCGGGGTGAAGGGTGAGGGGATAAAGTAGAGACCTCTGGGGACAACTCTGCCACTGTCACGTTCCCCCTCAACCTGGAGCAGGACCCCCGGCTGGAGACTGAGAACTTCTGTCCACAATGCTCCAGCCTGGCAAAGGCCACAGAGGAAGGGGTGGTCTATGCCCACCTCCAGCTCCCGCAGCCGGTGCAGGAGCTCCTGGCACGTGCCCGGCTCCGTGCCGCTGGCACCGCCCTCTCCTGGCCTCAGCTTCCCGGGGCTCCCGGCCGGCTGCTCCATGGTGTCCGACGACATCAGTCTGCACGTGAGAGAAGCCCCAGCAGGCTGGGCCGGGGCGAGGAAGCAGCAGAAGGAAACGTCACAGGTCAGTAATGCTGGAGTTTGGGTCAGTATCTGCTGCCCTGTGACAATGTAGCCACTCAGGGACAGGCCCCTGTGTCTCCGCACAGATACCCTGTCTCTCTCAACAACAGAGCATTGTTTCATCAACTTCTGCATCCCCCTTTTCAGAGGTCACATAAGACCTGAACTCAGTACTCCCAAGTTCGGTGACTGGCCGCAGGCTGGTACACAGGTGCCAGGAAAGACGTCCTGCAAGATTCCAGTGAGGCCCACATTCCAGCCTCTCCCTGGGCTCTCTGCACTCTCCCCTGCACTTGGTCAGCTCCATCCTAGGCACTCTTAAGAACAGCCCACTCCCCTGGCCCCTGCCCCCCCCAGACTGGCTAAGGATGCCACATTCATTTCACTTTATTCTACTGTGTTCTCCCAGAATGTGAGAGATACAAAGCAAGCAACCAAGCCACACACACACACAC
Organism: Sorex araneus; assembly: GCF_027595985.1. Lineage (NCBI taxonomy): Eukaryota > Metazoa > Chordata > Mammalia > Eulipotyphla > Soricidae > Sorex > Sorex araneus. Next base: position 227,898,399 of record NC_073303.1, on the reverse strand, counting down.
ACACACACACACACACACACACACACACACACACACACACACACACAGTACTGCCACAGTCACTGGCTGTACCTGACCTGTATCTGACCTGTCTTCATCTCCCGTTAGAGTTTCAATTTCTCTGCTAAAGAACTCATTTCCTTCTTCTGCACAATACTGTAGAACTTTTCTGTAGCTTGAAAGTCATTTCCCATGAAAAAGCGTGTTCCACCTCCATCACCTACTACCTCTGTTTCTGACCCTCTAAAACCCACACAAAATGGGCTCAGTGTTCGGGAACCAAGAAGAGCGGGGACCTCATTAGCTCACATAGCAGGCACTGGACTGTTGTAGCCACCATCCTCCCCAGTGGCCTTCCTCGCCCGCCCCCCAGACCCCAAAGCCCCTCACCTGTCTTTGTCCCTCACCCAGGCTGGCACGCTCACTCTAACAGCCAGGCCAGTCACCTTGTCTGTGGAAAAGCCAAAGAGAAGCAGTGAGATGGTGTTCTACAAGCACCGCCAGGGGCCCTGCCGTGGGCCTGGCAGTCGTGATGAACAAGCTGAGAAAGCCCGGCCCGCGGGAGGGTTCCACTTCAGGGAGAGGCAAGTGATTCACAATAAACCAGGAAACACATTTTTTCAGATCTGGGAAAGGATAAGTGCTAATGGAATGAGCAAAGAGAAGAAAAGGGAATGAAATCCCAAGTGGAGAGTGCAAATGACAGCGCCAGTGTGGGGGCCAGTACTATCTGTTGTTGTTGGGCCACACTTGAATGTACTCAGGGTTTCTTCCTGCCTTTGTGCTCAGGGCTGACACATGGCGGGTTTGGGGGTCTGTAGAGGGTGCTGCGGATCGAACCCAGGGTTGGTTGAGTGCAAGGCAAACACTCTACTCACTCTCTACTGATTCCAGTCTCTTTTGCTTATTTTATTATTATTATTTTTTTTGCTTTTTGGGTCACACCCAGCGATGCTCAGGGGTTACTCCTGGCTTTGCACTCAGGAATTATTCCTGGCGGTGCTTGGGGACCATATGGGATGCCGGGGATCGAACCCAGGTTGGCCGCGTGCAAGGCAAACGCCCTACCTGCTGTGCTATCGCTCCGGCCCCTCTTTTGCTTATTTTTAAGCCTTAGTTCTTAGTTTGAACCACTTGGGAAAGAGACAGACAGAGGAACATATGCTTTTCTGCACCTTCACATCATCTTTATTTTAAAATAATTTTAATTTTGGGGGCTGGAGCGATAGCACAGCAGGTAGGGCATTTCTCTTGTGTGCGGCCGACCCAGGTTCGATTCCCAGCATCCCACATGATCCCCTGAGGACCGCCAGGGGTAATTCCTGAGTGCAGAGCCAGGAGTAACCCCTGAGCATCAACGGGTGTGACCAAAAAAGGCAAACAAAAAAAATTTAATTTCTTTTCGTTTTTGAGCCACGCCTGCAATGCTCAGGGGCTACCAAGGACCAAGGGTGGATGGGTGGTGGGGGTGGGGAGGGGACCTGAGACAATGGTGGAGGTGGATGGGCTGGTGGGGGGGGCGGGGCTGGAATGCTGTATGCATGAAGCCCTATCATGAACAGTATTGTAAGTTACAATACTTCAAACAAAATAATAAAATACACAACACAAAAAAGGGCCATTTTATTTATTTTTTGGAAGGAAAGACCTGATGGTACCGGGATACTTCCGATGCTGTCTGTGTGCTCAGGGGCCAGAACCTGGGCCTTCTGCAAGTAAAGCCTGAGGTCAGCCCAAGGGGCTCTCTCTGGCTTTTTATTTTTATTTTTTGGCTTTTTGGGTCTCACCCAGTGCTCAAGGGTTATTCCTGACTCTGCACTCAGCAATGACTCCTGGCAGTGCTTGGGGGACCATCTGGGATGCTTGGGAGCGAACCCAGGTGACACTGTGCTCTACACTGTACTATCACTCTGGACCCTCTCTCTGGCTTTTGAGCCCTCCTCAGCACAAGGGAACTGAGTGCCAGTCTCAAGCCCCACCCCAGAGAGCAGCCCCAACCCCTTCCCTAGGGGCTGGACACGTGCTGGCACTTTCTCACGCAAGCTCACATCTGACTCTGCTTTGCTGGGGGCACGTCTCGGGGAGGAGGCAGACTCGACAAGCCAAGGACGCTGATATCCAGAGCACAAGGGGACAGCCCCGATCTCCCGACTCTGCACCCCTCTACACGCCCCTCGCCAGCATTCCCAACACCCTTCACAGCCCAGGGCTTCTGGAGCTCTGTGGATGGACAGACTTTGGGAGAACCCTGACTACAAACTGTCCCCCCTATAAAATGGGGACAAGAACGCTTCACCTAGAGGGTGGCATGCGATGACAGAGAGTGCCATGTATGAAACTCTGGACAACAAGGCTTTTTGGATCTGGGGACTGCGCTTAGCGGAGAGCACTGCCCTCTTGGGTCAGGTCACTCTTCAGGGCTCAATCCAGATCCTGCCCCTGCCCAGTGATCCCCAGCGGCGCTGTACTTCTGACATCCCTGGCATCACCCATACAGGCAGGTGGTTCCCCACCGAGCATGCAACACCCAGGCAACAACAGAGGGGAAGGGCAAAGAAGACCCCATCGAGGGAGGCTTCCCACATGCTCCCGACTGATGGGGGCTCGGCTGGAAGATCTGCAGGGACCCAGGTGTGGCCACTTCTGAGCACGCAGTAGACCCAGCCCCAGGTGCTCCTGCTCCCCTGCCCTCCAGGCTAGTACTCCGCCCCAGGTAGCCCAGCCTGAGAGCCCAGAGGGGCAGAGAGAACATCAAAGGCGGAGAGCACTATTTCTTCCTTAGTAATGCGCACGGTGACAGGGGAGGGGCCTGAGAACAAGAGGAAAAGGAAAAACTGTGTAATACTTATTTTAAAACTTTGTGTTACAGCCCTTTCTCATCTTAGCACCATAAAAAGTGTATCAAGTATAACTTCCTTTGCTCAGAACATTATCATGTTTGATATATTTAGAAATAGATTTGAAATGCAGAAAAAATTCTCCTTCCCACATACACAAACACAGGTTAAAAGCGGAGAAGGCCCTGGATGGCCGCCACCACCCACAGGTTGCACCCACCCCAGAACACTCAGGGTAACCTTCCCACAGCCAGTCACGGCCCCACTGACCCAGGAGGGCTGACCTACACGGACACCCGGCTTTTCCTAATCCCCTCACTACTCAACTCGCCAAAGGTCACTTCAAGGGGCAGAGGGGCTGTGGCAAGAGGGGTGGGGGGGGCTGAGAAAGCTGGAGGGCGGGAGGGAAAGGAAAGAGACGAAGCTGGAATTGGCTTAAGTGTGTGTTTTTTTTTTTTAAAAAAAAAAAACACACAAAAAAAAAACACACAGTAATAGAAGTCAAACTGAGGGAAAGGTGGCCTAGGAAAATCTCTTTTCCAAAAGAAAGAAAGAAAGAAAGAAAGAAAGAAAGGAAGGAAGGAAGGAAGGAAGAAAGAAAGAAAGAAAGAAAGAAAGAAAGAAAGAAAGAAAGAAAGAAAGAAAGAAAGAAAGAAAGAAAGAAAGTAAGAAAGAAAGAAAGTAAGAAAGGAAATTTAACAAGCATCCAGGTTAGGAATGACGCTCTAGCCTGTGAAGAAAGTAAGGGGACTATGTGCGGGGGAGGCTGGGGACCTCACTGGCTCCCAAACCCCAACCAAAGTCCCCCTCCCAATGTGGGCTCCAAGAAAGGCAGGAAGGCCGAGTCCCCTGTGACCTGGGGGAAATCAAGGCCGAGGCTCTGTGCTGTGACCTGATCTTGAAGTCTCCAGCTGGGCTCTGAAGAGGCTCGGAAGTGTAGGCCCAAGGCAGGCTGTGACTCAGCCCCTCTTGGAGAGAAGTTTTTGCTACAGCCCAGGTGGCGGTCCAGCCAGGCCCCATGGGGGGCAGGCAGAAAGTGTCTCCACAGTGTCACCCTCAGGGGAAGAGGCTGCACTTGCACCTGGCTGAGGGCAGAGCAGTCTCTTAGCAGGATAGAGGCTGAGTTCAAGGTTTCTGGGGTGAAAACTACCCCCAGCCCCTCCCACATCACCTTGACCCTGTCCTCCTGGTGAAATCAACAGTGGGTGGGATACTGCTGCCTCCAGTCCCCAGCCTGAGCTTGATTAGAAATTTGGGGAGGCAACCCTGGAAGAATCTGGAAACCCTGGTGGAGGGGGTGGTGCAGCAGCTCTACTGCAGTGTGGTCAACTCCGGCACCTCCAAAAAATAAGTGGAGGGAAAAAAAAATAAAGTTGGAAAAATAAAAAGAATTTAGTTCCTCTAAGTCTGGGGTTTGGGCCTAGATCTGTGAGAAAATACAAGCCAGATTAGCTCCCCGGTGGCTGTCTCCACGGGGTGTGGGGGCCCCTCTCCTCAGGGTGCCCCCCCCAGCATTCTTACTCACAGTTTTGGTGCTCAGCCTGACCCAGTGGTTTTCGGGGTGGCCCTGGTGTTGGGCCCCAAACACCTCATGGAGGGCGGCTGTGGAGTCTGGAACACAGATGCCAGCCAGGCTGGTGGGGGGGTGCAGGAGGGAGCGCTAACTTGAACGGGAGGAGTCTCCCGCCAGAACTGCCCGCAGGCAGCCCCGCCCCCCACAAAGGCCTGATTCAGAGGGAGGTGACCTCAGTGGCGGGAGGGGGAGGGAGAGGAGGGAGGAAGAGGGGGCCCCAGGGCTCCTGAGCAGAGTGGGGGCGGTCTCCTGGCAGCCGGGCAGGGGGGATGGTCTCTGGGTGAGCCGGGGACTCAGCCCAGCACTGAGTCAATCTTCGTGACCACTGCCTGTCTCTCCGGCCAGGTCAGCTGGGTAAGCCCCAGAGAACTGGACCCCCAGCAAACCCCCCGCCCCCATCAGGGCACCAGCAAGACCCACGCAGAGTGCAGGCTTGAGGAAGGGCTGAAGGGGCAGAAACTTCACTGGGCTCTGGGCCAAGGCTTGAGGCCTGAGGAGCCCCTCACTCACTCACCAGCTGTTCCCCCCAGAGTCCTCTAGGGAGAGCAGCCGGGCCGCGGGGGAGGGGTGGGCAGCTGTGTGAAGGCAGACAGGGAAAACAGAATCTTCTATCCCCCCCCAACCCAGCTGCTTTCTGGAATCCCCGTTACACCAAAGCTACTTCTAAACAGCAACTTCTGCACCCCCAAACAAACACTCCTTAGCAGCTAGATCAGCCTGGCTGTGATGGGGACAGGTCTAAGGACAGAGACCCTCCCCCCTCCAGCAACCACCCCCCTGAACCACAGCATCCCCTCACCAAGGCTCTCCTCCCTGCCCCCTCCCCCGCAGGGAAGGGGGGCAGACACGTTTCCTTCCCTCCCTGACAACTGGTCCTAAGACACAATAGCTCCTCTGATGCCTGACATCCACGTGGAAGGGGCCCAGTACAGCCCCTGCAACTTCCTCTTCACAGAACCTCCAAGAACCTCCCCGTCATGGGGTTATCCCTTGGTATCAACGCGGCTTCTGCTCTAGCAGCGCAGGCTTTTGTCCCCTGGTACTTGAGACTGGAGGCAGAGGAAGGGAAGCCTCAGGCTACAGTTCCAGGCAGGGCAGATAGGAGGACAGGGCTTGTGTTGTAAGCCGTGGAGCTGTAACAGAAAAGATGGGTTTATTTGACGGACCCATCTGCCAGGGACTTTGGGCCCATCCAATCAGGGACAAGTTCCTTTCCACAAGGTGGTTCTCTAAGTCTGGTGTCTGTCTCTCTCTCTCTCTCTCTCTCTCTCTCTCTCCTCTCTCTCTCTCTCTCTCTCTCTCTCTCTCTCTCTCTCTCTCTCTCTCCTCTCTCTCTCTCTCTCTCTCTCTCTCTCTCTCTCTCTCTCTCTCTCTCTCTCTCTCTCTCTCTCTCTCTCTCTCTCTCTCTCTCTCTCTCTCTCTCTCTCTCTCTCTCTCTCTCGTGTATTGTATTCTGTGTATGTTTGGCCAAAAACCAGCAGTGCTCAGGGGCTATTCCATTCCTGGTACTGTGCTTGGGGACCACATGGTGCGAAAGATGGAACCCAGGTATGCTGAACACAAGGCACACGCCTTACCTGTCTCCGACCTCCTTACTATTAATTTTAAAAAGTATTTAAATGTTTGGTCTTGTTGGGAGTATGCACCCAGCCCTCTGAATCACCTCTCTGGCCCAGAGAGGTTTTCTTGTTTGATGTATGATAAAATGACAATAGGTCATTCTGTAAACCAAAGCCCAGGTCCTTCTGTTTTGGGGATTTAAGGGGTCCCCAGGCAGTGCTCAGGGAGTCTGGGGGCCACTTCCCAGTGATGGTCAGGCCGATGACAGCTGCTAGGGTCCTGTGGTGTGGGAGTGTGCTGGGGTCGCCAGGGAGATGCCTGGGAGGCCATGTGCGGCCAGGCCTGAGCTGGGCTGGGAGTTTTGGGTAAATGCCCTAACCGTTCATACTTTCTCTGGGCCCCTCAGGCCCCTAATTTTTAAGAGTGCAAAAGGGCTGGTTTTTAGGCCAGTTGGAGAATCACTTTTCCTGAATCTTGTTGCCCAGTAGGATTTTCTGGGATGATGAAATGTTTGTTTTCATGTTGTCCAAAATGGTAACCACTAGCAATATGTGGCCGCTGAGCACATGAAAAGTAACCAATGTGACTGAGCAACCAAATTTTATCTTTGAATATCCAAGGATAGCAGATCCAGAAGATTCCTAGGATTCCTTTAGTTAACATTCAATGTCAATGTTTCGTTTGTAGTGGCCTGAGGCAGAAAGAACAGGACCTGTCACTCCTCGGCAAGGGAAAGTCACCCCAGGCTTCCTGGAACTGCTCTCACCTCTTCTGGGTGGAGACTGCCTTAAGCCACCCCCACCCCGGACCCCTCCACTGTGAAAGGACCTTTCCCACGGCCTTTGAAACGTCTCGGATGGGGGCAGAGAAGACAGCTCTTCTGTGGAGTGCAGGCTGGACAGGGGAGGCCCCCCACAGTTCATGGCTCTCAGAACCGCAGGGAGGGGAAAAGAACAAACCAAACCCACCAAGCAACAGAAATGACCTTCTCAGGTGGGACACAAACGGCTCGGTGTCAAGTGCCTGCCCTGCAAGTGTCGAGGTCAAGAGCTCAATCCTATGTGTGCCAAGCATGATCCTGGCAACCTAACTGTTGGGTCCGGACAAACAATCATGGGCAGGAGTGCGCCCTCAGGGAGCTTGTGCACGAGCACCCCAAGCACCAGGGCCAAAGCAGGTGACTGCCCCCCGCCCCAAGTCATCATAGCAATGTCTGTCATTGGAGAGGAGAGAAAGGGGAAAAGCTTTGGGACTCTTTGGCCCTAAAAACTAACTTTCCGAGATTTTCCCATATGCTGTCCCCTTCTGCCTTTCACAGTGCAGTTTGTCGGGGAAAAAAAAAAAAAAGCCATCCTCTCCTCAACCTGATCCAGCGTGAACAGCAACCACCACAATGCCAGGCGGAAACATGAGTTTCCACAGCGTGGGGCATGTGCAGGTGGGCCTCAGACTGGCTTTGTTCATATTGCCATTTTGTTCGTATTTTCAAGGCTCTTCCACGTTGAAGCATGATTTGTGTTGCTTTTTTTTCATGGTTGAGTAATATTGTATGGATAGGCCAAAATTTGTTTATTCGCTCATCTTTTGATAAGACACTTAGTGGCAGGGGGTTCTACTTTTGGGTTACTAGGAATAATGCTGCTGTGTACAAAGTTTTTGTGTGAAATATGTTTTCTTTCTCCTGAGTTTATTTCCTAGGACTGGAAGTGCCACATCATATGGGAACTTTGGCTTTCACTTTCTGAAGAATCGCTGAACTGTGTTCCATGTAGATGGACCATTTCACACTCTGACCACATTTGAAGGTCCCAGCCACATCCTCACCACTTGTTATTTCCTCCTTCTTTCCTTCCCTCCCTTCCTTCCTCAGTGCCAGAATCAAACCCAAAGCCTCATATATGCAAGGGAGGTGCTCTACCACAGAGCTACATCCCTGCCCACGTCTGATTTTCTGATTCTAACCATCCTGTCAAGTGTAAAGTGGCATCCCATTATGGTTGTGATTTATATTTCCCTGATTAGGTAACTGCAGCACTATCGTCCCGTGGTTCACTGATTTGCTCGAGTGGGTGTCAGTAACGTCTCCATTGTGAGACTTGTTACTGTTTTTGGCATATCGAATACGCCACGGGTAGCTTGCCAGGCTCTGCCGGGTGGGCGGGATACTCTAGGTAGTTTGCCGGGCTCCCCGAGAGGGACGGAGAACTCAAACCCGGGTCAGCCACGTGCAAGGCAAACTCCCTACCCGCTGTGCTATGGCTCTGGCCCTAGTATTTCCCTAATTAACAATGTTTAACTTTCTTTCCAGTTTTTGGGCCATACCTGACTGTGCTCAGGTCTTACTCCTGACTCTGTACTCAGGGATCACTCCTGGCATGACTCAACAAATGATATGGGGTGCGAGGGATTGAACCTACATTGGCTGCTTGCAAGGCACGCACCCTACCCACTGTACTTACTATCTCTCTCGCCCCAGCTGAACAATTTTTTTAATCTAATAACCAGGAATTACAGAGTTACAAAGTTACACATAAGTGAGTTTCAGGCTACAATGTTCCAACACCAATCCTTTCACTAGTGTCGCTTCCCTCCACCAATGCCCCAGTTTCCCTCCTGCCCATCTCCCCACCTCCATGATATTTGGAGAAATATCTATTCATATCCTTTGTCCATTTTTCAATTGGATTATGTTTTTCGTTTTTTTGCTTTTTGGGTCACACCTGGCAATGCCCAGGGGTTACTCCTGGCTCATGGTGCTCAGGGGACCATATGGGATGCTGGGAATCGAACCCAGGTTGGCCGTGTGCAAGGCAAACGCCCTACCCGCTGTGCTCTTACTCCTGCACAATTAAAAGACACTCCCCTATGTGTCTTTTAATTATCAAGTTGATGCTCTAAATATGTCATGTATCTGACATGGCTCGCCAATATTTTCTCCATTCTACAGATTGTTTTTTCACTTTCCTGCGGGTGATCACTGCATGCTAGATGTCCTCCTGTCTACTGTACACCTCCTAAGTCATTGTTCCTCTCCACACCTGTGGGTGGTGTGTGCATAGGCTGAAACAAACAAACAAACAAACAAACCAAAAAAGCAGACATGGCAGCATGCATGTCTCTGTTCTAGATCTTTCTTTAGCAGGACATTTTTAAACAACCAAACCACAGACTTTACTTGAATCTTAAGTCTTTCCACTGATATTCTATTCCAAGATCCAACCCAGGGTCCCACAATGCACTAAATTACCACGTCTCCTTCACTTCCTCAACTCAGGACTACTCGGAGAGGCTTTTTCTTTCAGCTTCCTGACACTCTGGAAGGGAACTAGTCAGTCTTTAGAGAATGTTCTCTACTTGGAATTCAGCTGATGTTTTCTCCAATTACACTAAACTGGTGAATTTGTTAAAGCTGCAGTATTAGGGATTGCACTCGGCAACATGGTGTGATATAAGGGATGGAACCCAGAGCCTCACACATACAAGGCATGCACTCTACCTCCGAGCCTCAAACTTAGGGATTGTTGAAAGGATACTCAAGATGGTATGCTCTGAGTACATTATATCTAGGGGTACTCATGATGTCGCTGTCTTTAATATGTCACACTCGGTGATGCTCAGGGGTGACTTCTGGCTCTGCACTCAGGAACTCCAGGCAGTTGTCAGGGACCATACGGGATGCTGGGGTTTGAACCTGGGCGATACTGCTATGTCTTGTTACTGGCAGTGTTCAACCTGCCAATAGGTAGATTAGGTAGGTTAGTGATGGCTTGGTTAGGTAGGTAGTGTTAACTAGTGGGCTCCTTGGCTGCAAACTTATCATTTTTCTTTTTTAATTAATAAACAGGGATAGAGCAATAATTTGTGGGCATGCAAATACCCGGTTTCTGCTTAAACTTTCAGCCACTAACTTTTTTTTGGGTGACACCTGGCAGTGCTCAGGGACTACTTGGGGGAACCATGCAATGATGGGAATAGAACGTGTGCCTCCTGCATACCAAGCACGAGCCCTGTCCTGTGAGTTCTCTTCCTGGCCCTGGCCCACCAAGGGGTCATGCTGGAAGCACTCACTGTGATGTTCCAATACTTACTTTTGATTTCTCTTTATATTTCTCTGCATTTATTTGTAAGTCAAGGTTTTCTGTAAGGAACAACTGTCCCTTTCTTCCCATTTACCTCATTACTTATTTATATTAATAAAGGTTTGGATATTTATTTTATTCTTTGGCTTATGGCCCATTATCTTTTATTTATTTATTTTTTGCTTTTTGGGTCACACCCAGCGATGCACAGGGGTTACTCCTGGCTCTGCACTCAGGAATTACCCCTGGCGGTGCTTAGGGGACCATATAGTATGCTGGGAATCGAACCTGGGTCGGCCGCATGCAAGGCAAACGCCCTACCCACCGTGCTATCACTCCAGCCCCCTATAGCCCATTATCTTTATTGCTTATTTTGTTGCTTTTTTTTTTAAGGACACTTGCAGTTTGTACATCTCTTTTTTTTTGGGGGGGGGCATACCAGGTAGTAAACTGGGTTTACTTCTGGCTCTCTGGCGCTCGCTCTCTCTCCCTCTCTTTCTTTCTGTTTGTTTTTTGTTTTGAGGGCCATGCCCTGCAATGCTCAGGAGTCACTCCTAGCTCTGCATTCAGGAATCACTGCTGGCAGGACTCAGGGGACCATAAGGGATGCTGGAGATCAAACCATGTGCAAGGCAGGTAAGTGCCTGCCTACCATACCATCTCTCCTGCTCCCCTCATTTTTTGTTTTAGGGCCAACCCCAGCAGTGCTTAGGGTTACTCTTGGCTCTGCACACAGGGATCACTCCTGATGGTGCTCTGGGGGTCACATGGGATGCCTGGGATAGAATCTGAGTTGGGAACATGCAAGGAAGCATCCCGCCCTCTGTATTATCTCTGCAGCCTCCCTGCTGCTCATTTTGTAACTAGCTTTGGTCACTGAAAATTTTTTCACATTGGCTGTTGCATCCTTTCCACAGACCTCCACATAAAAAGGTTTGTTTCTTTTTTAACATTTGCTTAACTTTCTGGCACCCTAAAATGTTCTGGCCTTATCTTGTATTTTCCCCACAACCATCTTTTTTCCAAGGAGTCATCATTCTTCTTCAACTGTTAATCAGATTGTGCTGCTTCTGCTTCAACTCTCCCATAACCTCCTGCAGCTCTGGGGACAGCCCAGAGCCTCCGACCTGACGTGGGCAGCCCTGTGTGATCTGGCTCAGAGCTCTGCACGGAGCCGCCCATGCTGCTGTCTGTCTGCCACAAGGTTGCCTGCTGGGCCCTGGAGAGCCGACTCAGTAGCAGAGTGCCTGACCTGCGGCGAGAGACTGAAGCTGATCCCCAGCATCAACATGCCAAGCACTACCCTGGTCCCATCACAAAATACGCACAGTTCCCTGTGCATCACAGCAGAAGTGTGTGAGCGCAGCAACCTACGGTGCCACCCTAGTAAGCGCCTGGTTCCTGGGCAAAGGCTTGGCTCCCGTCTCCTATTTATCAGGAGAGTCAGCGTGTAACCAGAGACATCTGCTGGGTCCCACACAAATCACCAGGCAGAGAAGCTACCAGGGAGCAGGAGACAGGCAGTTGCCTGCTCTCAGGTCTGTGAGAAAGGTCTCAGGCCTCGAGGCTGCACAGCCCAGGCGACACAGATATGCATGTGGGCCACCTGCCACCAGTGTGCTCTCCCCAGATCCCGAGATCTCAGTATCTTCCTTCAAAGGGAACAGCTTTGGGGGGCAGAGAGATAACACAGCACATAGCCTTGCATACAGCTGACCAGGGTTCTATCGCTGGCACCCCACTTGGTCCTCACCAGGAATGATCGATCTCTGATAATGGAGCCAGGAATAAGCCCTGTACACAGTCATATGTGACTCAAACATGAAAAACAAAACAAAACAAACAGCTCCAGCCGGGCGAGGGAGCTTTGGTGCTGAGTGAGGGGGTGCGGGTGCCAGAGCCAAGAGGGCACCACTGAAATGGACAACTCTGCACTGAAGAGGAGCTCCGCTCACTTCATCAGCTCCCACTGGGCTCTGTTCTTGTTGCTGCCCATAAATGGGAATCTGAACTGGGCCAGGTGAAGCTTCGAGCCTCTCTGGGACTCGATTTTCCTGCCTATAAAATGGGACATACTTCGGAGTTCTCTACCCCTACAGGTCACAGAAGAGAAACATGTTTAGGAAGGGACTGAGTGGAGCAGGGATAGTCTCTGGGCAAGGACACGGGCAAGGGCTGGAGGGAAAAGCTGGCCTTGATGCTACCTTCCTCCTACAGGGCCCAGAGGCTCCCCAGGAAAGCAGGCAGGGAGGAAGGAACCGCAAAGCCAAGAGCTTTTGCTTTCTAGTCCCTGGGACAGGAATTGAGGTGCTGTCTACACCGGAAGTGAGAAGCAAACACCCCCCACTTCCCTTTAGCCTACAGTAGAGAGGAAGGTTCCAGCCTCAGGAGCCTGCAGGCTGTTGCCGGCCAAACAGAAGCTGAAGGGGGTGGGGGAGGGGAGGAGGCAGTACCAGCACCATCTGGAGGAGAAAGGGGCTCTCTTGTCTCACACAATGCAACTCAAAGGGCCCCTCAAAGTCCACAGACTGGGGGAGGGGAGCAGACCGCCACCAGGGTGGAGTTGAGAAACTGCTTTCCAGGTCACTGGCACCCTAGCTGCTGTTCTGGCCCCGCCTCTGGCCCGCTTCAGCCTGAGTACTGCCTTCACCTTCGGGGAGGGAGGGCCCTTTGCTCACGCTCACTGGACAAGACTTTCTTTGCTGCCTTCATCACAGCTGTGGTCCTGTAACTTAGTCTTTAGTTAAATTGGATTTTCAGGATCACCGCTGTACCCCCCAAATCGAACACATCCCTAAGCACAAAGTGAGTGCTGGCTATGGCCAGCTGTGACAGGAGAACTTCCCAGGGGCTGGCTTTGTTCTGACAGTGTTTTGGGGCTGGCCCCTACCCTGGGTGCTGGAATACAACCATGGGGTGCCTTTGGAGTATTCCCTTAAAGAAGGCGGATTTCCAGAGGTCTGTTGAGCAATTCTTTTTTTTTTCCCCCATGAAATGGGGACACCAAGCATTAAGTGTGAAATCTCTGGCCTAACACCTGACATGTGATTGAAGTTCAGTACATGAAGATACTCCACTCATGGCCTGTGACAACGCGGGGGCTCTGGGTGATAGCTGGAAACTGTAGGCAGGAGGGAGGGAGAAGGAGAAACCTACACACACCCAGATACTGCCAACAGATACTGCCAACAGATGACAGACAAGAGAGTTTGTGCCACATACTTTTTTTTGGGGGGGGGTGAATATACATTTTTGCTTGTTTTGTGTAAAACTTGAGGGATATGGAACAAAGTGATTTAATAGTGTGGAGTGGGAGCAACATTTCTTAATGTATGGCTTTTGGTATCATTTTAAATTTTAGACTGCAAAATAAAACTTTGTTTTAAAATTAAAAAAAAAAAAATTGAAGCCAAGGAGATAGCTCAAAGGGCTGGGGCACAAGTTTTGCAAGTGAGAGTCCCGGATCCCATCCCTGGCACTACATGGTCTCTGAGCACTGCTGAGGATGCCCCCAGAGCTCCAAGTCATGGGCAGCTCCTCTGCCCATCACTGCCAGGTGTGGCCCCAAAGAAGAAACAGCAAAAAATAACAATATAAAAACATTATATATATTTTTTATATATAATGCAATGTATTAGCAGAATGCCCACTCAACCAGGCTCTTTCTAAAGGACTACTCTCTATTGTTAGGGTATAGGGCCTAGGCCCTCGACAAATGACGGTGAGATCATCTGGCCAGATAAGTCTGGAGTCTGGCCAAGAGACTCTCTCCCTTCTCCCTGAGGCCCAACACCCAGGCTGGAGCGAGGGTGGGGGCAAAGTACCAAACCATCCCACAGCCAGTCAGGGTCACTCCACTGGCCAATAGCTGGGTTCATCCTAGATCCCTGGGAAAGGATAAGAGCTGGTCAAGGGCAGAGGCAGGGCAGGAAGGTTGGGCAAGGGGAGAACATGTGGCAGGTGGGGTGCAGTGGGGCAAACTCTTGAAAGTGCCTGGAGCTGCTGTGGGCAGGTTCTGGGGGTGTCTCAACAGATCCCCACACAAAAGAGCCAATTACAGCCCCCACACCAAGCCAGCTGAGGGTGAAGTGAATCAGCCCCTGGGAACTACAGTTGCGGAGAAGTCCAGGGCCACACCCCAAGGAATCAGGGGCCCCTCATTGCCTGTCTAGGAAAAATCTCACCATTCGATTCAGGTCTTTGCAGGGAGGGGCAGGAGAGTGAGAACTCTAGACCAACCCTTCAGCAAGGCCACCACTCAAACCTTGCAAGAGCAGAGCAGGGTGCCCTCACCTTTGTCCAGGCACCCTAAGCACCACCCGGGTGCTCCAGAACGAAAAAGCAAACAAATACAAATCGGTATCTCAAAGGCATAGTGGGCAAGGGACAGCCTCAGAGCTCAGCGCTAGCTCAAGCCTGGCGAGCAAGGCCTGACTGAGCCCTTCTCAGTGGCTGCTGGATTTTTAGAAATCAGTAATAACAGCAATGATAATTCACCTTAATAACAGCCTGGCCTCATCAGGCTCTTTCATGTGCATAACTCCCAGAGCTGGGAAAACGGTAATTAGCAAGCAGATGCCACACCCCAAAGATGATGTGTTGCTAATCCGTCAGCACGGGATGGGAAACTGAGGTCCAGGGAGAAGGGTTTCCCCTCAGTCTGAGAGAACTAGTCCTCAGCATCCTTTTCAAACACTGCAGCCAGGGAGCCGTGCACCTCTCTGAGTCACGCAGGCCTGGATTTGTGGGGAGAAGGGGTGAAGAAGGAAGCACCCAGATATCTGCCTCAGCACCCTCCCTAAACCGAGCCAGGGCCTGTGATCTGGAGCCCACACATTTTCTCCCAGAGTACTGCGGAGCAGGCTGCCAGCCGCTGCAGCCCTGCCAGCCCCACAGAACCTGCAGGGTAAGTGAAGGCTCGGGCCCCTGAACAGCTGCGGCCACACGCCTGCATGTTGAGGAGGGGAAGGGGGAGGAAGGCACCCCGCAGCTGGGTGGGCGGATCAACCCTAAAACATGTCAAGAAGTGGAAAAGACTGCGCCTCGGGGATCCGAGCCCACCTTCTCAGCCCCCTTCCATGCCTGGCACTGATCTAAATGCATGAGCCCCTCCCTGCAGCGAGGCCTGCCAGGCTGTCACGGCAGAAGCCTGCAGAGGCCCAGCTGGCCGGTGCCCTCCAGGAGGGCACGGGAGGAGGGGCAAAGGCACAGAAGACTCGGGTCTCTTTCCAGGATGGAAGTGGCGACTGAGACTGAAATGCAGATGGAGGGGTGCAGATGGAGCCGATGAATGTGCAGCCCCAGCCACAGGCCTGACAAGACACCATCCAGCTGGAGGGCCACCAGCAGTAGCAACCACCAGCCCTGTCTGCCAACCCTCCGTGGCAGGGCCTAGTAGAAAAGATTAAGGTGCTGCTCTAAGAATCCGAAGATGCTTTTCTTCAATCTAAGGGGCTCTGTGGACTCTGGTCCTTCCAGAAACCTCAGAAATTTTAGGTTCAGGAGCTGTTCTTTCTGCTGTATAATCTGGTTGTGGGGGTGGGGCGGCGGGGTCTCCTCCGTGGAGCTTCGGGTCCTGGGGCCACTCTTGGGGACATCCTATTTGACAGTGTGGAACTGATGGTTGGTGCTCAGACCTGGTGAAGCGGAAGCCACCAGAGCCACACTTGGCAGTGCTGGGCTGGGGGTGGGGGAGGGGAGGAGTGGCAAGCAGAGCTGGGACTCAAACTCGGGGCTTCTCGCCTGCCAGGCTTACACTCCAGCGCTTGAGCATCTCCCAGGCCAGTGTGCCATCTGCTTCAAGCTGGGCCGGTCCCTCTCCTGCCAGAGAAGAGAAGGCGGCGCAGCACCATGTCAAACACTACACAGAGGCAGGAGACTGCCTCGCACACTCATCAACGCATGAATCACTTCCCCCTCTGGACTTCAGTTTCCCC
The DNA here is from genome assembly GCF_027595985.1 of Sorex araneus. Classification (NCBI taxonomy): domain Eukaryota; kingdom Metazoa; phylum Chordata; class Mammalia; order Eulipotyphla; family Soricidae; genus Sorex; species Sorex araneus. The sequence continues at coordinate 227,882,414 of NC_073303.1, read as the reverse complement.
ATTTTTAACACGAGGGCGTTGGACGAGACTGTCTCTCGAATTCCTTCCAGCCTATGATTCTGTGCTGTTTTGATATAGTTCAGATCCCACATTGATTTACATAAATTTGCATGTTCAGCCAGAAATCCCGAACCCCAAGTATAGAAAATCCAATCAGCCCATCAGCGCAGACAGGCTGGGGCAGGAGAAGTCTGCCAGGTCTGGGTGAGGAGAGATGGAGCAGCGGAGGAGGTGCTGGTGACCTGGGGGAGGAGCAGGGGCAGCAGGGGCACGAAGGGGCATTCACGGCGAGGGACCTCATCCCAGTATCTGGGGCTGAGGGCCAGAGATCCCTTTGCAGCTGGCAAGCAGGGGTCCTTCTTCCTGCTCCTCAGAGAGCCTCTGCTGGCCAGCCTCAGAGCCACACCCCAGAAGAAACAGCAGCTCTGCCTAGCAACAGCCGCATCCTTCACTGCCAGAGGCTCCACCATTAACCCCCTTCTGGAAACTGGCTTCCCCGGGAGCTGCCATTCTCCATTCCAGAGGCTCCGAGCGGTGCAGAAGCTTTTCTTGGGTTCTAACTGAAACACCTTTTGCTGCAACTTCACTCCTATCAGCAGCAGAACCCAGGGAAGAGGTCCTGGCTCGGGGGAGCTAGCGGAGGCAGAAGCAGAGCAGGACAATGAGCCCTGTGTCCGACTCACCCCCCCCACTCTAACCATCACTTCTCCTTTGATATACCTCTCAGCACCTAGGAGACCAAAGGATGAAAACAAACAAGAATGTGAAGGCCTTTGGCACTCGGGTTAGAGAGCAAGTCCCAACCTGGAGAGCCCGGCTCCCCAGAAAGCCCGACCCACAGGAGCAAAGGAGGCTGGCAAGTGGGGCTGGGGGATCCGCTACATGCTGCTGCCTCTGGCATGGCAGGGCCTGCGTGACCAGGCAGGGCGGCAGGGAGAAGTCCTTAAGCTCCTGGCTCAGAAACAGAAGGTGTGAGCGCAGATACAAGGCGAGCAGGGCCAGGGGCAGGGTGAGCGGAGGCAATGGGGCTCTCCCTGTCCTCTTCCTAGTGAGGGCGGGTGAGTGTACTCCCTGGCCCAGATCCTAAAACAAGTCCCAACAGCTGAGGCTCAAAACTGTCTCCAGGGAATCTCCTCACCCTGCTGGCCTTTAGCTGCCTCCTTTCTTAATCCCTCCCATCTCAATCCCAGGGTGCTCATCACAGCCTGGATGGGGAGCCAACCCCAACCAGCATCCACACCCCCAGGGACCAGTCATGAGCAGAACAATGGCCATTCTCAGGCAGGAGAAACAGACCCTAGGCCCAAGATTCTAATCCGAGGGTGTCACAGCACCCACTATCACTATCCCAAATGGAGCCATCCTGCCAGACGCCTGTTCCTGCCTCCAGTTTCACTTGTCAGTGGAGCCACCCAACATCAAAAAACTGTAAGAGAGTGGTAGAGACAGTCCACTGCTGGTTTTTACAGAAGAGGAAAAGAGCACCAAGACACAACTGTCTTGACCAAGGTCACACAGCAAGTGTGGAAGAGCAGGGGCCAGAGCTCTGGCTCTGGGTGCACAGTGATGGCAGCTGTGTGAGCAAGTGTCTCGGTTTTGCCTGCACACTGTGGAAGAGATGTCTTCCCTGCAGCCAGGCCAAATGCCTCTCCGGGTCCTCACGCTCTAATGGCCTGAACTTAAGAAAGATGTCTCAGGGCCTCAGTCACCTCATGCAAGGCCACAGACTTTGCAAACAAAACTGTACTATGTGATCCACATATGAATACACAGGTTTCTCTGAGGTAGGAAGCCCATTAACCTCAGGATGTTCTTAGCAATCTACAAGGCAGCAATAAGAGAAATGAATTTTGTGCGCATCTTATCAGACCAGGGGTCCAGGAATGAGCTGCTGCAGGTTCTGCAAAACAGCAACTGGGCTAGGTTGTTTCTCCAAAACTACGAATTAGAGAATGGGTGGACACTGACTCCTCTTAACTGTCCCCAAGGACCACTCCACCCCAGGGTTCTGATTCCAAATGTTGCCTCAGGCAGACAATTGTGCTTAGATGAAGGACCCAGGGGGAAGGGAGAGCAGCACAGGGGGTGCTAGAGGGACGGCTTTTACTTCTCAGTCTGACTAAGGCTCTAGGCGCCTCAGGAGAACCAGGATTCAAGAAGCAGAGGAGGGACTGGCCGGGTGGATGGCGCTGAGGCACCTCAAGCAGGCCTGAGAGGGTGGGGGCCTCTGTGCCCTTGGGGCAATGCCAGCTTAGAAGATACTGCTGGACTCTGGGTTCAGAATAAGATGAGGGCTCTGGGGCTCAGACAGCCGCTTTCCTAGCTGGGCTATGCCAGGGGAGTGTCGGGCACAGAAAAATTCTCCGCATTCTTCTGGCACCGCAGCGGGGACCCACAGGGCCTTTTCTGCATGCGCTGCCCTGGCCCCACTCGCTGCCTGGCCCTTCTTCCCTCAGTTTTCCTTAGTGTTCAGACCGCGGGGTTTCCCCTCATCTTATCCCAACCCCTCAAAGCCAATGACGGGGCCCTTCCCACAGTCCCTGATCTCTCCTCTCCATCTCCCCTACGCCCTACCCCGCCAGGCCACCGGGTGCAAGTGGTGCACAGAGGAGCCCGCGCCTGCGCTTTTGGGCCAACCTCCCCCACCTCAACAACCCGCACCGCTAAGCGGCACCGGACCGTGGGACCGTGGGACGCGGCCCGGGTGGGTGCGCCGCTGGGGCAAGGTCAGTGGTTTCAAAGAGGGAGAGAGACCCGCCCCCGGAACATCCCCCTCTCCCGAAAGTTTCCCTTCCGGGGCCACGGAGTGTGCGCGAGGATGGCGGGGGGGGGGGCGCTGGAGGGGCAGTGGGGGCAGACAGAGGCTCAGCCAGACCCCCCCACCCCCAGGGAGGAGCGCAGCGCGACCGAGAGGCAGTCAGCGAGGTCCAGGCAGGAAGCCGCGACGCCCCTTCCGACCTGAGGCTGACACGAGGGCCCCCACCCCCCTGCCCCCAGTCCCGGGCTTACAGACACCCCCCATTCGCCGCATTTTAACCCCCAAGTAGGCCCGGAACTCACCGAAATCAGGCATGCAGCTGGGCCAGGGCAGGCTGGATCTGCGGGGTCCATGGCCGGAGATCAGGGGCGGGGGGCAGAGAAGGGGGGGCGCTGGGGCCGCCTCTTGATGTCAAGGCTTTAAAGGGGCCCGTAGGCCCCGCCCCCCAGCCAGACCCCGCCTCCCTCCGTCAGTACAGCCAATAGGCGTGCACTCTGTATGCGCGCCCCTCCCAGCCTCCTCCAGATGTTCCCAGGACGCGAGCGAAGTCTGCCCCGCCGGCGCGCGCCGCTTCCGCCCCGAAGGGAAGGGCCTCCCCTCTCCCTGCGGAGGGACACTGTCCCCAGGCGCCACCGAGGCGCTCTGGGCAAACCTCTCTGGCACGGGCTGGAGAGGCCCGTGTGCCGGAGAGCGGGGAGTAGGGCGCTAGTAAGGCTGAGAAGGCGAGTAGGTGAGCGCGTAGCCACGAGCATGCGCGTCTGCTTCGGTGTGGCTGGGCGTGCACGTGTGTGGTGAGCCTGGGGGTTCGTGATGCGCCTTCCTGCTTACGTGTGGGATGTTCTTCCTCTGGGATTCTCCCAGTGCCTGGAGGGAGGGAGGAAGGGAGGGAGGGAAGGAGGGAAGGAAGGAAGGAAGGAAGGAAGGAAGGGAGGGAGGGAGGGAGGGAGGGAGGAAGGAAGGAAGGAAGGAAGGAAGGAAGGAAGGAAGGAAGGAAGGAAGGAATCCTTGGAAATATGCTCTACTCACATCGCTGAGACTGAACAGAAAGAAAGGATACTACCTGTTTCGGTGGAGATGAGTTCCTTCATTACTAAAAAAGAAAACCAACAAAAGAAGAAAAGCAAATGTCCTACCTAGGTCCATGAAAAGCCTCAGAGCTCCTTTCACGAGATGTAGTAACACATCACATAAAGGAACATAAAAGTTGAGGGAATGTAGGGTACCCAAATTGGTTGAGATTGAATTCTTCACTGAAGGTGGCTTCTTAAAACGGGGTGGTTTTGGGGGCTGGAGTGAAAGCACAGCGGGTAGGGCGTTTGCCTTGCAAACGGGTTCGATTCCCAGCATCCCATATGGTTCCTCCAGCACCGCCAGGGGTAAATCCTGAGTGCAGAGCCAGGAGTGACACTGTGCATCGCCGGGTGTGACCCAAAAATGCAAAAAAAAACCAAAACCGGGGTGGTTTGTGGGCCAAAGAAAGATACAGTAGGGAGTTAAAGCGCTTACCTTGCGTGAAACCAACCTAGATTTAAACCCTTGGCACCATTTATGGTTTCCTGAGGAGTACCACCCGAGTGTCCACACCACCACCACCACCACCACCACCACCACCAAATAAAAATAAATAAAATGGGGTTTGGAGGTCAGAGAGAACTTGAATAGGATCAACAGAAGTTGAGAACAAGAGACTTGGGTAGGAAAGACCACATTGTCCGCATGGGACTGTGAGTGGATGTGGGAGAAATCAAAGTAGGAGGTTTTGTACAGAGATCAGAATGAGGATATCAATTTGACCCAAAAGGTGCTAAATCATTTTGGGTTCTTGAGACAAGCCGGATTTAAAAAACACGCTGGAGAGCAGTTATTGGAATATAACAGATGCTGTGATGGATGATGGTTACCCTAATTTGTTGTTTAACTTTTGCTTTATATTAAAACTTTTTTTCTCTTCTCCTTTTTGCTGACTCCTGGTTCAGTGCTCAGGGATCAGCCCTGGCACTGCTCGGGGTACTAGAAGGGGTGCTGGGGATCGAACCTGGGTCCATTGTGTGCAAGGCAAGTTCCCTGCCTGATACACTATCTCTCCTGCCCTCCAAATTATTTATTCTTATAAATGAAATACATGCTTCCATTTTGTGAATTTTACCAGCAATATACACCTATAATATATACCTGTATACACCTTGAACGAGATTCTGAACCATTACTTGCCCCAGATTCCTTTATGCCCTTATATAGTTGATTACTTGTATGTTCAACATACTCCATTTCTACAATTTTCTGAATTTGACTATTCTTGGATTTCACATAAGTGGAGTCATATATTCTTTTTGCATCACATTCTTAGTATTGTTTTTGAGATTCAACCATGTGTTATCTAATCTTATTGTTAAGTAATGTCCCATCAAATGAATATATTAATTTGTTTATCCATCCCCCCAGCTAATGGATCTTTCTAAATTAAATCACTATAAGATACACAGTTACAAAGGTGTTCATGATTGGGTTTCAATATCCAGTGTTCCAACGCCTGTCCTTTCATACCACCAACATCCTTCCTTCTGCCTCTCCCTCCCCGAGTCTGCTTCTATGGCAGGCACTTTTCTTCTCTTTCTTTCTCTCTTTTCTTTTGGGCATTATGGTTTGCAATACAGTACTGAAAGGTTATCCTGTATCCCTTTACCTACTCTCAGTACTTAATTCTTTTTTTTTTTCCTTTTTGGGTTGCACTCGATGATGCACAGGGGTTACCCTGGCTCATGCACTCAGGAATCACTCCTGGTGGTGCTTGGGGGACCATATGGGATGCTGAGAATCGAACCCGGGTTGGTTGTGTGCAAGGCACATGCCCTATCCGCTGTGCTATCACTCCAGCTCCAGCACCCAATTCTTGTTGAGTGATCATTTCCAACTGTCATTGTTCACAGTGGTTTCTTCTCTATCCTAACTGCCCTCTCCTCTCACCCAGCTTGTGGCAAGCTTCCAATCATAGGCCAGTCCTCCTGACTCTTATTTCTACTGTCCTTGGGTATTAGTTTCATACTATGTTTTTTATATTCCACAAATCAGTGCAATCCTTCTGTTTGTCCTCCTTCTGACTCATTTCACTTAGCTTGATACTCTCCATGTCTTCACATCCATCCATTTATAAGCAAATTTCATGACTATTTTTCCTGGTGGGTGCGTAATATTCCATTATGCAGAACTACCATAGTTCCTGTTCCAGTTGTCTGTTTTTAGGCACTCAAGTCGTTTCCAGATTCTGCCTCTGGGAATCCAAATGGCAATGCTTCAGGGAAGGCACTAAGCAAGTGGGGTGGTACTGCGTATCAAACGCATGACCTCAGGCAGGTACTTGATCTACCTGTGTATTCAAAAATAAATATGAAAGCCACAGTGACTCTCTCACTGCCTTCTTTCAGTGGTCTTGGGCTGCTTCCCCCACCCCAGGGCAGCCAATGGGGATGGGCTGACAAAGGAGGAAATGAGGACCAGGCTGGCTGGTATCAATTGCAGTTTATTCCAATCTCGTCTCTGTTCTCTTCCTCCTCCTCTTCCCCGATTCCCTTCATCCTCCTCTTGGACCCTGTACCTTCATACTTCTCCTGGGTTCTCCTGGATCCTCCCCGGTTTCCCTTGATTCTCCCTGATTCTCCTCTACATTCTACTTCATCCTCCTTCTGGATCCACTAGCCCACTATTACAGCCTTAGTTAAATCCCAAAGCATGAGGAGTTGGGGGTTACACAGAGGTGTGGTCATACAATCAGCAGAGGTAAAATCCTTTCTATAGGGGAAGCTTCTTCTAGGACAAATTCTCATTCAGTAAGATAACCAACCCAAGAGCAAAATTCCATCTGTGGGTGTGTTTCTTCTTTCCTTAGTCCAACAAACATATAAATATTTATCTTAATTCTACTCCTTAATAATATTAGTTATTTTGTATGGACACAGTAAGAGCTTATGGGATGGCTCTCCTGGGGACATCTCGCTGTAGATCTCAGAGTATAGTGCTCAGGCCAGATTAGTTTTTCCTAACCCTAGTAGGGTCCTAATTCAGTTGTTACTTTTTGGGTCATGACAGAATTTGTCCATGACCATGCTCTTAACTTATAGTTAAGTATTGTGGCACTTTGGCCTGGCCTATTTCTATGCCAGTGCAGCTCACAGCTTGCCCTGGGTCCATCCAGTCCATCCTTGGGATGTTAGGAAGTAAGGGCAGCTGAGGCTTAAGTCAAGAAAGCAGATGCCCAGGTGTGAGTATTATTCGGAGTCAATTAACTCCCAGTTACAAAAGTATAGCGTTAACTGTCTTCCTGTGTCTATACAAAAACAACATTTCTTTAAAGTAAACTGTGCAAGAGAACATAAAAGGAGAGAAGTGATCTTTCACTTATGAATACAAGTCCTTTGAAGGATCTGACCTTACAAGTTAACAGAGTCTGATTAGGGGGAAAAGGTGATAGACTGGTTGGGAAGCAGAGCACAAAGAAAGAAGTTACAGATAAACAAAGGAATGGGAGTGACTCGGGAGCACTGTGAAGGGTGTAACCCAATAAACCTAAACTCCCTGTGGCAAGGGAGATAGGACAAACCAATGTTAAGTCTAAAATGTTTACAGTGGAGGCCCCAAGTTGCTGCCCATAAATGGCTCCTCCAGCTCTTGAACGACTATGATCCAAGAGGCACACAAACCAATCTCGGAACCCAGCGGCTTTTGGCAGAAATGCATCTGCACTGTGCATTAAACTATGGCACGGTGCTATCCCGGGGTAGGGGTGTGGGGGAGAAAGGTGTTTGTCCCTTACGCCTTCCTCCCTCCTCCCCCCTCGGCATGGTTGCTGCCATCTTTCAGAACCCATTGGACAGCAAGGTCCGAGATTGCAGTGACAAGACTCGAGGGGCCTCACAGGATGGGGGGTGGAACCCAGACTTATTAATAAAATATCAGAAATCCAAAATTTCATGGCCCATATGCTCTTCATAATCAGCAATAGAAGACAAATTATCTAATGATGCCTTTTCAGCAGGTCTGATTGTTGGGGGAAATTCCAAATAATAATGATGGGTCTCGTCAAAATATTGAATGTGATCAAAGTGGAGAGAGAGTAATGTGGAGATCATCTGCCACACAGGCAGGGGAAGGTGTGGGATGGGGGTACACTGGGGTTCTTGGTGGTGGAAAATATGCACTGGTGAAGGGATAGGTGTTTAATCACTGTATAACCGAGACTTAAACTTGAAAGCTTTGTAACTTCTCACTGTGATTCAATAAATAAAAAATAAAAATAGGGGGCTGGAGTGATAGCACAGCGGGTAGGGCGTTTGCCTTGCACGCGGCCAACCCGGGTTCGATTCCCAGCATCCCATATGGTCCTCTGAGCACCGCCAGGGGTGATTCCTGAGTGCAGAGCCAGGAGTAACCCCTGTGCATTGCCAGGTGTGACCCAAAAAGCAAAAAACAACAAAAAAAATTTAAAAAAATAAAAATATAAAGAATAAATAAAATGTTTACAGCTATATTCCAACATTGCATTTTTTTTTTTCAGGGGAGGTGGGTTTTGGGCCACAGCTGGCTGTGCTCAGTACTTATTCTTCACTGATTCCTGGCTCTGTGCTCATGGATCACATCAGGAGGAGCTTAGGGGATCATATAGGGTACCGGGACCAAACCCAAGGTAGCCACATCCAAGGCAGCACCCTTGTACCCACTGTACTATCTCTCCAGCCCCTGAATCGCTTTATGGGAGGGGGGGGGATACACCCAATAGTGCATAGGTTTTTTTTTTAATTTTTTTGCTTTTTGGGTCACACCTGGTGATGCACAGGGGTTACTCCTGGCTCTGCACTCAGGAATTACTCCTGGCGGTGCTCAGGGGACTATAGGGGATGCTGGGAATCGAACCCAGGTCAGCTGCATGCAAGGCAAACGCCCTACCCACTGTGCTATGGCTCCAGCCCCATAGAATATGTATTCTTATTCAGTCATCCAACACTTACTGAACCAGTGGGGCAGGTCTAGTTTACCACAAAAATTAAACCTGATCCTTTCCTCTAATGGCTTAAAAGTCCAGCAAGAGTCAGAGAGATAATATAGAGGGTAGGGCATTTTCCTTGCCCACAGCTAACTTGATTTCAATCCCTGGGTACCATATATGGCTCCCTTAGCACTGCCAGGAGTGATCTCTGAGCACAGAGCCAGGAGTAAGTAATCCTTGGGCACCACATATGTGGCTCAAAAGGCATGTCTACTGTTGAATATTTCCAAGAAACTAAACTTTTGGAAGCAAACAGAACACCTAGATGCTTTTTACTTGTTGTTTTGTTTTGTTTTGTTTTGTTTTTGGGTCATACCCAGCAGGTTGGATGTGTAAAAACCAAATACCCTACCTGTTGTACCATCTCTCCAGTCCCATTACTACCAACTTTATTTATTTTAAATTTATTTTCCTTTTCCTCTCCACTTTGTAATTGTGGTGTCTGGAGACTGCACAGTGACCTCATATGTACTGCCACATCCCCCCCCCCTTGCCTCTCATCTCTCTCTCTCTCTCTTTCTCTCTCTCTCTCTCTCATATTCACATACACACACTTCTTTGGTTTGGGAGCCATAGCTGGCTGTATCCAGGCTCACTCCCGTTTTCTGCATTCAAGGATCACTCTGGGCAGTGCTCAGGAGACCATATATTATTCTGGGGATCAAACCTGGGTTGGCCACATGTAAGACAAGTGCCTTAAGCCGCTCTACTATCTCTAGTTTTAAAGTACATATAGACACGCCTCTCTATCCTTGTCCCCCAGGAAATCAACATGATTGTGTTGAATTCTTGAGTAAGCTAGTTTGAGAAAAAAATAATTTCTTCTTAGAACGAAGACGTTATCTTCAAGGGCTCTCACAGGCTATTATGTTAACTTTAACTTTCTCACTGGGCCTCATACTGATGAACACTATTTACATATTTTCTTTGAATTTGCTACAGACTTGAAATACAATGGTTCCTCCCAACAAGTCAGCCAATAGAAATGTTAGGGAACAGGTAAGGTTTAGTTAGTTGTTGCTTTTAAAGATTGGAGAGTCCTCAAGTAACTATTAGATTGTGCCCCTGATTATCCCAGCAATCACTGGGGCAGTTTTCTGCCATCAAGAAGTTATTTGGGGGGCTGGAGCAATAGCACAGTGGGTAGGGTGTTTGCCTTGCACTCGGCCGACCTGGATTCGATTCCCAGCATCCCATATGGTCCCCTAGCACCGCCAGGAGTAATTCCTGAGTGCAGAGTCAGGAGTAACCCCTGCGCACAGCTGAGTGTGACCCCAAAAGCCAAAAAATAAAAAAAGTTATTTGGGACAGGTACCATTTGGCCCATAGCTCTACTATCATGGTAGTTCAAGCCTCTGCATTAGTTTCCTATTCATGATATGATAAACCATCAGACTTGCTGGTTTAAAACAAACAGATGTATTTTTTTTATGGTTCTGGATGTTGGACATCTAAAATTAAGGTGCTGGCAGTACTGCATTTCTTCTGGAGACTTCAAGAGACAATCTATTTTTTGTTCTTTCTAACTGTATTTCTTAGTTTGCAGCCCTTATATCACTCCAACCTTTTGCTCCTGTCACTCCATCTATCTCCACTGGTCAAACATTCCTTTGCCTCTCTCTAAAATGAGACTTGATATGTAGGGCACATCCTGAAATCCAGATTGATATGCTGATCTCAAAATCCTTAATCAAGAGTCTTTATATTTCTACACCTCTGCAAAACCTCTCTTGCTACAATAGCATTCACTGGCTCCAGGGATTAACATCTGGATATCTTTCATAATGTTCTTTTTTTTTCTTTTGGGTTACACCCAGTGATATTCAGGGGTTACTCCTGGCTATACACTATGAAATTATTCCCAGTGGTGCTCACAGGGCCTTATGGGATGCTGGCACTCAAACCTGGGTTGGCTACATGCAAGGCAAGTGCCCTATCTGCTGTGCTATCGCTTTGGTTCCTTGCAGACTATTTCTTGTACTGCCTTAGTGAAGGGAAAGAGCATCAACAAGGTCACAAAGATTTCAAAGTGTTCTGGAATTAATATCTACTGAGAAGTAGGAGGCAGAGAGTCTCTGGCCCACGTGTCTGGCTGTCTTCCCTGGGGCCCCTCGGAGGGAGTGAGCTCCAGCTTCCCTCCCCGCCCCGAGCAGAGCTCCCATGGCCGAAGACCTCCGGAGCCTTAGCCACAGCCATGCTCAAGGCCCCTCTCCACACATTCAGACGAGCCTCACACATGAAGGAACCGGCAGTGGAACCCAGATGTGTGGGACCCAGGGTTGAGACCTCCAAGCCTGCCCAGATCAGGACTGGGCTTCTTCCGCCCAGATTTCCCATTTTCCAGTAGCTAGGTGGTCACACCCAGGGACTGCCCCCGGAACCGTGTAATCCCACCAATAGCCAACATCCAGAGACTTAAAGACAAGCTCCCGGAACCGCAAAGCGGCCGCATGACATCTTATAGCCTACTTCTCCCTCTGGGAGAACCTGGCAAGCTACTGAGAGTTTCCTGCCACATGGGAGAGGCTCGCTAACTCCCCATGGTGTATTCATATGCCAAAACCAGTAACAATGCTAGGTCTCATTCCCCAAACCCTGAAAGAGCCTCCAATGTGGCATCCTTGAAAAGGATGAGTAAGGAGAGGCTTTTAAAATCTCAGGGTTGGGGCCGGAGCGATAGCACAGCGGGTAGGGCGTTTGCCTTGCACGCGGCCGACCCGGGTTCAATCCCCGGCATCCCATATGGTCCCCCGAGCACCGCCAGGAGTAATTCTTGAGTGCAAAGCCAGGAGTAACCCCTGAGCATCGCCAGGTGTGACCCAAAAAGCAAAAATAATAATAATAATAATAAAATCTCAGGGCTAGGACGAATGGAAATGTTACTGAGACTGCTCGAGCAATTTGATGATCAACAGGATGATGATGATGATGATGATGATTATGAAGATGATAAGTAGGAGAATTCTTATTTGCAAACACAGTGATCACTTTGAAACCATCATGAACTGTCTTGTTTCTATTAGAAGTGATCACTCCCTCTCAATTGCTTTCTTCAACATGCCCTGTAGGGCCGAGGAGATAGTACAGCGGGGTGAGCATCTGCCTTGCACACAGCTGACCTCGGTTCTGTCCCTGGTGTCAGATATTATCTCCTGAACCCTGCTAGGAGTAATCCTTGGGTATTTGCCTTGCACACAGTTGACCTAAATTCTATCCCCAGCATCAGATATCATCTCATGAACCCCTCTAGGAGTGATCCCTGTGTACAGAGCCAGGAGTAAGCCCGAGCACTGCTGAGTCCGATCCAAACCCATCTTACCTCCCAAATGCTCTGTATCGCTAAAGCTAAACTCATGAGCATATTGGTAAGATGCACATTTTTCTACAGGAGAGTTTCTCATAAGGCTTTGATCTAACAAGCATAGCAGTAGTCTGATACACTTACAAAGTAAATTAGCGCCTTGTTTTTGTTTAACACTTTTACCAATTACCTTCACATCCTTTAATATATTTAGGCACAGGAAAAAGATGATCTTGGTATTTTCAATTGTACAGATGAGTAAGATGAGGCTCAGAGAGGGTAAATGACCTGACTTGGTGATCACAGTATGTTATTGGCAGACCTTCACACCAAACCTAATAATACTCTTTCTATCCTCTGTGAACAGGTCAGTCTCACACCCAGGGGCTCGAAGAACCCAGTTGATCTTGGGTTTCTAACATCTGCTTGAGTTGATCTTGGGAAACACTGCTTCTTGAGCATGAAAAAGATTGAAACCCACTTTCAGGTCTTACCCAGGGGTCAATGCTGGGGGCAAGGGCCATAGTGATGGCACAAGGGCTGGTTGGAGCACAGGCTTTATATGCCTGAGCCCTGGCATCTCATAATCCCGCAAGCACTGGTGGGATTGCCACCCACCACACACACACAAAGCTAGGGGAGACAGGAAATTTCAGGAGTTAGAGGAAAGTTAGGATTACTGGTAAATCAAGGGTACTGTGAGAGGCTAGTTGTAAGAGATACTTAAAAATGTATCTGCTGTATGTGGCTGCCAACCACCTTTCCAAAATGGCATGAGGGCCTGCTTGGTAGATAGCAGCAAGAGTACTTGGGTACTCATCTGAGAATTCTACAAAGAGAATTCTAAGACCATATGGGATTATTAAGAGTGGCATGACTGGGTCACAATGCATAAACTGAGGAAGCACTGTCACTGTCACTTTCATCCTGTTGCTCATCAATTTGCTCGATCGGGCACCAGTAACGTCTCCATTGTGAGACTTGTTACTGTTTTTGGCTTATTGAATACGCCATGGGTAGCTTGCCAGGCTCTGCCGTGTGGGTGAGATACTCTCGGTAGCTTGCCAGGCTCTCTGAGAGGGGCAGAGGAATCGAACCAGGTCGTCCGAGTGCAAGGCAAATGCCCTACTGCTGTGCTATCACTCCAGCCCAACTGAGGAAGCAAAGGAACGCTTAAGCCTGTGCTCCCTGAAGTGTCTTCCCATCTTTCTCCGCCCCCTTGGGGGGGGCGACACCTGGCAGTGATCAGACTTACTACTCTGGCTCTGTGCTCAGGAATCAGTCCTGGCAGTGCTCAGGGGACCATAAGGGGTACTGAGGTTCAAATCAGGGTCAGCCAAGTACAGGCAACAGCCCTACTTGCTGTACTATTGCTCCACCACGTGTCTTCCCAATTGTTATTTCAGTAATTTGAAAGGTATGGCAGCCAACCAGACTCTGCAGTTACCCTGCTTAAATTCTAAGTCCAACCCTGTCATTTCTGAGGTATATGACCTCGGGAGTCATTTTATCTGCTTCAATTCGCCAATAAGAAAAATTGAGGTATCTGTATCTCCATTGTTATCTATGGGTTAGAGTGTTGTTTTTTTTTTATGTAGGAGCATTGCTATTTATTCAGCTATTGATTAAGTTGTTTGAATTGGGCATGAACTCCACATTACTTTTTAAAATTTTTTTTAATTTTATAAGTTAGGTCACAATGTTTGATTACATTCAATATTCAAACACCAATCCCACCACCATTACACCTTCCCACCACCAAATTCAGGATGTTTCCATCTCAAGCCCAAATCCCTCCCCAAAACACAACTGAAGTAGTATATTTTGCATTGTCTGTTATGAAGAACTGCTAAACATGCTTACAAAAAAGTGTTCATATAGGAAACAGTGTGAAGATTGTTCTATTTTGGCAGGAGCCGATAAGACATCCTATAGGATATCACTAACATGGTGTTAAAGTTCAGTTGATGTGAACTTTGGTGTATATATATATATATATCTGAAAATATGTATATATGCATATATATATATTTCCCTCTATGATTTGTTGCCTACCATCTGAACCCCATCAAATGTGGTGTGATAATTATGGAGAATGGGTAGAGAGTGTTTTATGATGTGTTGTGTGTCTGAAAAAGCAGCCATGTTATCTAGGAAAATGTTTACTCGTGTAAGGCTCAGCGCGAGTGCATGGAGAGAGGCCTGGAGCGTGGGGGTGGTTGGGTTGTGGGGATTTTTTGGCTGCCAGGGCTGGGTCCCTTGGGGTGGGGAGGGCTCTCAACCGCCCCCCTCTGGGGTGCCCCATGTGAAACAACCTGGCGCAGGGTCCAGTGGCATGGTTATGGGGGCCTTATGTTATGCTCCCTTTCGGGAGAAGCAGCCATATGATCTGGACGGTGGCCTATGATATTATCTGGTGCCAGCAGGAGGTGGCTTATGGGCGTGACCCCTGGGTCACCAGAGTCTGGGGAAAGCGGGCAGGGGATTTCCGCTTCTGGTCCTGTTGAGCCCAGAGTCCAAGGTCACAAAGTTCCGCATTACCTGGGTTCCGTAGGACTTCATTCATGCCTGAAGCTCGGCCTGAGCGCATGGAGAGTGGCCTTGAGCGTGGTAGCAGTTGAGTTGTAGAGGTTTTTGACTGCTGGAGCTAGGTCACTTGGGGTGGGGAGGGCTTTTACCTATCCCCCTCTGGGGTGCCCTGTGTGAAATGGCCTGGCATGGAGTCCAGTGGCATGGTTATGGGGGCGTCATGTTAGGCTCCCTTCCAGGAGAAACAGTCTTGTGATCTGAACGGTGGCTGATCTCTACATTACATTTTTAAAATTCTATTCTGAATGTTAATTTTATTTTATTATTTTGTTATTATTTTTCCCCTTTTTTTGATTCATTGTGAGGTAGTTACAAAGCTTTAATGTTTAAGCTTCAGTCATACAATCATCAAACACCCATCCCTTCACCAGTGCACATTTTCCACCACCAAAATCCCCAGTATTGCCGCCCCCCCACCCCATTCCAACCTTTCCCCTGACTGTGTTGAGCTTATATAGCTGAGTCGGAGGTAGTTTGTGGGTGTGTCTCCCACATACCTAACTTTTGGCTGTTTAATTTCTTGGTAAACTTGGTCCCAAGTTGTTGGGGTCCGGCCAAAGGCACAGCAGGCAATTTTGGGGTATCAGGAAGCCCGAAGGTACCATCAGGCTGCTGATGCACTCGCCCCACAGGTACAGGTTGACCTGATGGCGGCACCAAAAAGTTATGTTATCTGGCACATGGTGCTACATTAACTTTTGTTTGTTTTCAACAACAAACAAGAATCTTTTGATTCTCAGTAACTATTAGCAGCCCTCAGACCCAGGGTCTGGACCCTTCCTGTAATATCTATTTTTTTTAATTTACTAATAAAACCTCAATTATTCTAATTACATATGAATGACTTCTAGATTTTAGTGAACATTTACCTCAAAATGTTTGGAAAACACTTCAAATTTCCATGCCAAAGGCAAAGCTTATCCTCCTCTCAACTTACCCATTTCAGTTCCCTAGGCAATCTTTCACCCATCCATTACTTCTCAGTACTAGAATTCAGATGTAATTCTTTCTGTTCACTCATTCAACTAGTAATTCTAAGCTACCAGCCATGTGTCAGACATTGTTTCTTTCTTTCATTTTTTTTTTTTTTTTTTTGCTTTTTGGGTCACACCCAGCAATGCAGAGGGGTTACTCCCGGCTCTGCATTCAGGAATTACTCCTGGTGGTGCTCAGGGGACCATATGGGATGCTGGGAATTGAACCCGAGTTGGCCACATGCAAGGCAAACACCCTACCTGCTGTGCTATCACTCCAGCCCCGTGTCAGACATTGTTGAGGGCCTGGGTAGGCAAGTTGGGCTTGAAAGAGATTAGTCCTGAGGAGGGAAAGAGGCATATAAAGAATTTCTATGAGGTAAATACTCTAATAGAGGCTTCTAGCAGACTTCCCACTAAAATGTAATAAATGCAAACTGCTACAGGAGTTGGGGAGAAACTGAGAAAATTAACAGCTGAGCCTCTTTTATAACAAATAATTTAAACAAGAGTTAGAGGAGAATGATGGGAAGCAGAAGAGTTTGTGTGGTTTAAAAATTAGTAAAGGACACATCAAGTCCGAGAGTTCAGTATAGCTGGTGTGTGGATGAAAGGTATGAAGGTAAAAACTTTCTGCAGTGTTGGGAATGTTTTCTATTAATTAGGTAGCAACCAGTCACATGTGGCTATTGGGCACCTGAAATGTGGCTAGTTTGAGGAGCTAAACTTTAAATTTTATTTCATTATACTTAAATAGCGAGTCTTTATCATTTTGAACATTTGTTTAGGCACTGAATAAGAACCTGTACTCTAGATGCTAAGGACCTATTGAAGGTTTCTAAGCACAATATTAGCATAGCCAGATACTTTCAAGTATAGAGAATGGACTGGAGGTAGATGGTATAACATGGAGCCAGCTACATGGATGGCATAAACAGGATGACATGTTACTGATACAATATATTACACTTATGAATATGGGTAGGTTTCTATCTTGAACAATTCTGAATCCTAACAAGAAAGGATTAGGTTTGGAATAAGAATGGGTTTGCTTTTAGAGACATGTTAAATTTATGGTACCTAAAAAATACCTAGAGAGATATGACTGTAACACAGGAAAATATTAATCTAGAACTGTGAGTTACAGACCACCAATTATATTTGGGATTATTAGCATAGAGGCAGTTGTTAAAGGAATAGGAGTAGACAGATTCACCTGAGGAAAAAATTCATAGAAAAGGACAAGATTAGGGGCTGGAGCGATAGCACAGTGGATAGGGCGTTTGCCTTGCACACGGCTGACCCGGGTTCGAATCCCAGCATCCCATATGGTCCCCTGAGCACCGCCAGGGGTGATTCCTGAGTGCATGAGCCAGGAGTGACCCCCTGTGCATCACCGGGTGTGACCCAAAAAGCAAAAAAAAAGGACAAGATTAGACATGAGGAATCCAAAGCTAAGTGTGGCCTATTTTGTTTTGGAATTAATCTCAAGGTGCTTGCTAAGAACAGATCTGTCACTGTGACTGTATTTAATGCTATGGAATTATACACTTAAAGTGATAAATTTATGTTACACCCACATACATACATACACAGGATTGGGGGGGCCACATGGAGTGACTCCTTGTTTTGTGCTGGGGGAGGGGAGCTCCCAGAAGTGCTCAGGGAGGTGCAGTGCTAGAGATTGGACCTGGGTCAGCCCCTGCAAGGAATAAGTAAAATAGGTTACATATATTTTATTGCAATAAAAAACAATGCAAAAAATAGGGCCAGAAAGATAATACAGGGCTAAAGTGCTTACCCTTCACATCACCAACCTCAGTTAGATACCCAACACACAGTTTCTCTTTTTAAAACCGAAATTTATTTTCAAAGAGTTGTTCACAGTAATTGATTATTCAATATTTCAACACCAATCCTACCACCATTACACCTTCCCACCACCTTTACTTCGAGTTTTCCCACCACCACCCAATCCTGCCCCAAAGGCAGATGCCAAATAATTTATTTTGTATTGTTATGAATAATTGACTAAAAATTATCCAAAAGGTTTCCTTAGAGGAAAATGTGTGAAAATTTTTGTATCTCATCTAGAAGCCATTAAGCCCCTAAAGTCGTGATCAGTAACATGTTGTGAGAGTTTGAGTTTTGTGTGCTAATATATATGTGTGTGTGTGTGTGTGTGTGTGTGTGTGTGTGTCACTGTCACCCCGTTGCTCATCGATTTGTTCGAGCGGGCACCAGTAACGTCTCTCATTGAGAGACTTATTGTTACTGCTTTTGGCATATCCAATACACATGGGTAGCTTGCCAGGCTCTGCCACATGGGCTCGATACTCTCGGTAGCTTGCTGGGCTCTCCGAGAGGGGCGGTGTGTGTGTATGTATATATATTTTTAATCAAGATTGGCTGTCTTCTACTTTACATCCCTATTAAATGTGGTGTACTACTCTTAGTATATCAGTGGCATAGTTGTATGAAATTTTGTGCGGCCGCTTTTGCAGCCACGCACTCCTGGAATTCTATAGTTTTTTTTCATAAGGTGCTAGAACAGGAATTTAAAAAATTTCTTTTAACTGGATGGTGATTTTGGGATCCGGAGGAATCTCTGCAGCATGCTGCTCTCTTTCAAGATTCATTTGTGAGTCTAGATCATGGCCGTTAATGAGCTTAAATGGCGCCTAGAGGCAGTTTATGGGCATGACTGCCAGGAAAAAGGAAGCTCAGGGAGATAGGTGGAGGGCCCATGTGCAACTCCAGAAACCTGGGGTGCCTGGGGTGAGCCAGTGAAGGTTGGCCATGTGGTGGCTACTAGGTTCTGGAGGTTTGTGGCTGGCAGGGTTCTTTTAGGGCAAGTGGAGGGACACACCTGCACCCCCTCCCAGGTGCCTGATGGTGCAGGGTGGAGAGACAGCTCTGCAGTATACTGCTCTCTTCCGAGATCCTCATACAGTTTCTTGAACACTGTCAGGAGTGCCTCTTGGTCAGAGCAAGGAGAAAGCTCAGACCACCACTGGGTGTCACCTCCCTCCCACCCCCCCACCCCCCGCCAAGCAAAAAAACAATAGGAAAAAAAAAATCCTGGCCTGGACCAGAGAGATAATACAGCAGGTAAGGTGCTTGCCTTGCATGAAGCTGACCTGGAGTTTGATTCCCAGCACCACAGATGCCCCCCAAGCCTTGCCAGGTACCATGAGTGATCTCTGAGCACAGAGCAAGGAGTAAGCCCTGAGCACAGCTGAATGCGGCCCCAAAACAAAATAACCCCCCTCAAAAAGCAAAATAAGGGGCTGGAGTGATAGCACAGCGGGTAGGGCGTTTGCCTTGCACGCGGCCGACCCGGGTTCGATTCCCAGCATCCCATATGGTCCCCTGAGCACCGCCAGGGGTAATTCCTGAGTGCAGAGCCAGGAGTGACCCTTGTGCATCGCCAGGTGTGACCCAAAAAGCAAAAAAAAAAAAAAAAAAAAAAAAAAAAAAAAAGCAAAATAAAATGGAACCAAACAACCAATAGTGAATCAAAGATTCCTAACCCCTACTCCTGACTACTCAAATTGCTATTTCTATAGTTTAATGTGTGCAAACTAAAACTCAAAGAAAATATTTAAGGAATGGAAAGAGATAAAGAAGAGTATGGTGGGAAAAAAAAAAAGACTCAGCATGTTAGAGGAGCTATAGTGATGAATGATGCTGACTTAGGGGCCTCACAACTTGGCATTCAAGGTATGTCCTTCCTGAATAAGAGGTGAGGGAGCAGAGACGACAGAGTCCATACTTTCAGGGGCATCGCTCATTGGTGAAGAGATAGGGGAGAGACTGCCTAAGTTTGAGAGAGGGTAAGACACAGAAAAAGTTGGTTATTTTGTGGATGAGAGCTGACCATGTCAGTAGGTGGGCAGGAAGGAGTAAACAAGGCCAGAGAGGTACCAGGGGGATATCCACTAAAAAGCATGCTTTGCTAAAGACAGTGATTTGATTAGAGGTTAGTTTTGGGGCCACACCTGGAGTGATGTCTTATTCCTGGCTCTGTGCTTAGGGATTCCTCCTGGTAGAGTTCAGGGAACCATATGAGGATCAAAATCCAGGTCAGCAACATGCAAGTCAAATGCCATACCTGCTGTACTATTGCTCTAGCCTCTAATGAGAGGTTATTTGGGTGAAAAGTTTACTAGATAAGTTGGGGAGTAAAAAAGAGGGAAGGGGGATGGATTAAAGAGTAAAGCCAAGAAAAAAACTGTCAGTGCAAACAAAAATGGCACTAGTTAGTCCATTTGCTAGAGTAATGGAGTAGGAAGATTCGTAGTTAGGTCATTTGCTTAGATAATGGAGTAGGGAGATTCAAGGGTTTGAAGAGTCATCAGGACAAAAAGCAACCAGGAGAAAGAAGCAATCTAAAAAGACTGAAAAAAAAAAAAATCTGAGTGTAATGGTGCCACAGTTACGAACCACACAATTATCCTGCAAGAAATAGAAAATTTCATTTTTCTAAATGAAAGCTTTTAGTTCTACTCTCTTATTGCTTAGGAATTTCACTTTATGTCTACCTATCATGTAGTAAATTATATATTTAGGGGGGCATACTTAGTGATGCTGGGGGCTGCTTCCAGTGGTGTCTGGGGGAGCAAAAGTAGCTGTGTATCTAACCGGAGTTAGCTGCATGCAAGTGTCTTAACCCCTGTAAGCCAGTCCCAAAATGCAGAAACTGTAAATAACTTCTCAATCAACAGTTCCAATTTTTTTTTTTTTTTTTTCTTTTTGGGTCCCACCTGGCGATGCACAGGGGTTGCTCCTGGCTCTGCACTCAGGAATTACCCCTGGCGGTGCTCAGGGGACCATGTGGGATGCTGGGAATCGAACCCGGGTCGGCCACGTGCAAGGCAAACGCCCTACCCGCTGTGCTATTGCTCCAGCCCCAACAGTTCCAATTTTTAATCAGTGATCGAGATTCTTGTACCCTGCTCCTTCTTTATAACTTCAGTTTAGAAATAGCCAGCTCTTAAGGATTTTGAAGCTCATCAATATAATTTTTTTCTTAACTAGGTATATTTACTCTCTTTTCTTTGGTTTTTGTACCCCACCCAGTGATGCTCAGGGTCACTCCTGGTGGTGCTTGAGAAACCCAAGGATCAAACCCGGGTCAGTTGTGTTTAATCTTAACCCCTGTACTATCTCTCTGGCTCCTGTTTTGGTTTTCTGAGACCCTCCAAAAAACAAACCAAACAACAAAAAAAATAGACTTTCGTATTTACCCCTGGTTCACAACAATCACTTTATTAGGTATAAATATGTATACAGTGTATACAAACTCACTTTATTTGTACCAGTTAGATTTTAGTATCATAATTAGACCTTTTAAATGTCTTTCTGTTGTTTGGACCACAGCAAGGTCCAAAGGCTGCTCAAGGGTTCAATGTTTGGGGATTGCTCCCAGTGCTACTCAGTGGAACCATACAGGAGCTAGGGGCAGCTTCTGCTTGCAAAGCATGTTCTAGCTCTCTGAACTACTCACTGGCTTTCAATATCTTCTAAATGCCAGTCAGTGCATCTTGCCTGTTATCTGCATCTGCTGGGCTGAGCCTGGGCATGTTGGAAACCTGGCTCAGGAAAGAGAGCTACCAACCTTTTTCACTAATTAGGGTAGCGAATCTTCATTCCAAATTATATGAGGTTTTGCCCAATAGCAGAGGAAGTATGTCAGAAGTCAGAATCCAGATCAGACTGAAGGAACCCAGAGGACCAATGCATTTTAAGGCTTGCCTGACCTAAGTCTTTACAAATAACCACCCAAACATCCCTTTCTATCCCAGAGCCAGACCATCTCAATGTAAACAGTCCATTTCATTGCACAGATGTAGTCCACTCAGGGATCATCCCCCCAAAATGGGGAACAGGTACTGACTCTTGCCATACAATTCTAGGACATTTTGCCAAAAGTTTGTCAGGTTTCAAGGTTACCTAATAATTTGGAATTAAAGAGACTTAATCCTCAGTATTAAATATGTCTTCACAGACCTCCACACCTTCCTAGTTAACTGTCTTCAGAATTTTTTTTTTTTTTTGGCTTTTTGGGTCACACCTGGCGATGCACAGGGGTTACTCCTGGCTCCGTACTCAGGAACTACTCCTGGTGGTGCTCAGGGGACCCTATGGGATGCTGGGGATCGAACCCATGTCCGTCGGCCGCGTGCAAGGCAAAGGCCCTACCCACTGTGCTATCGCTCTAGCCCCCTGTCTTCAGAATCTTAATGTGTTCCTTTCCCTTCTTCTGTTGATAACTCAGGGGCCGGATGAGGATGAGTCTCTGCGCTTTGTTTTGTCTTGAAGAGCAGAAGGCTACGATCCCAGCTGGTGTTGCCAAAGCAGCATACTAATTCCATGCCATGATCCTGGGTCAATATGTGTACAATCTGTTTTGCCATATCACCTCGGATGGCAAGGGAGTGGAAGTGATCAAAATCATGGAGGCCCAGTTTCCGGACACGCCTTGCAGCTGCCCGGTAACACTTCCAGGGCTGTGGCTCTAGAAGGAGGTAGTGGCAGAGGGAGGCAAGGTGAGCCAGAAATTCCCACAGACCACGGTCACCGTGGTTCAGATGAATCCACATGGTTACTGACATGCAGAAGCAAATATCAAAAACCGAGCATCCAAATTGGCTTAAGAAAGAACTCAAGGAAACTTTCCGCGTCCTTTGATTCATGAAGTCCAGGGTGATAAAGGTCAAGGCATCAGGAAAAGGGCATTCTTTTTCAGCTCGTGCCACCAGAACTGGATCTATGTCACAGCAGAGGAAACGGAGTTTTCTTGCGGCATCGGAGCAGGTCTCCCCATCGCGTAGGGAAAGAAAGTGCTTGTACAGAGCCACACTCAGATCCTAGAGGAATCCAAAAGAGCTGTCATTGCACCTCTCAACCAGTAAATCACAGTGAAGTCTACAGCTCTTATTTTCCCACTGAGACGCCACTTACTCCTGGATTTATAGCATGTGGGTTCCTCAACTATAGTCTAAGGAGGCTGCCTCCAAATTTTTGCAGAGCAGGCTCTCAGTGCCCCCCAGAGGTCTCAGGCTGTAACACATCATGCCTGAAAGGTGGCAGTAACCTCACAAGCAGCTCCTGCTTAAGAAGCTATGTTCTAAGAAGGGAATGCCCTGCCACAGAGGCAGGGTGGGGTGGGGGGGAGATGGGATTGGGGAGGGTGGGAGGGCCGCTGGGTTTACGGGTGGTGGAGAATGGGCACTGGTGAAGGGATGGGTTCCCGAACTTTGTATGAGGGAAGTATAAGCACAAAAGTGTATAAATCTGTAACTGTACCCTCACGGTGATTCTCTAATTAAAAATAAATAAATTAAAAAAAAAAAGAAGCTATGTTCTAGCCCTCTGAGCTATACCTGGCCTTAAACATCTTCTAAATGTCAGTCAATGGCATTTAGACCATATAACCATACACTACCTCCCAAGGGTGTATGACTGAAGTTATAGCCCAATGGATGTAGCAAAGGAACCACAGCAGTATTACAGCTTAAGCAATATGCAGGTAAACTTTTTTCTTTTCTTTCTTTCTCTCTTTCTTTCTTTTCTTTCTTTCTTTCTTTCTTTCTTTCTTTCTTTCTTTCTTTCTTTCTTTCTTTCTTTCTTTCTTTCTTTCTTTCTTTCTTTCTTTTTTTTAGGAAGAGGGAATATCTCAGATATCTAAGACCCTGGGAGGAAGAAAGAATTCTGGAGGCATAGCAAATGTTCCTTGCCAGCAAGGTGAGGAATACAGCATGTTCCTACTTCTTAGTCCTGTGGTTGAAAGTCTGAATTCCCAAAGTTCTCATTCAACATTCACTCTGTAACACAGCTTCCCAAACTCATTTTACCCTTTACAGAGAAGTTACTTAGGGTCAGAGAGATAGCACAGCAGGAAGGGTGTTTGCCTTGCAAGTGACCAACCCAAGTTCGATCCCTGGCACTCCATGCAGTCCTGCAAGCATTGCCCGAGTGAGTCCTGAGAGCCAAGCCAGAAGTAATCCTTAAGCACTGTCTGGTGTGGTTCAAAAACCAAAAGAAGAATTACTATCTCCCTGAAAATCTTTTTTAGAGTGAGAAAATGTATATGACTACAACCCCCCCGCCCTTGCCCCAGATCATCTCAGTGTGGGATGTGCCTTGGAGTGGAGCTGGGAAGTACTGCCCACTTCGAAAAAGAAATTCATGTGCCATGTTTCACTTCCCTTATGAGACATATTTTGTTTCTGCATCCATTACTCCCCAAAGTCCTTTGAGTCAAATCCAGGGATCCGTAATTTTTCACTGTGCTAACACCTTTGTAAGCAGCGGCGAGGAGGTATGTGTTCCCAAGTGGTGCTTAGGAATTCAGGGGTCACTTCCAAGAAATGCCTGGAAGCCACCCAGCAGTGCTTGGGGAACCATACAGTTTTGCATATTGAACCTGGGTCCTTCACATATAAGGCACTCCAGCTCTGTGAGCTTTTTTTTTGGGCCACACCAGATGGTGCTCAGGAGACCATACATAGTACCAGGGATTGAACTGGGGTCAGCTGTGTGCATCCGCTACTGTAAATCCTCTACTATATCTCTCTCTTGCCCCAACTATTTAGCGGGAGGAAAAAAGAGAACGGTGTTTGGGGCCACATTTGGCTGTGCTAAGAGCTTACTTCTGGCTTTGTGCTCAGGGGTCATTAACCATATGAGGGGCCGGGGATTAAAATCGGTCAGCCATGTGCAAAGTAAGTGCCTGTATTGTCTCTCTGCATGCTAAACAAGTCACTCTCTCCTTTCTCTATCTCTGACTTCTTAGAACCTTATAACTAACTCAATTTGTGTTGCTAGTCTTAAAAAGGGTTTCTCAAGGAATTTTTTTATTCACCCTCTCACTTTCTCTGTGCTACCATCATACTGTCACACTGTCATCCTGTTGTTCATTGATTTGCTTGAGCAGGCACCAGTAATGTCTCCATTGTGAGACTTGTTACTGTTTTTGGCATATTGAATATGCCATTAGATAGCTTGCCAGGCTCTGCCGTGCAGGCATGATACTCTCGGTAGCTTGCCAGACTCTCTGAGAGGGACGGAGGAATCAAACCCGGGTCGGCCGCGTGCAAGGCAAATGCCCTACCTGCTGTGCTATCGCTCCAATCTCAAATTGGATATATACTTAGATTATAAACAGTGGTTGTTTCTGTGTACAGAAAATAAGAAAAGTGTAGGTTGAGGAGTTAAGACATACTTTCTATGCTCCCCTCCGTTTTGCAAAAATTGAACTCAGGGTCTCATACATGCAAGGCAAATGCTCTATGAAGCCACATCCCTGGACATCCATGTCCCTTTGTATTTTTACTTCTTTTCGTTTTATCAAGTGCAAGCCTTTTTTTGGGGGGGAGGGGCACACCTGGCAGTGCTCAGGGGACCATGTGGTATGCTGGGAATTGAACCTGGGTTGGCTGCATAAAGGCAAACCCCCACTGTACTATCTTATCTGATGTACTATCTCTCTGGCCCAGAATTTTTTCTTAAGTAAAAAATTTAAAGTCCCTATATGTAGTCATCAACTGGGAAGCACTACCCACTTCATCTTTGCCCTCAATGTGTATGTACGCTATCCTCAATTTTAGAATCTCCTATGGTTTCCTAATTTCCTTTGTGAAATCCCAAACCTCAAGCGTAGACTGTTCCAGTGCCTTCCCTCCTGATTTCCTATATCACGGCAGATAACTGCAGGTGATACTACCCAATCACCCAGTCATCTGCTCATCCCGTCTTTGGGTCTATATACAAATGTCCCCTTCCCTTAACCAGTCATGTCAAACAGAACCTGCAACCCTTCACTGAAGTTCTACCTGAGGTCAGATGCACAGCCAAATTTTCCTTGGGAGTCGAGATAGTTCAATAAGCTGATCACACGCTTCACATGCTGGAGGACCTGTGCCCAGCACTGCATGGGTCCCTGAACACTCCCAGAGTGTCCCTAGCACAAAGCCAGGTGTCTGCACCCCCTCCCCATTAAAAAACAAAACAAAACACCCTTGGGCTGGAGAGACAGCAAAGGGGTTAAGGCATATAACTTGCATGCTATCCACCCTGCTTGGATCACTGACCCCAACTGGCCTCGGAAGCCTCAACAGGTAGCAGTCGTGGAGCTGCCCCCACTAGAGCAACACATTCTAGTTTTGCAGTTAACTGCTGGGCTGGCCTGTGAGAATGAACAGGAGGCCCCAGCTATCCCCTAGCTTCACCCATAGGCCCCAGCTCCTAGTCTAAAACGGAGGAGGGATTCTACGTCGAAAGTACTTTAAATTTTAGGGCCAGAATTCCTGCTTGTCTCGCACAGCCTGCAAAGAGCTGTGAGAGACTGTTACTCCCGTCGTGGCCTTGCGAGAATCAGTCTACCCCTAAGATGCCTTGGTGGGGACGCCCACCTCCGGGGAGGCGCTTTCCCTGCGGACCCCTGCACTGTCCTCAACCAGTGCTCTGCTTCAAAAGAAAGGCCGGAGCAACGGCACAGCAGGTCGAGAGCCTGCCTCGCGCGCAGCCAATCGGGTTCAGTCCCCTGCACCTCCCCTCTCTGGTCCCCCGAGCCCGGCCAGGAATAAGGTCTGAGCATCACTGAGAGGGGCCGGGAACAAAATCCAAATGTCCCTGCGCTCCAAACGTCCCTCGGCCTCAGGGTCCGTCCTGCGCCGGGGCACACACCTCCTTATGCGAGGGGTGATGACTGTCCCCGTGAGCCCCAATCCCGGATCCCGAGGGCCCTTCCCGCCCGGGCGCGGCCAGGAGGAACGGGGCCCCTCCCGAGATCGCTCCGGGAAAGCCGTGGGGCCGCGCCACTCACCCCGGAGTTACAGCCCACGTCCAGCCCCAGCACCGGCCTCGTCCCGGGACTCTGAGGGAAGAGGCGGCCGAGCAGCTCCGGGGGCAGCAGGCGCAGGCGCTGCTCTGGAGGGTGGAAGCGGGAGTAACAGGGGAAATTCCCGAACGGGGCGGCGCCGGGTTGCAGGACTGGTGGCTCCTCGTCCGCCGCGGTCTCCTCCGCGCCCCCGGGGGCCAACCCCGCGGACGCCGCCATCGGCCTCAGCGCGGCTTCGCTTCCGCACGGGCCCGACTTCCGGGTTCCACCGCGCGTGCGCGGAACGCCAGGGCGGCTCGTGGCTCCCGGCCTTGGGCGCAGTCTCGGGGCCTTGTGACACCTCGTGGGCTCGTTCCCGCAGTCTAGGAGGTGCTTAGGAATCACGCCTGAATTTGCAGGACGGAGCCAGACGCTGCGGAGTGGAGCGGCTTGCCCAGTGCAGTCCCAGTTGTTGGGATGCTGGTGATCCAGCTTGGCCCACCCGCCGTCCTTTGTTTACCTAGAGAAGGGACATTGCTAGTCGCAGCGCAGTGCAGTGGATACTGGAACTTGCCTCCAGTTTACCTCGTGGTTCCAGGAAAGGATAACCCGGAGGTTTAAAAGAGCCACTTAAATGCGGTAACATGCAGGCCAGTAGGCCTTGCCGGAGACGTTAGCGGATATGAGCAATTGTAACTCCTGGAGAGGCCAAGACTGCTTGAAGAGCCAGCAGTCAGTACTTACTCGCACAACACCCTTTACTTGGGTGCCAGAGATAGTGCAGGAGTTAGGTGCTTGCCTTGTACGTCGCCTATGCCTGCCTGGGTAGGTCCTCAGCACCACACACACACACACACACACACACACACACACACACACACACACACACACACACACACACACACACACATATACACGCATTGCATAACATGGCAGGGGCAACTACAATAGAGACTTGGGTTCAGAGGGGAGAACTGAGAGACCCACCAAGACACTCAGCTCCGTTGGGGCAGGTTGCCAGTTTCTAGCCTTGAGCCCAAAACTTTTCTTTCTTTTTTTTTTTCCAAAACTTTTCCTTGGCAACAATTCTGGGTGTTTCCTAACTCTACCCCTGGCCTGTTGGCTTTGCCGTTGGCACTCCCTTCTTCTCCATAGGAAATGGCCTTATTGCAGCTCAGTCACTTCCTCTCTCATTTTCTTCCCACAAAAGTCCCAGGGTCCAAGGGCTCTCTTCATTTCTTGTTTTTCTCCCTGTTGGTTCGGGCTATAGGACTTCTGCCAATACAATGGTCTTTAATTCCCTGTGCTCTTCCTGCGAGTGTTATTCGGGATTTCTCCATCCTGCAAAGTTACCCCGTGCATCTCTGTAAGGCCTGCTCTATCTTGGCCTCCCACTGAAGTTACAGAGGGGGAAAATTTCTCTGATCCCCAGAAACCATATTGTTTAGTGTAGTGGCTATACAAAGAACACCTGTAAGATCTTCAGAGAACTGGCATATCTGAGGAGTTTGAGCCTGATTTGAGCTTTCTGAGGTATCAAAGGGTTTCCGGTTACGCCTTTAGTTTCCTCTTTCCTCAGGGACTCTTTTCCTGTCAGTGCCCTAGATTTGAACTTTGCCCTGAAACTTTTTATTACATTGAGAATTCTTTACCAGTGACAAAGACTGTCCTGGGCCTATTTACATCCTCAAATTTTGCTTAAAAATTGAATAATTATTCCTGCAGCTTTTCTCTAATTGTTTCTTATGATACATGGTCAAAAAAGGCCAATGCATCCTTTCAACATTTGGTCTTACCTTTTTCTATTTTTCTCATCAACACAGATGAAAGTTTTGCCAAACATTTCCTTTTTGCTTGTTTGCAGTGCTCAGGGCTCATTCCTGGCTCAGTTCAGGAATCACTCCAGGCGCTGTTCTAGGGGCCGTATGGGGTGCCAGAGATCGAAATTGGTGGGCCGTGTGCAAGGCGAATGCACTCCAGCCCCAAGTTTTGGCAAACTTTCTATTACAACATCACAAGGATCTGTGTTCCTCCAGGTTCATTGTCCCCAACATTTCTTTGAACTCCACCTGCGGTCATGTCCAGACCTTCCAGCTTCCCTGCAGGCGTCCTGAGGCAGTCAGGGGTGGGAATGCCTGCCTGAGCAGTGCTGTGAGTTGTGAGTCAGGCAGCACCTCTCTTCCAGCTAACAGATTCTGTTCCAGGCTTCCGTTGCCACTTAGCAAACTATGGCAAACTCAGAGGCATAAAACAATATCCATTTTCGGGGCTGGAGCGATAGCACAGCGGGTAGGGCGTTTGCCTTGCACGCAGCTGACCTGAGTTCAATTCCCAGCTTCCCATATGGTCCCCTGAGCACCGCCAGGAGTAATTCCTGAGTGCAGAGCCAGGAGTAACCCCTATGCATTGCTGGGTGTGACACAAAAAAGGAAAAAAAGAAAACAATATCCATTTTGTTACACCCATAGAGTCTGGGGATTAAGGAATCGGGACATGGGCTGGTTTGTCTAAGCTCCTGGGAAGACTAAATACTTGGGAGCGGGAAGCGCCGGAGGTAGAGACTCTGCTTCCAAAAGGGCTTCTGCTGGGCCAGAACATAGCTCAGCTGCAGGGCAGTTGCACTACCTGTGTGAGGCTGCGGGGAAACTGAGGTGCAGGGTGCTGAGCCCTACCCCCCCCCCACCCCTCTTACCCCCACGTTCTGGCCAGCATGTTCTCAGAAAAAAGCAGCTATTGTCTGGGGGTGTTTCCATACTCTTTTTTTATGCATTGGACAGAACATCCAGTGAGCCCCTCCTCCCCCCTCCTCAGGGTTGCAGTGCACACAGCTGTCTTTTGATTTGCTTTTAATCTGGTGCATAACACCCCTATACAATGTATATATTGTATCCCCTACATGCAATCCTGAGTGGTCTGCAGCCACTGCCCCTTCCTGCACTGAACAATAAGCCCAGGTCTCCTACTGCCGGACGTCCTGGGCTTTCTTTGGAATTGGTAATCATGCACCGTCCTCAGAGATTTGGGCTTGCAGCATTATAGAAACCCTGCGATTGATCCCTGATGCTGAAAAAAAATCTCAAACCAGAATAACATCTATCTATTCCCTAGAACAGATGACTAGAAGCTAAGGAGCAGCAGACAGCTAGGAGTTAGGGCAGGGCTCGAAGCTTTTGGCAGGGATTTCCCAGAAAAGAAAGCAAGCAGAATCCCTGGAGAGAGGAGTTAGAAGGCTAGGAAAAAAGGATCTTGTGTGTGTGTGTGTGTGTGTGTGTGTGTGTGTGTGTGTGTGTGTGTGTTTGGAAGCAGATGGCATAGGTGGGCTGGATTGGTTCAGCTCAGCTCAATAATTGCTCAAGTCTGATGAGGGGGTTGGGAATAGGGATGAAGAGTCTTATTGTCAAGACCAACTCCGGGGGTGGGGATGAATGCGGAGGGTGCCTTTGAGGCAGTAGCTGCCAGAAGGGGTGGACGATGGGTGCATGGAGTAGTGATGTCAGCTAGGGTGTGGCCGGCCCTACCCTGGGAATACTCTGTGGGAAGTGGAGTCTCGTGCACGTACCTAAAGGAGAGGGGGTCCTTCTGGCATAGGGACTAGGGAAGGCCATGTGTCCTTGAACAGCGGACTGATAAACACGCACTAGGGACAGAGTCAAGGGACACGGGGATTGCTAGTAGCCCCCCAAAACTAGGGGAGAGACATGGAGAGGATCCTCTGCCACCTCCTCCTCCTCCTCCTCCTCCATTTTCTTCTTTCACAAGATTTACAAAGCTGTTGAAGGCAGAGGTGCAGACATTGGGTGTTCACTGGGTGTTTCAGCTCCAAGCCCATTCCCCCATCAGCATTCGAACGAAGGTAGAAAGGGAAGAGGGAGGGCTGGGGGCCCCCTGGAAGAATGCGGGAGCCCAGTGCCGTCAGCTGCCTTTCGATGCCACCTCCTTTCTCATCCACCTCAGCCCCTCGCCTCCCTGCAACGGGCAGTCCTGTGCCTGGCTTGCTCCACGGCTCCCTGCAGCTCCCCCTGCTGGCCGCTTCCCAGGCTGCTTGTTTGTAGGGTGCAGGGCTGTGACACTCGGCTTCTCTCCAGAAGGTCCCAACTCATGCCTGCCCCTTCCCTTCTTTCCACTGAATTCAGATGCACCCTGCTCCACGATGTACCTCTCCACATACCGCCCTCCGCGCCCCAGGCTCTCAGAGGAGCTTGGCTATGGGCGCATAACCCGGTGCTTCAAATCACACTGTGTTAGGGCTGGCACTGGCATGTGTCATAAAGGATAGGCGAGTCAGGAGCTGCTGGAGAAGGTAGAAGACCCCCGCTGGGGCTAGCAGGGGGCTCCCTCCGCTTCTGTAGCAGCGAGCTGTCTTGATGGAAAGTGCAGGTGCAATGAACTCACACAAAAGAAGCCCAGTCCCAAGGCTTATTACTTACAAATCCCAAAAATGGAACTGCAGTGCACAATGAAGGGGGACCTCCCTCAGTTCCAGTGAGCAGGAGAGGGGAGCAGCCCTATTACTTAGAAGGCTGTTGAGGTGAAGGTCCCTATCTGTGCAGGCTCAACCTGACACTTGTAAGAGTACTCCAGAGGGTCAGAGGATAGTATTGTGGGTAGGGCATTTGCCTTGCACATGGCTGGCCGGGGTTCAATCCCTGGCATTCTATATGGCCCTCCAAACTACACCAGGAGTGGTCTCTGAGCACAGAGCCAGAGTAAGCCTTTGAGCACTGCCGATGTGGCCTGAAAGAAAAAAGGTGCTGTGAAGAAAGTCAAGTGGCATGTGACCACATGGTGTAGATGGCCTGACACAGGGTCCAGTTGGCTGTCAGGTCCGGAATGGCTGGGCAGCAACTTCAAAGAGCTGTTCCTCTTCCCATATGACCCATCACTAACCCATGGAGATGGACGAGTTGCAGAACCCACTGCTTCGTAGTTTCCTCTAAGGCAGAATCAGAGGGAGGGAATGGATTCGTCCATTGGCTCGTTTATCCATTCAGTGATTCAAAAGCTTATATTAAGACTATTGACCATAATAGTGCAGGTGCAATGAACTCACACAAAAGAAGCCCAGTCCTGAGACCATAAGTCTTGTGAATTCAAGGGTGAACAAGACAGTTCATGCTGTTAAGGACTTCAAGTTTTTGAGACAGAGCAGTGGGGATCACACACAGCGAGAGTGACACAGGGAAGGAAGGGTGTGTCAGGAGAGGAGAGTGGCCGGGGCACTCGGGGAAAGATCAGGGACTTGGTGGGAGAAGATGCTCTGAAAGCTTCTGCTCTTGGGCATTCTAGAAGGTGCCATACAGAGTTTCTTCCCTATGTAAATAGGGGAACTGATAAGGAAGAATCTTCTGGGGTTCAGGGACAGCTCAGACTGGCAGCAATGGTTCCGTGCAGAGATGGTTCCATCTCTGGCACCACCCAGCCATGGCACTGCACTTGGCACCCCCAGTGTCTCAGAACTCTTCCATCTGCACAACTGCCAGATGTGGGCTCACTGGTTACCACAACAGCCACAGAGGAAAAAGGCATGAAAAAGCACTTGCTGGGAAACTTAAGAATCTAAGAACTGGGCATAAGATGGGCCTGCGTGACAACGTACAGCAGGTGGGGTGCTTGTCTTGCACAGGGCTGACTTGAGTTTGATTCCCAGCACCACATATGGTCCCACAAGCACAACTAAGAGTGATCCCTGAGCACAGCGGGGTGTGCTCCCCAGAAAAGAACTAGACACAAGAAACCAGGCTTCAGAGGACTTTGGAACACTTACCCCCATGGAGCTGGGACAAATGCCAACCAGGGGCCTCCACCAGAGTCCACTTTCCTTGGGTGGCCAGAGTCCCTTCTTCCAGAGACCTACTTGGAGATTGGATTTTTGATTGCTATTTTTTTTAAAGTTACTTTTTTTTTTTTTTTTTTTTTTTGCTTTTTGGGTCACCCGGCAATGCACAGGGGTTACTCCTGGCTCTGCACTCAGGAATTACTCCTGGCGGTGCTCAGGGGACCATATGGGATGCTGGGAATCGAATCTGGGTCGGCCGCATGCAAGGCAAACGCCCTACCCGCTGTGCTATCACTCCAGCCCCCAAAGTTACTTTTATTTATTTATTTTGTTTTTGTGTTTGAGCCACTCCCAGCAGTGCTCAGGGCTCACTCCTGGAACTCCTAGCTCTGTGCTTAGCGAACAGTGATCACTCCTGGCAGATTCAGGGAACATCTGGGATTCTGGGGATCGAACTCCAGTTGGCCTCATGCAAGACAAACACCCTGCCTGCTGTACTATCTCTCCAGCCCCTTGATTGCTATTCTTATTTTTTGTTGTTGTTGTTGTTTTTGGGTTTTTTTTTTTTTTTTTTTGCTTTTTGGGTCACACCTGGCGATGCACAGGGGTTATTTCTGGTTCATGCAGTCAGGAATTACTCCTGGCGGTGCTCAGGGGACCATATGGGATGCTGGGAATTGAACCCGGGTCGGCCGTGTGCAAGGCAAAGGCCCTACCCGCTGTGCTATCACTCCAGCCCCTATTCTTATGTTTTAAAAAAATATTTTGTTTGGCTTTTTAGGTCACACCTGGCAATGCTCAGGTTACTCCTGGCTCTGCACTCAGGATTACTGCCGATGGTGCTCAGGCAACCGAAGGAGATGCTGGGGATCAAAGCCAGGTCAGCCCTTGCAAGGCAAACACCTTACCCACTGAACTATCACTCCAGCCCCTGTTCTTAAAAATTTTTTACGGAAAATGGGGCTGGAGTGATAGCACAGCGGGTAGGGTGTTTGCCTTGCATACTGCTGACCCGGGTTCAATTCCCAGCATCCCATATGGTCCCCTGAGCACCGCCAGGGGTAATTCCTGAGTGCAGAGCCAGAAGTGACCCCTGTGCATTGCCGGGTGTGACCCAAAAAAAGAAAAAAAATTTATGGAAAAATTTTACCATTGGTTTACAATACTGTGGAATTTTGGGAGTATAGCTCACATCCCTTTTTTATTTTTAATTTTTTAGGGCACAAGAGTAATTATTAGGGAAGCAAAGCGATATGGGAAAGGAAAGTTCTATTTGGTTGAAGAGTCCCATTACTTGGTTTCCATGTAAATGACTGGCATGCTAGGGAGAAGCCAGAGCCACCAGATAGATGTGACACATTCCTCAACCATCAGACTGAAACTTCTCCCTGTTTATCAGCAGTTGGTCTGGCACTTACATCCATTTGCTAAAAACTGCTGCTGTTTATTGGAAAAAATGAAATATCAGTTGCAAATGACCATGTACTTTTGGATCAACTGCTTATCCGCACCTGCATAACACAGATGTAATTAAAAGCTCTTGAGCACTTGCCCTGCATGTGGCTAGACAAGTTTGATTCCTGGTACTGCATTTGGTTCCCCCGAGCACTGCCAGGAGTGCAGAACCAGAAGTCAGCCCTGAGCACTTTTGGGTGTGATCTACCCTTTCCCCCATCAGAAAGTAAATAACACTCAGAGGTTTTGTAAGTAATTGAGAGGTTAACACAATGTTCTAACTTGTAGATGTTAGCCATGACACAGTTAATTTCTCTATATTAGTAAAAAAATGCAAGTTATCATTATGATTATCATGATTAATAATGAGAACTTACTTCAGAGAGCAAGTATGTATTGAGCACATACCCTGTCTAAGTGTCATAATCAAATGAAGATGATCACATCCCTATTTTTAAGTTTTGGGTCACACCCAGCAGTGTTCAGGGGTCATTCCTGGCAGGGGTCTTGTAGGGGGGGCGCCCATCTGTGATGCCAGTTGTTGAATCTGGATTGACTGCATGCAAGGCAAGTGCCTTGACCCCTGTACTATTTCTTTGGCCCCTTCACATGTTCCTGTGCACGTGACTCATGGCATCCAGCGCTGCAGTTCATGTGGGATTTAATTTCCATGTAGCCTCACTCGAAGAAGCCAGTCACAAGCATCAGAAGGAAGCCTCACACACACACAGCTGAGCCCAACGGCAGGACAAACAAAAGGCAACGGAAATGATTGGAATGTCACGGTTACTTTTATTCTCATCTCATGTTGGTCACAAACCTGGACCGGGAAGGTGAAGTCAAGGAAAGGGAGAGGCACGAATCCCGGGAAACTTGGAAGAGCTGCGACTGGGGAGGCTCCCTTGGACACTGAGAAGAAAGCTCTGGGGCCTGGTATCAGGGATTGTTTCCAGAAGGCAGGTGGACAGTGTCTGAGAGGTAACAACAAAGGCTGGACGAAAGGAAGGAGCTGAGACTGATAATGGAGGGTGGGTGGGAGGGTGGGGGCTGAGGTTCATCTTCCCGCCTCTGTGCTTGGCTCTGCAGAACAAGGTCCTGCTTTCTTCTAGCCACCAGGGGGCAGCAAAGCGCCCATGTAAAAGCTCAGTGCCCGGTGAGTGCAAGCTGTTCTGATCTCTCTCCCCGACATGCAAAAAGCGGGAGGCAGGGGCTTTTTGTTTGGTGGCCACACCTGGCGATGCTCAGGACTTATTCCTGGCTCTGTGCAGAAGGGTCACTCCTGGTGGGGCTTGAAGCCAGGTTTGGCTGGGTGCAAGGCAAGTGCCCTACCTACTGTACTCCGGCCCGGCAGAGTCCTGTGGAATGAATGTCTGTCTGATCCTGACTCCCTGGCAGGAAGAAAGGGTGGAGGAACCACGACTCCTAGGACTTCTCCAAGTGCTACTGGAGCTGCATGGGACCTGGAGTTTGCTGTTGCAGTCTAAGGACTCCAGTGACTCCTGCCTGCCGCCTCCAGGAGGGCTGCAGATTTGTCTTCCGTGGGGCCTCTGACCTTCAGGTTAGGTGGTCAAATTCCTGGCAGCCTCTAGCTGCATAAAACTCCACCTATTCTTCTCTGAGCCTCGCCCCTCCCCTGCCAATAATGTGAGGGGCCCGCAGGCTCCCTTCCTCCTCTGCAGCTTGTGGCACCTGCCCAGCTTCGGTTTCTGAGTTTCTGTAATCCTGCATTCCTGTTCCCCCGCCCTTCCTCCAAGACCCATCCAGGTGTACCTGGGGCTCCTCGGGGATGATGTAGTTTGGGCTCTGGGGCCTCAGCCCTGGCGGGGGGGAGTTCAGAGCATCCTAGACCCCTGCAGCAGCCACAGCGGGGACTCTGGGGCTATGCTGGTGGCCCCCTCACATGTTTGTGTTGTGGGCTTGCCTCCTCCCCCAAGCTTTCGAAGTGCATTCTTAGATGAGTACCTGTACCCCTTTTCTGCATAAACACTCCCAGGAGGAGGAAGGACTTGGACAAGTGGATTCTGGGAAGCAGAACTGAGGTCCTGCCTGAGGAAGTGGGGCAAGGGGTGGGGAAATAACTCCTCCAGAACTGGGGCCAGAGGAGAGGAGAGGAATGGAGGGGGCACGGAGGAGAGGCAGCCGCTGGATTCCGAGGTCTGGAAGCAGGGGACCCCCTGCCCCACTCTGGCTCTGTCTTGCATCAGGGCTTGGGAATACGGGTCCACAGAGCAAGCAGCTCCTCCTGGCCATGCCCTGGGGCTCACACGAGGCCGGCCCCCACCTTGTGTCTGGGGGTCCGAGAGTGACGCTGGCAGTGGGGTTGTGGGACAGGGATGGAAGGACAGGGTGGCACTGAAGACAACACACCTACCACTGTGGTTCCAGCTGGTCTGGCGCCCTTTAGCTGTGCCCCTGCCTCGGGGTATGCATCATGGCTGCACCCGCTGCCTTCAGACAGCAGGAGGGGGTGCCTTCCCCTCCCCGATGGCACCCAAAGGCTGCGGGAGTTAGTCTGCACCCCTTACCATACTATTCTCAGCCTGGATCTTGGTCCTGCTTCTCTTTCTTTGGCTTACAAACCCCTCCACCTGTCTCCTAAATATGCAGGACAGATCATGGGCCCAGCGCTTCTGCACTATGTCTTGAGGGAGGGAAATAGGAGGGTGGAGCGGAGGGGAGGAGATGGATGACAGAGCGGGGAAGTGCCCCCAGCACTGGGAGCGACAGGGCCCTGGGGAGAGGCCCTGGGAGAGGTTCTGGGCATTCTCTGTTTGCACCCAGTAACTTTCCACTGGCCCTGGGCTGGCTGTGTGCTCACAGGTGCTGGCTCCATGCTCCCCAGCTGTGGCCCCTGGTCCCCTCCCCACTCCCACTGGGGCCTGCAGCGGCTGCGTGGCTGATGCATACCTGGCCTGAGATCTTAGCCGCCTGGAGGCTGATAAGAAGGCCGGACCTCATCACATGGAGTGGCTGGCAGCGCTGGCCTGGCTGTTAGCATCAGCTGGGCAGCCTCCAAATTGGACTGATGAGGTGATAAGGAGTGGAGGGGCCTCGGGACTCTGGGCCGAGTGACCAGAGCAGGCAGGAGAAGGGCCAGAGTACTGCCAACTGGGGCGCAGGAGGCTGGCTGGGGAACAGGCAGCAAACAGCGGAGGGTGAGGGAGGGCCTGGGAAACGTGCAGGGAGGCCTGGGAAGGTGGCGGGCGGGCAGGGTTCCCTGGCAGGGCTGGCTCAGTCCCAGCACCCTTCCTGGTCTGGAAACATCCTTTGTCCAAGGGGCAGGCCTGGGCGTGGGGGTGGGGGAGGCGGCATCTCTGCCCTGTACCCGGCAGTGGGTTCGAGGGAAGAAAGCGGCCCGGGGCGACCCTGTGCCCCAGCAGCCCCCATTTAGGGGCAGGATCCTCCTGTCCCCACCTCCTGCTCCAACAGGCCTGGGCGGTGACTCAGGGGGGTAAATTGAGGCCTGTGCTGAGGACACCGCTTCCTGCTCTGCGCAGGCTATGGACCAGGACTCCATGCTCAGAACAAGCTGCTGAGGCTGGACAGCCAGGCAGCCTCCCCTCACGCCCCAGGGGTTGCCTAGCCCCCTCCTTCAGCATGTCCTGAGCACCCCACAGCTGTGGGGTAAGTGCAGGCCTCAGTCTTGGGGTCTCTTTCGACATGTGGGATCCTGCTGGCCCCCTCCTACTTGTCCCCCGGGTTCCCTGACCCAGAGGGGCCTCAGCCTTCTTGTCCCGGTGTGTCGGGGGAAGCAGGGGCTGGGGTGACCTCAGCTCTGCGGCGCCTCATGGCTGAGGGCAGGGCGGGGCTGTGGGGAGGTGCGGGTGGCCACAGGCTGGGCAGCGGCTAGTTTATCTCTGGGCTTGCAGGGACCAGGGGTGTGTGGTGGGGGCACAAGCCAGTGAGGGGCATTCACAGGAGGAAGGAGGGTCTGGGGGAGGCGCCTCAGTCCCGGTTGGTGCCGAAGAGCTGCAGGAAGAAGGTGAAGATGTAGACGATGTCCAGGTAGATGTTGAGGGCCCCGAAGATGTACTCCTCGGGGCTCAGCGAGTGGCGCCGGTTGCCCATCAGCAACTGAGTGTCGAATGCCAGGAACTGGGAGAAGAGAGAGAAAGGGCAAGGTCGAGTCCCACGTCACCCACCAAGCGCCCCCAGGCGCCCACACAATGCTGCCCCCAACCCCCCACCCCCGTTTTTTATTTTGTTACCAGTCACCCTCCGTGACAGCTCGAAGCAGAAATGTTCCCCAGACCTTGACCCTAATTCAGTGCTCACTCACTGAGCTCGTGTTCTGTGCCAGGGCCAGGGGTCCCCGAAGCAGACAGACAAGCTCCCGACCTGGAGCAGCATCTAGCGGGTGCTTAGGTGTGTGGCCAGAGGGAACTGTGGCTAGGGGAGTAGCCTCGGCGATGGCAGGCCTGGAGGCTTCCCACAGGAGGGGCCTTCAAGCCGGCCTTGAGAGTAAGCACAGAGAGCGGAGGGAGCGCACTGCAGACTCCAGCCCCTGAGACTGGTCCGTGCCTGCGGGGAGGGACGCCCCCATTCCTAGAGGAAACCAAGGCCTCACCGCAGGCTCGCCCACCCCCCACCACCAGTCACCAGTCCTGACACAGTGAATTCTCTTTCTTCCCCACCAGGCCCGTTCTTCAGGGCCTCCCTAGGTCCTGTCAGCCTAGAAAACTACTCACCCCGCAAACCCCAAGAAGTGTCCCCTCCCGGCCATAGTCTCGGGCAGTGGCAGAGCCAGAGTTCGGACCCAGAGTGCTGCAGGCTCCAGAACACGCCCACCGCACAGCGTTCTGCCCCTGCCAGGCCGCCCACCTGCTGCACCCTCTGAGCTTTGCTCGGGTTCAGGCGAAGGGAGCAGGGCCTCCCCAGAACCTTCCCCACAGCGGGCTGCTCGAGAGAGGCGGCAGGGAGTTACCCCAGAGTCTCAGAGGTTAGGGGCCTGGACGCACGAGACTGGTGTTCTCAGAATCAATTCACTTTCTTTTCAGACTGGTGCTAGGGTGCTGAGGGGGACCCGGTGGTACCGGGGACTGAGCCTGGGCTTCCTGCGTGCAAAGCATGAGCTCGAGTCTTTCGCGCGAGCTCCCTGACCCTCAAGTGCGTTCATGCTAACCCGGCTCTGCCCAGCTCTTCTGTCACTTAGGCCTTTGTGAACATCAACTGTAGGACCAGAAGGGCAGGAGCTGGTGCAGAGGCTCGGGGAGCGCTTCAGAGACAGGGAGGAAGGTCACATTCAGGACACAATGACAGTAAAACCTGGGAAAGGCAGAAGGGCCAGGACAGGTGATGCTTAGCTGGGTTTACAGGAGGAATAGGAGTTTGCTGGGCTGATAAGGTCTAGGGGAGCCCTGGAGGTGAGGGGCACCCTAGGGAAGGCGGAATTGAGAGTAGGAGGTGTAGGGAGGAGGAGATGAGGGCCAGGAGGGGTTGAGGCTCTAAGGGAAGCTTCCTGCCCCCCTCTGTCCCCAACGCCCATTCCCTGGCTCCAAGACCCAGTAATTAGGACGCAGCCCGCTGGATGCTCTCTGCGGTGCCTGTCTCAGGAGCTCAGGAGCGCGGGGAGTCCGAGTTCTGGGAGGGAGGAAGCAACTCCAGCCCTTGGGCCTCAGAGCAAGTCACCCTCCAACATGGAGATGGGGGTGAAGAGCACAGGCTTAGTAGTCAGATAACCTGGGGTCCAAGTCTCAGTGTCCCTCCTCACTAGCCCTGGGATCCCACCATGTACCGGGGTCTCTGACCTGGGAGTCCCCGCCAGCGAGGGGAGCAGTGTGGAGGCCTCCTGGGGCTGTGAGGAGTGGGCAGGAGCCTGCCAGGAATGCAGTTCCATGAGCAGCCGGGAGCTGCCTCCCCAGAGCAGGCAGCTGCTGTGGGACCTGCTGTCTCCCGTGGCTCATTCAGGAGACAGACACTTGACAAGGGGAAGCTGTGCGGCCTCGGTACTGGGAAAGCCTGAAGCCAGGGCCAGAGCACTGGAGGAAGAGGACCTGAGTGTGCGCGCTGAGTGGGAACCCTCGCAGCTGCCACTACCCGCCACGGGTGTCAGGGCCAGTGCAGGCCCGTGTGTGTGGCACCAACTCCTGTGTTCTCGGGGGAACCTCCACGCCACGCCATGCCGCTGCTCCCGAATCTGATTTGCACACGCAAGTGAGTTTCCTTCTGCCGAGAGAAGGATCAAGGAACGGAGCCAGAGCCAGGGGCTGCTTAGCAGCTGCCGTTGCCAGCTTTAGTTAATAAATTGCTGATCTGGCTATCAATCAGTCGCTTGCTTGGTTGATTTCCCAGAGCCTAGTCACCCCTGAGTGAGCTAATGAAATGGAATCTCTCAACCTAGAAGGCTTGGGCCTGACCAGGTCTGGGGGTGGTCCTTACAAAAAGCACCCACTGCTGAGGCTCGAAGAGGAATGAGATGATCTCTGTCCCTCCCCATGGCCAGTAGCCTTGGCTGCTCATCTGTTATTGGCCGCAGCATGCCCCAACCTGAATCCCACTGCTGACATGGTCACCACAGCCCCTTGCTGGGGGTCTATGGAAGGCTGTCCAGCCTTCAGCCCCGGCCAGCCTGCTTGAGCATCTATGCTCTCGGGTGCCCACTTCAGAGAGCTGACCCGTAACGCAGTAGCAGTCAGATGCTTAGCTCATGTCTTGATGGAGGGCAAGTGTCTTGGTTGGCATCCAATGGGCAGAGAGCTACCTCTAAAGGGTCAGCAGCTAGTTGACAAGATGGCACAGGAGGGCCAGTAAGAGAGCTCAGAGGGTGGGGCACTGGCTCTGCATGCTGGAGACCTGGGTTCCACCCCCAGCACTTCATGTCCCCCCCCAACACTGCCAGGAGTGATGCCTCACTCCACCCTAAGAGAGCAGGGAGTAGCCCCTGAGATCTGCCAGGTATGGCCCCCAAAACAAAACAAAACAAAACAAATGAAAAGCCTTATAGGAAGAAGCACAGGAGACAGGAGCAGAGGCAGGACTGAGTGCTGTTGACTTAAGTCTCAACGGTCCTTTCACACTTGAGGCCTCAGCCTTGGGTGTTGTAACCCTATTTTGCGCTGGAGGAAGGGACTCTCCATGCAGTGGGTGACCTGCTAATGGCCATTTACCTAGGGTTGGAGCCACATCATCTGCTCCCTACTCTGACCAAGGCAGGCAGAGTGGCTTTGTAGAGAGGGAGGGCAGGGACGGAGAGCCGAGAAGCCAGCAACAAGCTCTCACAGCTCACCCTGTTGACTGGGGCTGGCCTAGCCAGGACACCCTGGCCACACGCGCAGTCTGACCCTGCTGAGGCCAGGGCTTTGGTCTGTTGCGCCCCCTGAGGTGACTGAGGGAAACAGGTCAGGGAAAAGCCCACTCAGAGCCACCAGCAAACAGGCGCTATACTTAAAAAGCTGGGTTTGCAGGGCTTCAAAGCAGCATCAAGAACAACACACCCAGATCTGTCTTGCAGAAATGCCAGCAAGAGTGTGCCATGTGGGGCTGGCTTTGTGAACCCAAATACTCAAGCAGGGGCTGGTTAAATGACCTCTGGGCATGAGGCAGCAACTTCTGGGATACGGGCCATTATGAGGAGATAGCAAGTTACAGAAAACCCAGTGTCATATGATCCCCTTTATGCAACGAGCCTTGCAAAACCCTGTGCCACAGGAGCTCCGCTAGCAAATATGTAGAAAATGCATCTAGAAAGATCTGCAAGGAAAGACAGCTGAGCACAGCAGTTACTGCGGAGAAGGCAGCTTTCCCTGTGCTTTTTAAAATTTCAAGAAACAAAATAGATGAAGACACATTACTAAAATAGACATTTAAAAAGGAACAGGGGCTAATGTAACACAAAAGGATAGTTCATGAATTCTTTCACTTAATTTGTTGTTGGGGTGGGGCAGAGGCAGTGCTCAGGGCTTATTCCTGGCTCTGTTCTTAGGATCACTCTTGGTTGGGCTCAGGGGACCAAATGTGGTTCCTGGGATTGAACCTGGGTTGGTCATATGCAAGGCAACCCCCTTACCCCCTATACTATCTCTCTGTATTCCCCTCTATGTCTTGGGGCTATACCTGGTGATGTTTACAGCTAACTCCTGGCCCTGCCCCCAGGGATCACTCCAGGTGGGCTTGGGGGACCATGTGGGGTGCTGGGAATTGAACCTGGTACGACCTTGTGCAAGGCAAATCCCTACATGCTGCAGTATGGTTCTGACCCCAGGCCCCCTTCTTACCCCCACTTAATTCTTAGAGAATTCTTGATTCCATGCACACTTAAGAATTAAGTGTGTGTGTAAGTTGTAAGTTGTGATATGTGTGCAGGTTGTGATATGTATGTTGTGTGCCTGGCAAATTATGTGCTGTTCTCAATGTGTGGTCTGGTGTGTTATGTGGTATATGTGTGTTGTGTGTGTGTGTGGTAGTAGGTGTTCGGATCCTGTGTCACGGTGTGTATGTGTGGTGTGTTAGGCGTGTGGGTAATGTGCATATGGTGATACATGTGGTGAATTATGTTGTGGTGTGTGAGTGTGTGTGTGTGTGTGTGTGTGTGTGTGTGTGTGTGTAAGGATGGAAGAGAAGCACAAACAGCTCAGAGCCAAGAGTGCCACACGGGATGCGGGGGGTGAGGAGGGGTGCGGGGGGCACTGGGCTGGGAGAAGTCTGTAGGAAAGAGATGAGCACCTGAAGAAGTCCTTGTGCCCTGGGTTGGCGCAGGAAAGGGTAAGGGATGGAGGAAAGGCTCTGAAGAGAGACCAGGGTTCAATTGCTGTCTGGTGCCAACAGAAAACCCCTCTGCCCTGGCAGTTCAAAGCTGAAATGGCACAGCCAGTCAGTGTGCAGGGCCTGGGAGCAAAGGGCTGGGGGGGGGCAGTGGGGAGCGGTGCACGGGGAGCGTAGCAGCCCAGCTGGGTGGCACCTAGCCTAGGTCAAAGTCGCTGCCTGCTGGTGCTTCCACATGCCACGTGTGCTAAGAGCACCCGGTGCCTCTGTTCACTGCAAAGCCCCAGCCGGCCGAGGGGGCTCCTGGACAACCCA
This sequence comes from Sorex araneus, assembly GCF_027595985.1. Lineage (NCBI taxonomy): Eukaryota > Metazoa > Chordata > Mammalia > Eulipotyphla > Soricidae > Sorex > Sorex araneus. The sequence goes on along the minus strand of NC_073303.1, from coordinate 227,839,684 downwards.
CACCCCACAAGTCAGGAGACAGAGCCCTGAGAGACGCCACTGTGTCCCCGGCCCCTGCTCACCCCACGGCTCTCCTGCCGGCCATGACCTGGGTGATGGAGCCTTGCCCTGCCTCCCCGACCCTGTGAGCCTGTGTAACCATGGTCGCAGCTGTGTGAGAACATAAACAAATGTTCTCCCATTCTCCCATTTTAAAGAAGAGGAAAGGGTGCAGAACGTTTCAGTGACTAGCCCGGGCCCCACATAAGCAAATAAACCAAGCTGGAGGGAGGGCCCAGGCCTCTGTCCGCCCCGCCCCGCTCTGCCCCTGCCTGGTCAGCTCCTCCCCCTGCTCCCCACTGGGTTGGGGGAAGGGGTGCCCTGAATCACTGGGCTGGGAGGGGGCCACTCTCACCTTCTTTGTGTTGGTGTGAGGGGGTGTGAGCAGGTGTGGCAGCACCTGAGCAGGGGGATTAGCGCAGTGGAAGGGAAGTGAGACTGAGGTGGGGCCTGGGAGGAGGCACCCAATGCCCTCCCCATGGGGGAACCATCGCCCGCACCCCCCCAGCCACTCCATCCTCCCTCCTGCAGGAAGATGCAGGAGACTGGGGTGGGGCCTGGCGGGGGAGGGGAGGCGAGACTAGGTGCTCTTTGGGTCTTTCAGTCTCACATAAACCATGGGGGCAAGAGGCCTCTCCGCTGAGTGGAATAGAGACAAATTTTGGACAGAATCACACCGTGCCTTGGGCTTGCGCAGCCATTTTGACTTTCAGTGTTTGTCCCGAGAAGGAAGGAGAGCACATCTCTGTGCCGGGCAAGGCAGGGCACGGTGGGCGAGGCGACCACTCTCCCAGGGCCCTTCATCTGGCACTGCAGGAGATGGGTCCCCTGCCGGGCTACATGCTGTGAGTCAGAAAAGCAGAGACTTGGGACTGGAGCGATAGCCATAGCACAGCGGGTAGGGCATTTGCCTAGCACATGGTGGACCCGGGCTCGATTCCCAGCATCCCCTGAGCACCACCAGGAGTAATTCCTGAGTGCAGAGCCAGGAGTAACGCCTGTGCACCGCTGGGTATGACCCCCCCAAAAAAATGGAAAAAAGAAAAGCAGGGACTTCCGGGGGGCCAGGCCAGCTCCATGGCACAGCAAGTGGGAGGCTGCAGGTTTGAGCCCCAGCACCGCCTCACATGTTCCCAACACTGTCCCAGCACTTCAGAGTGGCCCAGTGCAAGCAGGTATGTGACCCTCATAGCAGCAGCAGCAGCAACAGGGGGAAAAAGGAAAAGGGACGGGAAGTAAAGATTCTTTTAGATAGGGTTTCCACCCACATGGGCATTTCACACTGCATGTGAGTACTGGAAACAGTGCGTGTGATATGCATGTGACATGGTGTGGGGTGTGTATGCTGTGGTGTGTGTGTGTAATCTGTACCTGTGTGGTATGATTGTGTACGTGATGTGACATGTTGTGTATGTGTGGTGTGTCTGTGCTATGGAGTGTATGTATGTGTGGCATGGTGTGTGTATGAGGTGCGCTGTGTGACCATGGATTCCACAGAAGTGACACTGCCAGCAGGGTCAGAGTGAAGCTGGGTCCTTCCAGAGGGGCCGATGGAAAGGCACAGGGACCTTAGCTTGAGGGGCTGCACTTCTGGCCCGTGTCCCTGAACTAGAGGGGGTGGGGCAGGGCGGGGCGGGGCCAGCCTCTGAGAGGGACAGGCCGGAAAGGAGCTGGGGGAGCTCTGGCACGAGCACACGGGCACGCGCTGACTGGTGTTTACACAGGCCACAGGATATACCCAGCCAGCCCATGTTTATCTGCTAATGAGACATTAGTGGCTAATTAGGCATCCAGGTTCCTCCTCCAGTGACTCAGAGAATGGTACTGGCTTCTGGCCTAGCTCTGGCTCCTCAGCTCTGCCTCTTCGCGACCATTTGTGCCTCCTGTGTGCCAGACTTGATTCTAGGTGGGGGTGAGGTGGGGGGGGGTGCAGTGAAGGTGGATGGAGCCGGTGGATGCCCTGAAGAACAGACCAGACAAAATCTCTACCTCCAAAATTGTAATCCTGCTGCAGTGGGAAAGCAGTAAATCAGAAAAATAGTACATGGGGGAATGGAAAGGGCTGAGGAGAGAAAGCAGGGAAGTGGGCAGTGTGTGTGTGTGTGTGTGTGTGTGTGTGAGAGAGAGAGAGAGAGAGAGAGAGAGAGAGAGAGAGAGAGAGAGAGAGAGAGAGAGAGAGAGAGAGAGAGAGAGAGAGAGAGAGAGAGAGGAGAGGGAGAGAGACACAGACAGACAGACAGATAGACAAACAGAGACAGAGGCAGAGACAGAGACAGATGGGGGAGTGGGGAGTGGACTGTGCATGTGAGGGGGTGAGGGGCATATAGTGTGCGTGAGGGGGGCGCAGTGTGTATGTAGCATGAGGGGGGCTTGTTACGTGAGTCAGAGTGTGGGCAGTGTATGGGCTGTGGTGTGTGTGTAGGGGGTACAGTGTGTATATGGGGGGAGTGGCATGGCGGGCATGTATGTGAGAGGGAGCAGGGTCCGGGGGTGCATTGTGTGTGTACACGCGTGCACGATTGCGCATGTGTGCACTCACACTCAGGCACACAGATTACAAATGACGCAAGCCCCTAGGGAGTGACTGAGGTGACTCTGATGCCAGGGGACAGGCCAGGGGAACTATAGAGGCAGAGCCCTGGGCTGGAGTGAGCTTGCCAAGGGCAGGAGCAGCATGGAGGCGAGTGGGGCTGCAGCAGAGGGGGTGAAGGGAGGGAAGGGAGGGGTGCATCAGGGAGGCCTGCAGGGCCTGGGGAATGATCACTGAAAGCCAAGCAATGATCCACAAAGGAATAACCAAGCCGGCCTCCCTGGCGGTGAACCGGCTACTTTAGCCGAGCACTGAATGGGGTGGTGGTGGGCAGGAGCACGGCAGTGGGAGGCCACTGCCGGAGTCCAGAGAGGAGGTGCTGTGGCAGGGGCCAGAGGTGGAGAGAAGCCGCCCCCGTGGTCCCCTTCTACACAGAAGGTGAGTCTCCTGTGTCTGCTCTGGGCCAGCAGTGAGGAGAGGGAGCGGGGAGGCACTAGGGACCTGTCTGAGTGACGGGAAGGACAGCACTGCTGTCTGCAGAGCTGGGGCTGCAGGGAAAAGTGGGCGCTCTACTTTTTGGTTTTGCTTTTGGAAGGGGCATCCCAGCTGTGCGGCCCGGGGTTCGTGGTACTCCAGGGGCACTAGACCATATTATGCTTGCTTGGGAGGCAGTGCTGGGTCCCCCTGGGCCCTGACCACCTCAGCACAACACACACTGGGCCCAGCAGTTCAGTTCTTCTGTGTTAAGTTTGGGCATCTAATGGACTTCTAAGGGGGGGATGTGCAAGAGGCAATTAGAAGTTCTGGTCTACACAATCCACAGCATATATTGAAGAGAACATCAGCAAAACCCTCCAGGAAACTGACAGCAGAGGAGTGGCAAAGACAACGGATTATAAAGTCAGACAAACAGTACTACATCAAATTAAAAAACTTTCTCACAGTGAAAGAAGCTTAAACTCTACTGAAAAGACACCCTACTAAATGGGAGAAAAATATCTGCACACAATACATCAGATAAAAGGTTGATATCCAAGACCTAAAAAGCACTCACAAAACTCAACAACCAAAAGTCCAACCATCCCATCAATGAATGAATGGAGTGAGGCGATGAACAGATACTTCCCCAAAGAAGACATATGGATGGCAGACAGGCATATAAAAAAATGCCAATCATCACTCACGATTCGGGAAATACAAATAAAAACAACAATGAGATATCATCTCACACCAGTGAAAATGGCACAGATCAAAAAGTCTGGAGCCAGCCAGTGTTTGTGGGGCTGTGATGAGAGAGGAATTCTCATCCACTGTTGGTGGGAATGTCATCTGCTTCAGCCTTGATGGGAAGCAATATGGAGGCTCTCCGAAAAATAGGAAACAGGACTACCATATGACCCAGTGATATCACCAAAATACAAAAACACACTGCTGTATTCATCACTTACACTTATTACAATAGCCAAGATATGGAAACAACCAAAGTGCTGAACTAGGGATGAATGGATCAAGAAGTTGTGTGCGTGTGCAATGGAATACTATGTAACTGTTAAGAACTAACAAAATCAAGCAATTTGTTGCAGTGTGGGTGGAACTAGAGAATGGCATGTTGAGGGAAATCAATCAAAAGGAAAGGAATAGATACAGTACGATCTCTCACGTATGTGGGACTTGTAGATACACAGGGAGGTAGCAACAAAGGTCTAAAGGAACTTAATGGAAGAATTGATTCATACAATTGAGTTGGGAGGGCTGAGAGTGTGGGGTATTGATTTTGGGGAGAGAGAGGGGGTACACTGGTGATGGGTGAGATGTTAGAATTATATGCATGAGAAACCATTATTAATAGCATTGTAAACCACAGAATCCCAATGAGAGAGAGATTGATTCTTATCTGAAATTAGAGATGTTAGTCTCATTATCAAAAAAGAGGGGTCCAGAGACAATCTGAGTGCCCCCAAGAATTGAGTGCAATAGGAGCTGAGGGCCCCAAAGGCTTTCCTTGGGAAGGAGAGCTGGGCCTCTGAGGAGCAGGATTGAGTCACTGTATCAAATACTGCTGAGTCAGCCCTTCTGGAAAACAATTTGGACGACTCTCAAAAAATTAGATATTGAATTCCCATTTGACCCAGCAATACCACTGCTGGGAATATATCCCAGAGAGGCAAAAAAGTACAATCGAAACAACATCTGCACATGTATGTTCATCGCAGCACTGTTTACAATAGCCAGAATCTGGAAAAAACCCGAATGCCCCAGAACGGATGACTGGTTGAGGAAACTTTGGTACATCTATACAATGGAATACTATGCAGCTGTTAGAAAAAAGGAGGTCAAGAATTTTGTAGTTAAGTGGATGGGCATGAAAAGTTTCATGCTGAGTGAAATGAGTCAGAAAGAGAGAGACAGACATAGAAAGATTGCACTCATCTATGGTATATAGAATAACAGAGTGGGAGACTAACACCCAAGAACTGTAGAAATAAGTACCAGGAGGTTGACTCCATGGCTTCGAGGCTGGCCTCACGTTCCGGGGAAAGGTCAACTCAGAGAAGCGATCACCAACTACATTGTAGTCGAAGGCCATGTGGGGGAAGGGAGTTGCGGGCTGAATGAGGGCTAGAGACTGAGCACAGCGGCCACTCAACACCTTTATTGCAAACCACAACAGCTAATTAGAGAGAGAAAACAGAAGGGAATGCCTTGCCACAGTGGCAGGGTGGGGTGGGGGGGAGATGGGATTGGGGAGGGTGGGAGGGACACTGGGTTTACGGGTGGTGGAGAATGGGCACTGGTGAAGGGATGGGTTCCCAAACTTTGTATGAGGGAAGTATAAGCACAAAAGTGTATAAATCTTGGGGCTGGAGAGATAGCACAGCGGGTAGGGCGTTTGCCTTGCACGCGGCCGACCCGGGTTCAAATCCCAGCATCCCATATGGTCCCCTGAGCACGGCCAGGGGTAATTCCTGAGTGCAGAGCCAGGAGTAACCCCTGTGCATCGCCAGGTGTGACCCAAAAAGCAAAAAAAAAAAAAAAAAAAAAAAAGTGTATAAATCTGTAACTGTACCCTCACGGTGATTCTCTAATTAAAAATAAATAAATTAAAAAAAATACTGCTGAGTCAACTAAGATGGAAACTGAGAAACGACCACTGCATTTAGCCACACCGTGAGCCTGGGGAGGGCATTTTGCAGGAGGTTAAGAGAGAATGAGCTGGGGCTGGAGCGATAGCACAGCAGGTAGGGTGTTTACTTTGTACGTGGCCGACCTGGGTTTGATTCTCAGCATCCCATATGGTTCCCTTAGCACCTCCAGGAGTAATTCCTGAGTGCAGAGCCAGGAGTAACCCCTGTGCATCGCCGGGTGTGACCCCCCCACCAAAAATGAGAGAATGAGCTATGCTGGAGATTTCTCGAGACCCCGAGCTGAGCCTATTTCACTGGGGCACCTCAGATGGAGCGGGTATCCTCTCTGCGCACTACAAATGAACTCCCAGTGGCCACAAACTTCCAGAAGAAAAACCCAGGTATGCAGGACCGGCCACTTGGGAGTAGGGCGTCCCTTCCTGTCCCCCCCCCCTTCACCTGTTTGTTATGCCCAAGAACTGCCTCTGGGCGATATTTAAGCAAGTCCCTGGCCTTGATCCAGAGACTCACAAATGAATCTCAAAATGGATCAGCTCCCTACAGAGATGTCTCTGAACCCCAATCATTTACAATTTCAGAATTCCAGGAGCACACAGATGCGGAAGCGGCCACCCGACCTCTCATGATAATAAGCAATAGAAAATAAATTATCTAGCATCTGCCTGTGGCAGGCAGGATTGAATGGTGGTGGGAAAATTCAAAATAATGGTGGTGGGAAGGTATAATGGTGGTGGGATTGGTGTTGAAATATTGAATGTAATCAATATGAACAACTTTATGAAAATAAAATTTAAAAATAGAAAAAGCTTAAAAAGAGAATGAGTTACTGACATCTCACTGGGATATAGGATTTGTGAATATCTTCCCCAAAACAACAAAACAACCTGATTTGGAAAATGGGCAGATGATATGAACAGGTATTTCTCTAAAGAAAACAAACAGATGGCCAATAAGCCCACAAAAAGATGTTCACCATCACTTATTATTAGAAAAACACAAATCAAAACCACAATGAGATACCATCTCACACCTCAGGTCATGAGGTCATGATCTAAAAGACAAGATCTGAAAGGTCATGATCTAAAAGACAAGCCGAACAGTGTTGGTGGGGATGGTGCGAACGGGACCCAGCAGTCATCAGGGAAACCAATACAGAGATTCTGCAAAAACCTGAGCGGAAATGCCATATGACTTAGCTATCTCACTGCTGGGGCTTTATCTGATGACTTGAAAAACCCCCTACTCATTGCAAACATACACGCACCCCTATGGCCCTCATGGTGTATTCAGAACAGTCAAGCTCTGGAAACAGCTTGTGAGTGGAAGGCAGAAAAAGATGTGGCCGAGAACTTGAACTCAGCAACAGGCAGTCTGGGTGAAGGGAAATACATCAGTAAAGGACAAATACCAAATATTTTCTCTCTTGTGGATGTAAAAGAAACAAGACGAGCTCTCAGATTCTAAGAACAAAATGGCAGTTACCAGAGGGGGTGGTGGTATAGGGGATAAACCGGGCAAACTGCGTGGTGGTGGATGAAACAGACTTTCCTGGGGCTTCTGATGGACAGAGATGTTCAATTATAATGCCGGCCTCTGACAACCTAGATAAAGCGTGCTTCTTTAATTTGCTGTTTGAAGAGAGAAGAGAGAAGGGAGGAGGTGGGGTGGAGATAGTATGTATAGTTTCCCTTATAAGGACCTTGGTTCTAAGTGGGCAAGAGAGAGAGGAGTGTGAATCGAGAGTTTTGTGGGGTATTTTTCCGGCTGGGATAATCATAGCTGCCTGGTGCTTCTGGGAATAACCAGTGAGGAGGGTAGCACTGATGCTGTGAGGGAGGGGTGTGAGATGCCAAACTGCCTCCCTCAGACTCTCCTCACTCAAGCCACCCACAGGGGCCAGAGGCACTGGGAATGGCACCAGGCTGGCACAAGATATATGGGTCCTGTCCTAAATCTGCCCTAGACTCTGTGCCACCCCTAAAGCCGAGGGTGCGGGTATGGAAAGCCTCCACACAGCCCCCCACCCCGGGTGTCGGATGTAGAGGGTATGAAACGACCCTGGGGAAGTGAGGGTGGAGTCGTTGGAGTAGTTGTTGGAATAGTTGGCCGGGGTGTTATCATTCTGACAACACAGGGCTGGTTCGTGAGACGCTCATCCAGCCCCACCGCTGAGGCCTGAGAGCTGCTGAGTCTCAGCCAATGGCTGTGTGACCTCCCCACATGGGTCCTGCCATGACCCCTCCTCTTAGCAGGAAGAGCACTGGGCCAGGAGTTAGAAGTTAGTGTCACAGGGTGAACCGCCATTCAGTGCTACTTCAGCGTTAGCCCCCCTGCCACCAAGGGCCTTTCTGTGTTTACTGGAAAGCTCCGGCGAGTGGGGACAAGCTGGCGTCAACTCTGGATCCAGACCACGCTCAGGTGCCCTGTCGTGATCTGGAAGGGAAGTCATGGACAGAGCACTTTGCAAGGCTCAGTTTCCTCATCTGTAAAAGGGGGGGTTGCTAGAAGACCCCTAGGTCCCCCATTAGCCCTCAGGACCCGAGCCTAGAGTCATGGAGGGCACAGCAGGCCCTCCTGGGTGCCCAGCATACACCCCGATGCGATGGGTCTCATTGAGGACCTTCGGATGAAGGAATCAATCTACCACATTCCTGCTCCTGGTCCATCTTTATCCACCCTGCAAACCACTGCTCACAGTTCCGCCCCCCAGTCCCCACCCACATCTGAGCTCTCCCAGTCTGTCCCCACAAGCCCCTGAAATCTTTGACTAAGGCTGGGCTCTAGCCAGACCCAGCAGGGCTGGACACCCTAACAAGGGAGGGAAGAACAGGTTTATGATCCCCACTGGCTGTGGTCGCCCCAGTCCTACCCTAAAGAGATGTCGCCAACTCTAGCTTGTCCCTGGAGTACAGATGGAGTGCCGTTAGTCTAGGCGATGAAGCCCACCTGGGTGCAGGTGTGGCCGGGGGTGCTCCCAAGCACTCTCGCCAAGCACAGCTCTGCGGCTGGCCCGGCACTGCCTGGGCTGCTGGCTGCCAGGGGCCACTCTCTGCAGGCAGCTGTGCCCAGGGGCTGCCAGTGCCACCCCCAGCAGTGCCCGGCATTGCGCTCCCTCAGGCTTCTCATCCGACTTTGTGAACAACAGAACCTATTTGAGGGAGGCTTCAGTGAGGAGTCAGGTACATGGAGAGCTTGCTGGGGGCTGGGGAGCCAATAGTAGCTACTACTGTGACTATGATGGCGATGAAGTTCATCAACCCTCTGTCAACAGACAAGACCCAAGTTCAACAGGGACAGGGAATCTCCCTGGCACTGAGCAGCTTTCCCAGGTGACCTCAAGGAGAGCAAGGGAGAACCATATCCGTGAGGCCCAGCCCTCGGTCCCTCACTCTCCCCTCAGACTGCACCAGTGCCTCTCTGCAGCTCAATCAAAGCTGCCCGCCGGCAGTTTGGACCTCCTCTCCTGCTCTGCCCAAGCCCGTGGGTCTGCACAGGGGTGCAGCATTCCTAATGGGAGGTCCCCTGAGCCCACGGGTGCTCCAGTAAGTCACTGAGGAGGAAAACAAGAGGAGGATAGGGAAGGTGGAAGGGGTGGGGGTGCCAGGAAGACAGCCCCCAGGGCCGCACTCACCAACGTGAACACGATTGCTCCCAGCACGGCATACACTGCGTGGAGCCAGGGTACCTGCAGAGGGGAAGTGGGGAGAGCTTTAGGGACAGGGTGCAGGGTCAGGGCAGGGAGGAGGGCTCTCCAGTCCGGAGGATGTGATACAGGCCTCCTAGCCCCCAACACTCCCAGCAGTCCCTGAGAAGCCCAGACTAAATTCTCTGGGTGGTGCTGGAGGAACTTGCTGGGAGCCCCCATTAGATCTGTCCTTCTCCCCTGCACGCAGGCGGGATAAGCCTCCCAGACTTTGTGTGGCCTGGGCTTCTCCAGTCGCTGGGCACATTTGCCAGGACGGGAGAAGTAGGAGAAAGTTTCAGGGTGAAGAGGACAAAGACTTTCACTCAGGGGTGTGGAGGAGTGTCCGCTGCCCAGCTGACATGGCCTGCAGGAGGTGGAACAGAGCCTGACCGCTGCTCCCCCCCAGTCCCAGGGGTGCTCTGAAGGAGCTGCCCCAGGAGATTCCTGGAAACACAGCATGCTTGGATCAATAAAGCACTGTCTGGGGCTCAGCCCCCTATCCCCCACACAGAGGGCCCCCAGGCCAGCTCCGGCCCCTCCCTTTGTCAACAGGATCCTGGGAAGAGCCAAGGAAACGCCAGCAGCAAACCTCATGTCCTGGAGCAGGTGCCAAGACATACAGGCTCGCTGGGGAGCTGTTCCCTGCAGTGACAATGGGGTTCTGGGGGACCCTTTCCAAGGTGACCCAAGGGACCCTGTGGGCAGCTCTGGGCACTGAGCTCTTAGCAAGGCCCATCTCTTTGGTTGCCAGGCCCTGCTGGGGTGCCCTCAATCAGCCCCCTCCTCTCCATTGCAGACTGCCCCACACCTGGGCTGGCTGGGCTCAGGGGGCAAGCAGCGGTGCCCATAAATCTAATGAAGGGCGAGGGGTGGTACCCTCATCCACCTGCCAGCTGCTGTGTGCCCCATGAGGTGGCGACACTGCCCTCCTTGCTTTAAATACTCCGACCTGGCCCCAGCCTCTGCCAACCCGCACCCCTGTGGGAAGGATGGAAAGGTGAAGCGGATGTGGCAGGAGCTGCGCCTGCCAAGAAAAGCCGCGGTGTTTGCGCTTCCCCTGCCAACAAACCTTGGACAGGTGTCCTGGGACAGGATGGCCGCCTGGAGCCCTGGGCTCTGCGCCTTCCCCCGAGGGTGTGGGAGGACACAGCAGCCTGGGGCCAACCCCGCCCCCAAGGGCTGAGAGACCCGACGACTCACGTATTGGAAGGGCAGGAGGATGGACATGATGAGGCCGCTGAAGAAGAGCGTCATGAGCAGCACGAAGAGCACCCCCTGGCACGAGGTGAAGTCGAACTGCAGGGAAGGGCGGGTCAGCCGAGGGCCGGGCCTGCGCGGAGCGGCTCTGCTTCCCCAAGCATCCCACTACCCACCGGGCCGAGGCTTACCGCGCCCCCATCTTCCTTCCCTCTCCCGTTTCAGGTGTCCCCAGGCCCCGAGTGCCTCTTCTCTCCCCCCCCCACATCTCCACCACCCCGTGTCCCAGGGCTGACCTTGGTCTGGAAGCTGAAGAGGGTGACGGAGAGGCAGACGAGGGCCGTGATGCCCAGGCACAGCAGCACAGACTTGGTGTTGTAGTAACTGGTGGGACAAGAGGCCCCGGGACTCTGTGGCAGCTTTCCTGGTCTTCCCACCCCACCCCATCAGCACCGACCCCCGGCCTCTCCTCTCTCCCAGGATGCTCCCCCACCCGCTTTCCACTGGGCCGTCGAGAGACGGGCCTGGAGGTGGGTGGAGGAGCAGGCTTGGCGCTGGGGCCTGAGGGGTCGCACCCTTGGCTGTGTGATGGTGAGTGTGGGCCTGGGGGCTTGGGGTTTGTGGGCCACGCTATGCTCAGGGGCTACTTCTGACTTCTTGCTTGGGGGGCCACTCATGAGGGTGCTCAGAGGACCCCGTGGGCTGGGCTGGAGCTGGCTCTCCTGTGTGCACTGCTCGTGTTGCAGCCTGTGGAGCGTCTCTGGCCGAAGCTGCGACTAGGAAGTCACCGGTCCCTCCCTGCCTGCACGAGCCCCTCCCCGCTGCCCAGAGGCCAGACCCCTTACCTGGACAGCATCCCCGTGAGGTACGCCATGGACAGGGTCTGAAAGGAGAAGCAGATGAGGACACCTTCAGGGTCTGTGCTCCATCCCTTGTGCAGATCTCAGACTCTGAGCCAGCTCTCACTTTTTGCTTTGTTTAAGGCAGTGCTTGGGGCTTACTTCTGGCTCTGCACTCAGGTGATCTCCTGGTGCCTCAGGGGACCACAAGAGGTGCTGGGGATCGAACTCAGGTTGAGCGCATGCAAGGCAAGTGTCCTGCCCGCTGTACTATCACTCCCGCCCACTGGCTCTCACTGTTACCTCCAGCACTCAGATGCACAGGAGCGGCCTGGCTGACCATGCACCAGCTGACTCTGTTGTAGTCCAACATTTCACCGCCCCAGACCCCCACTGTTCATTATTCATAGGTCTAGGGTCCACCACATAAAATCTCTTAAAAACCAAAACATAATGAAAAGAAACCAGCAGGGTTGTGGGGACCATGGGCGACTGCCCATTTGGAAGGGAGGATGGAAGGCGCTTGTGAAAGAGGTGGGGGGAAATGCCCCAGTGATCGCACAGCGGACACCAGACTTCCCAGCCCTTGAAGCCCCTGTCCCTCCCCCACATCCCCACCAGGCCTTACAAAGATGGTCAGGAGAATGAGGTTCCATGGGAAGTGCCTCCTGCAAGGCAAGAGCAGGGGTTAGCGCCAGGGTGCCCGCAGCAGGCAACTCCACACCGAGGGGTGGGACCCCAACCAGTCCTTGGAGCCTCTTCTTTCTGCCACTTTCCCACGTTCTCCCATCTGCCCCCCCCAACACCCCCCAGGCACCAAGTCAAGGGAGGGAGTGGGCTGTTGGCAGAGGCCAGAGGCCAGGCCGAGGCTGGTGCCCATCCAGCACAGACACCGGGACTCCCCCAAGGTCCTGCTCGAGTTCATAAGGCTCCCCAAACCATCATCATACCTGGGTCCAGAACAGCAGGCCAGGGTCAGGTAGGTGACGAAGAACACAGCGCTGGGAGAGAGAAGGGGGCAAAGCTGGAGGCTGCCCAGCCCTCCCTGAACTTCCTACTCTGCCAGGGCACCAGGCAGGGTGCTAGAAGGTGAGGTGTGGTGGGTTAATGGTCACCCCAGAACTGGGCAATGGGCAAGACAGTGGTCAAACTTTGAAGGAGGAAAGGGGACCAGAATGAGCGTGCTTTGTGAAATACAGAACGTTGGGGGCCCAGGGCATAGTTGACCACCTAACCCAAAGTGGTCCCCCAGACACTATCTTTTTTTTTTTTCTTTTTGGGTCACACCCAGCGATACACAGGGGTCACTCCTGGCTCATGCACTCAGGAATCACCCCTGGCGGTGCTCAGGGGACCATATGGGATGCTGGGATTTGAACCCGGGTTGGCCGAGTGCAAGGCAAACGCCCTACCCGCTGTGCTATCGCTCCAGCCCACCCCAGACACTATCTTATTACCTAAAAATCCCAGCTCAGGTTCTGTGGAGATCACTAAAGGCTGAGTGCCTGCATTGCATGCGGGAGGCCAGGGTTTGATCCTTGGACCCCATGATCCACCCCAGGAGCACAGAGTCAGGAGGAGCCCCTGAGCACCACCACATGTGGTTCAAAAAAAATCAAATTCCAATTCATAGATAGTATTATTTTCCAAGTGCCCCGCAAATTGTTCTGTGCCATCAGGATGTCAACGCAATCCTCTGTCTTCCCGTGAAGAGGCTCTTCAGCCCAGAGGTGGGTGAGCGCTCGGGAGCTCCAAGTCCTGCAGGGTTTGCGGCTCCGTCCTCGGGAGCCGCCAGCCTGCTCACTACCCTAAGATCTGTTCATCGGCTCCTTGTTGGTACAGCTACTGGACTCACACCTAGCAGGGGCAGGGCTGAGGCCTGTCTGTCGGCGGCTGGCACCTGTGGCATGAACTGGATCAGATGGCCACAGGGAGACTAGCAGGGTGCTCAGGAGCCACTCAGAGGCAGTGAGGACCGAGGGTTCCTGGGGAGCTCGGGAGCTGGAGGCCAGCGCAGTGGTGGGAGCGGCTGGGCCCTGCTCCTGCCCACCTGGGCTAAGACCAGCACCAGGGCACAGTCCCAGCCGGAGGCTTCACTGTGATGCTAGAATCCTTCCGCCGCCTCCTCCTCTGTCCTCCGCCCTTTGCCCTCCACAGCAGCAATTCCCAACGCGCTCTTTCATCCACACGCCTCCAAGGCAGGCTCATTCCCAGCCTAGTCTGGCCTGATATGTTCCAGAAAGACCTGAGACAAGGCGGGGCTCCCAGGCTCCCTGCCTGCTGCCTATAAACATCACGTCACACTCCTGTGTGCCTCCCTCTCCTCCCTCCAAGGCCACCCCAGCCCCGGCCAAGGCCCCCATCCTCAGCCGCCCTGCTGCCTCTGGCCTTTCAGCAACTCCCTCTCCTCCGAAGCTGTCGCCCTCTTTTTCTGGAGATGGGTGATTGGGTCATACGCAGTGACTGCTCCAGGCTCTGGGATCAGAAGTGACACCTGGCGGTGTTTAGAGACCTGTGTGTGGCCCACGGTCTTACACCCTGTGTTGCCTCTCTGACCCAGCTGTCGCCCTTCTTTAACCCACATCTTCCCTGATGCTCAGAAGAGCTCTGTGCTCTGTTAGGCCTTTCCTTCTGCCCAGCTGCTCCCTACCCACTGCAGCGTCTCTTCACCACGTCACTATGACCTTGTTGAGTCCAACTGACACAGGCTTGTCCTTATCTTACCTGACTTCTCAACATCAGGTCACTCCCATTGTTTCTCTGGTTCCAAATGACATACTCTTGGGTCCTTCCTCCCTGGCCACTCCTGAATCTCCTTTAGAGTCTCTCTCCCTGCTGCCTTCCACACGGGTGCCCTGGGGTGCTTCTCCCTCACGCATCCACAGGCCGCCTGCATCGGGCCCATGACGGGCACACCCATATTTCTCATTTTTGTTGTCCTCCTCAGCCTCAGATTGAATACCCAATTACCTGCTGGGCAGATATGCTTGTTTGGAAACACGCCAAGCTCAACAGGTTAGAGCAGCGTGACCCTGCTTCACACTCCTGCACCCGCACCTGTCCCCAAGCAGAGCCCTCGGCGGCGTCCTCCATCTTCACGCTGCCAGTCCCGAATGTCACCAGCGCTGTTGGCACTGCGCCCACGCTGTCCCCTTCTCTCCAGCCCCTCTATGGCTACATGGTGCACCCCGGGGCTCCACTGGCCTCTGCCCCAGTCCTGCCTTCACCTCCCAGCTCCAGGCAATCATGTGATTCCCCTGCCTCAGATTTCCAAGACCTGGCAGTGCCCTACACGATCCACCCCTGCCTCCCTCCCAGTCCCTCCCACCTGGGGCCACACCCTCTGCCTCCCCTCATACGCCCCAGCAGCTGCCACGCCAGCTGGAGAGGACCAGGGCAAGGATGACTGACGCTGGGACTAAGGGGCTTCCTGTGCAGCCAGGGCACCCTCGGCTGAAACCTGCGCCCCACACCCAAAGGCCTGCACGTCTGGCGCAAACTCTACTCCCTGTGCCATCTGCCTATGCGGGTCCCGTGATGGCTGGGTGATACTATAAATATTTCTAGATGAACTGTAAAAACAGGGAATATAGGGCCACGGCAAGCCTGGGGCTGGAGGGCTTGGAAGACAGAACCTCCATCTTACCCCTTCCTGTTCCTCAGTCATTCCCCTTTTCGCCAGGGGTGTGCAGTAGGCTGTGTTGGCTTGGGAGGGTTCGGCTCAGCGTCCCGCATTTGCCTCTTGCTAAGCCAGAGAGCCTTCTCATGGGGCCCCCAACAGCAGAGCTGCCAGGATTGTCCTAGAGAGTGGGAGCAGCACCAACATTCGCACTGGGGCCCTGCACTTCCTGGACAAACACTTAAAGCCATCGCCAGGCCCCTCCTGAGGTCTCTGGGTGGTTCCTTGGCATGCAGAGCGCGAGGGGTCCCAGGATCAGGCTGCTGGACGTCCTGCTCTGTGAGGGACAGTGGACTCATGTGCCCCAGTTGAGACACGCGCCAGCCTCTGCTAAGTCTCACTGAGTCACTGGTCAGTCAGCTCAGCAATAAGGATAATGACACCTCGACTGTTCCTGGGCGCGGGTGCCATCTCCCTGGCCAATCTGGACGCTTCCTGGGGGCAAAGGTCCTTTTCTCTCTGGATCCAGCTTCTCAGAAAGCTGGCGGAGAGCCCAGTGGCCTGGGGTCTGCTTTGAGCCCCTCTGTGACCGCATAAGCTCAGATGAGCCCCAGATTCCTGCTCTGTAAAGCAGAAGTGCAGGTGGCACCTCCAGTCGAGAGGGCAGTGGAAGAATGCACTGCGTCAAGGTGAGGACTGATGGGAGTTGTTAGCATCGGAGCTGGCTGACTGACGGCTTCCGGGGAGCTCACCCACCCCTCCAGCTCTGGCCTCTCCCCCCCACCAGCCCCACCTGCCTGCAGGGTCTGGACTGAGGTGGGGGTGGGGAAAGCGGGCTGGGGCAGGACAGGGGCCTGGGGCATTCTGGCTCTGGCCCAGTCCCGAGTCCAGGGGGCAAAATCCTGAGCTTTGTAACCAGAAACACTGGAAAACTGGCTCTGCTGCTGGGGGGCGGGGGGCGGGCAGAGCCTCACTGGCTTCCTGTCTGTCAAGTGGGGTAGATGACAGGGGTCTGTGTGGCCCAGTGTGGGCCTCGTGCATGAAGAACATGCTTGGTTCTTGCTGCAGCGGAGGGAGGCCCGCTGGCTCAGACCACAGCAGACCCCAGGGGCAGCGTGGCTGGGAGCGCTGGGAGGAACTAGGCTGGCTGGCTCCCTGGGGAAAGGGCAGCCTCTCGGCACCCTAAAAGAAGCAAAGCACATAGTCCATGCCCACTCCCCGGCCGCCTGTGCCCCTACTCTGTGATCTAGCCCGGACAGCGCCTCCGCTAGGAACACGTTAGTCAGATGGATGCCGAGTCTCACATTTGAGCTGCATCACACGCGCTCCCTCAGGGCCGTGGCCTCTGTTGCCACTTCCCATTTCTGCGGCTGTCTCCGGCCATCATCCTTCAGGACACACAGTACCAGAAGGCCTGGGCTCCTGGGCTCCCGAGGCGGCCAGGCGGTGCTGACGTGCAGGGAGCCATGCCAACCTTTCGCGTGGGCTAGGCCCCAGGGACCTCGTTAGCTTTACCCTAAGGCCTCCCCGTGCCGCCAGGAGCCAAGCCTGCCAGCTGGTCTGCAGACAGGGTCTCCTGCCGCTCTCAGGGGGGCTCCCGACGTGGACATGCACCCTAAGAGGGCCTGGAAGGCCCCATTCACACTTCAATCACACTAGACCCGCCCTTCCCAGAGCACCCTGGACTGAACAAGGCACCCGCCTTCCTCCTCCGCCACCTGTTGTCTGGGCTGCCACAACCCAGCGCCCAAAGGCTCCTCCCAGCACCCCAGCTCACGCTGGTCCCAGGGGATACTGAGGGACACCCCAAGAGTCCGCACGGGGCCCAGGTGACCTTGGCTTGGCATCATCCAGAAGGGCATCATGACTAACCAGAGAGAAGGCTCAAAACGCTCTACCCCATCAAACCTTTTCTCTCAACCCCTTCTGCCTATCCTTAAGAGAGGAAGGTAGCTGAAAATGCTCGAGATGAAGGGAGTCTGCCAAGCAGAGGGATTAAGAGCACATGTCTGAACTTGAACCCTGCATCTGAATCCCAACTCTACCACTGACGAGCTGTGTGACCTTGGGCAGATTACTCAACTTCTCTGAGCCTTAGTTTTCTGAGGTAATTATAACCAACTGAAGTGAGAATCAATGCAATACATTAAGCACACAGAATCAGGCCAAGCCCTATTAGGCACTCTGTAAGTGGTAGTTATTATGATTAATAATTCGTAAGCATTAATAACACGAGTGAGAAGAGCAACATTCACATTAGCGTGGACCAAGACATGCCAGCCCCCTCTCAGGAGTAAGGTCTGGGCCGTCCAGCCAGGGGTCAGTTCAACTCTCCCCTCCTTGTGGGGGCACGACTTATACCCATTTCTTTCCTTGCTCCCCACTAATGACTCCACAAGGGCGGTCCTGCTCGTGCTCCCGGGAAGGTTTGTGGTGAAGCCACCCCAATGTGTGCTGCCGAGGCCCGGGGCCGGGATATACTCACTAGGACGCCCAGTACCAGCCTGGGTTGGCCTGGACATAGTCCTTCACAGGGTCACTGCAGAGAAGGAAGAGACAGTGAAAACTAAACTCCTTCCTGCCTGGCTCCGCATCCACTCTAGCCCTGCCCGTTCACAGCGCCCAAGGGAAGGAAAGGCGGGAATGTCGCCTTAGAGACTCAGTCACATTGCTGGAGAGTGATACAGGGGTGCATGAGTGTGAGCTGCAGGGGGAGAGGAGTGCCTGCCTCCTGAGCCCCCAGGTGCCCTCTCTTGGGTGCCCCGCACATGCACTCAGGCCTCCCGCCCCACCCACGCCCCCAGGAAGCCCATTGCTGGCACACGACACACGTCTCTCCAGGCAAACATCCCAAGGGTGCCCTCGCCCTAAGCAGGCCCAGCTCCAGCAGCGCCCAGCCACCGCGTCTGCTCACCAGAAGGTAAAGAGGGCCACAACGCCAAAGGTCACCAGCAGCTGCAGCAGCAGGATGGTGTAGACCTGGGAAGATGGGGCTCTACTCAGTGTGGGGGCATCTGAGCTCGGAGTGGGGCGAGGAGCCCTGGCCCCTCGTGCCACTCTTCAGATCCACACCTGTTCTCAGGGTCTCAGGACAAGGTGCAAGGGGATCAGATATTCCTGAGCCTGCACCCAGAGGGGAGACGGTCCCCAGCATGCACTGGGGGAGCAGAAGAGCCGAGCTGCGGGGAGCAGCTGGGTGACACCAAGCCCATCCAGCAGGAACCGAGGGCCCGAGCTCCCCGCGGCAGGGTCGGGGCTGGGCGAGTGGCTTCTCTAGGAGATCCCCCAGTCCTGCAGCCTGGAGAACTGGGCTGGGGGCAGTTACCTTTCTGACGAAAAGTCGGCGCACTCTCTGGTCTTCCCAGCTGAAGGTGGTGAAGAGCTCATGGTCTCCGGGGAAACGGCTCTCATAGTTGCCTGGGTGGTGGGTGGGAGGCCGTGAGGACCAGAGACATGTCATCCCCAGTGACCAGCAGCCTAGAGACTCTTTGTCACACTGGCTCCCCGGACAGCCCCTTCTCCACCCTTCATGCCACACAGATCTTGCCCCTCTCTGTTGTTCGTGTTTTCTGCTCTGGGTCTGGAAATGAGCTGACCTCGCTCCCCCCTTTCCTTCCATCTTGGCGGGGGCGCTTCCTGGGGGCCAGACTCTGCCATATACGAGCGACCCTTTTCTCTCGTGTTCCCATCCCGCTTCTTGAAGGGGTGCATGCTTTGTATGTGACTCCTTGGCAGCAAGGACCTGAAGGGACAGCCGCTGTCCAAGGACCACTCATACTTCTGTGGGTCAAAGGTCCTGACCTCAGCTTGCTCTGAAGATCTGGGGACTGGTGGGGGGAGGTGGTGTCTGGGGACTAGGTCGCTGTACGGATTTGCAGTTGCTTCAGTTGGGAGCAGGGCTGGGGGACACTGGAATGGAATTAGAACCGTGACCAGGTAAAGAGGCGATGGGGGTCGGGATGATGTTGGGGTGTCTGGAACTCGGGCTTTGGGAAGAGTACAACAGACAGGCCCTGCTCAGAGATAAACTAGCTGTCTCCTCCCTGAGTCTCTTTCGCCATATGGGTTGGTGAGACCCACCTCATGGGAGCCTAACGAAATAAGTGAAAGCCTATGGTGTCCTTTCCTCCCACTGCTGCTCCTATCAGTTCTCCACCATCCTGATTCGCAGAGCAAGACCCTGTGTGTTGGTCTTTTAAAGCCAGATGGCTCGTCCATGCTGCCTCTCTCATGACCAAGCTCCTGAGCAAACCTGCACTGTGTCTTCCCTGAGCTGTCTACACATTTGCAGACAGCCACTGTCTTGCCTCTGAGTCCCTGCACATTTCATTCTTTCCATCCTGAACACAAATTTCCCTTTTCACCAGGCTAACCTTCCTCCAAGGAATCTTCCCAGAAGAAGGTTAGAAGGGCTGGCTAGACCCTATCAGTACATTGGTGAGCTATTCACTTGGTTTCTTGTCTACACGGTCGGTTCTATTGAGGGCAGGTCTTGCAAAGCTGTGTGTCCTCAGAAGTTAGCTCAGTGTGACATACTGCCTGGCACGCACATTAGAGACTGCCTGCCACATGGAGACTGAAATGGAAGCTTCCTGCCCCCACAATTCCTGGGAAAACCTTCCTCAAAGCAACCAGGATATGAGAAATGCGGAAGGGGAGAGAGAACCTACAGCAAGCCTGAGGCCCGAGACCCTCCCCCTTTCATCCTCCACTTCTCTGCTTGTGTCTAGGTCTTTCTCCACAGCCCGAGTGACCAGGCCTTGGAGGAGAAGGAAGGGAGGGGGAAAGCTTGGAGTCTGGGTGTGAGACGGGCTCCCAGGGAGGCCAGACCTTTAGGGACCTTCTTGGGCCTAGTGGGGTGCGTCTGCTGGGCTCTGCTTGGATGGAGGACCTGGTAGGTACGGACCATGGCGGCCTCTTCCTAGGAGGGGAAGCTTTGTCTGAGGCATTGTTCCAGGAATGCCTTCTAGAATTCTGCTGGCAGGTGCTAATGCTGCGGGGGAAGGGTCCCGGGGCTGCTGAGGACGGGGAACCAAGTTTCCACAGGCTCGACCCAACAGATGGGATTGGGGCTGTGATTCTCCACCTGGGTGACTGCCTAACAATGAAGACCGAACATCTGGGACACTGAGGCCAGCGTCCAGGTCATGCCTTCTTGCCACCAGTCAAGGCCCAGGGAAGGGAAGAGAAACTGTGTGAGGGAGCTGCTTCCTCCTCCCAGGCCTTTCCATCTGGGTCCGCCCCTGTCCCTGAAGAATAGTTTCCTGGAGCCGACACACTTACCGGGGTCCACATAGGCCCAGCTGGGGTGGAGCGGCACTGCAGGGGGGGCCGGCGGGAAGGGCCCTGCCTTCACCCCTTCCCCAGAGGTGGCCTCCTCATACGAGGGTGGGGCTGAGGGCACTGCCGGAGACTCTTTCTTCTCACCATTCGCCTGCTGCTGCCCCTCAGTCCCGGGGGCCTTGTTGGCCACGGAGAGCTGCAGGACAGAGCAGAGTGAGCCACCATGGGGCACCTTCCAAGCCCTTCCCCGCAGCCCTTCAGTTTCCAGAACTCCGGGGGGTACTTGGTTCCCCGTATAAGGAAACGGGGATGCCCACAGGAAACTCCCTGTTCTATGTGACACAGATGTGTGTGCCAGTCACAGAACCTGATACCGTATTTTATAGCTAAGTAAATAAACTGTTTTGTACCATTCATGTGACATGAACGTGTAGAGGGATATTGCTCAGCCTTTATTCTGGGGAAATCGTGCCCTCTGTGACAATTCGAGGGAGCCCGGAGGTCCAAGTGAAAGAAACCAGACACAGGAAGACGAGGTCTGCCGCGCTCACTCGTGTGTTCACCGGGGCACAGTCAGCCCCGCAGAAGCAATGAGTGGAATGGCAGATGTGGTGGGGGTAGGGGTGAGGGAGGGAGAAACTGTGACAAGGGAAGTCTCAATTAATGGGGACTATGGTTAAAAATACTGTAGTGTCCACTGGAAATTAGCCAAGACAGGGCTGTTTTTAGTTCATTTATCTGACCACATGCACTGGTCGTCAGGGGCTTCTCTCAGGTTTTGCTCTGCGTTGCTCCTGGCCGTGGTCCTGGGGGACGGGATGGGATCTGGGTTTGCCAGAAAGGAAATATGCACTCCAGTGCTCTGAACTATCTTCTCAAAACAGAACATTTTCTGTGGGGGAGGGGTTTGGGCCACACCATTCTGTGTCTGGGTCAGTCCTGGTGGTGCTCAGAGGACCATATTGGATGGAATCCAAATTGGCCATGTGCAAGGCTGATGCCCCGTACTATCTCCCTGGTCTGAGGCTGTATCTTCATTGTTTTCACCCACCAAATAAGGTATCACTGTATCACTGTCATCCTGTTGCTCATCTATTTGCTTGAGCGGGCACCAGTAACGTCTCCATTGTGAGACTTGTTACTATTTTTGGCATATCAAATATGCCACAGGTAGCTTGCCAGGCTCTGCGTGCAGGTGGGATACTCTTGATAGCTTGCCGGGCTCTCTGAGAGGGTCGGAGGAATCAAACCTGGGTTGGCCGCGTGCAAGGTGAACGCTCTACCCACTGAGCTATCTCTCTAGCCCATCTAAAAAGGTAACTATGTAAAGTGTTTGAACATGTTAACTGGCCTGATTGTGGGAATCATTTTACAACATATGATGTCAAAGTACATAAATATATCAAGATGCAGCTCAAGGGGCCAGAATGATAACACAGTAGGTAGGGTGTGTGCCTTGCTTGCAGCCAACCTAGGTTCAATCCATGGCATCCCATTCTGTCCACAAGAGCCTCTAGGAATAAGTTCTGAGCACTGCTGGGTGTGACTCCAAGACCAAAACCAAAAATAGAAAAATATTTAGCTCAAAGTATATACAATGTCTGTCAATTATACTCCAGTAAATCTGAGGGAGATAGCCTCCCTTTAGTTGATGGCGGACAGGGTGGCCAGGGGCACACTGGAACTAGGACACAAATAAGGAAAGAGAAAAATCTGAGAAGAGAATTCCATTGGTGGTCACTGTCCCCAGCAGAAACTGAGTCTGTTCAATTAGACTATGTCCTCAGAGAAGGGCCTGGCACACAGAATGACCTCAAAAGTATTTTTAGGGACCAGAGAGATAGTATAGGGAATAAAGCATTTGCCTTGCAGCTGATCCCAGTTCAACACCTAACACTACATATGGTCCCCCAAGCGTTGCCAAGAGTGACCCTGAGCACAGAGCTAGGAGTACTTGCCGAAATAAAGAAAGAAATGTTTAAAAATATTGCTTTAAGATGAAAGGACTATAGGGAGACAGATCCCTGGCTAAGGGGCCCATTTAACTTTAACCTACTTGGGCCTCCACCTCTCTCACAAACTCACACAGAATCAGAAATACTGCTGAAAGGGACCTAACAGGATGATGGCACAGCAGAGAGGGCGCTTCCCTTGCATCCACTGGCTTGGGCTTGATCCTCATCACCCCATATGGTCCTCCAATCACTGCCAGGAGTGATTCCTGAGTGCATAGCCAGGAGTAACCCCTGAAATTGCCAGGTGTGGCCCCCAAACAAAACAAAAACAAAAACACATAACAAAAGGGACCTTGTAAAGCATCTAGTTTAGCCCCTTCGTCCTCCTGACCAATGAGGAGACGGGCTCATGGCACGCTGCAGGAAGGCGGACATCCAAGTCTGCTGACACTGAGGCTGCCTCACGCGTCGAGAGAGCTAAAGGGCCTGAATGATACCACAGAGAAAGGAAGACTGGTGACAGAAACGAAGGACCCACAAAAGAGCTAAACCGCAGAAAATGGAGGTCTGGTTTCAAAAAGAATGTGTCTCGCTGAGGCAGCCCAGGGGCAGCCCAGAGACAGGCAAGCAACCAGCCTCTCCAGTCGTGAGGAGCATGGCTAGAGGCTGGGAGAGGCTGTGGAGGGCAGGGGGTGGCAGGGGAGCCAGACCCCAGGACCCCAGCAGCTCACCAAGTGGGGGTGGGCAAGGTGGGGTTTAGGGAGAGGCCAGCAGAGCTCTTTTATTCACCATTGTCACACCCCTCCCAGGCTTCCTTGGGAAAGGATCTGGGGCTCAGGTTTGTGGGAATGGGGCTCCAGACCCCCTGCTTCCTCCCCATTCACCCTTCACTACCCAGAGGGAAGGGCCAGGCCCAGCAAAACCCATTTCAAGCAGCAGAATCAAGTGCCCCTGAGTCTTGAGCTTGTGCCTGGGAAAAACAGCCCTGTGCAAAACTGGTCATTCGTTCCACCTCCCGCCAGCTCTCCTCCCAGTGCCCAGAGACTCAGACCTGCGCAAAACTGGTCCTCCAACCCCCACCCCCACCACTCAGCACTCCAGACTCTCCTGGCCCTTCCCCTGTGCATCCGGCATTCCCAAGTGGGGTCTACCCAGTGGCAGAAGTGGTATCAGCCAGTGACATCATTCTGAGTCCTGAGTAGGTTCACCCGGGAAGGAGGGTCTGAGGGCCTGTGAAGGAAGCCATTGCCCTGAGACTGATTGTAAAGCAAGGAGCAGGGGGGAGGTATGGGGAAAGTCCTTCTTTATCTCTCCAATCCTTAGCATCCCCAAGCAGAGGGCCAGAAGACCCTCCCTGTTTGCCCCAGGTCCTGAGAGTTGTATAATTCCACAGGCTGTTGAGGTTACATAATCCTAAAATGCCAGCCAAGTCTCTCCTCTCCCTCATTTCAGGCCTAAAGCTGGAAAATGAGATGGTTTTGTCCAGTCCCACCCAGTCCCAGGCCGCACCAAAACCAAAAGGAAAATCAGAGCATCCGGATGCAGGGTTGCCATAGTAACCCCCAACCACAGGCGATGAGTCCAGATGTGAGATGATGACAGGAGTTGAGGGTGTGGGGGTAGAGGGTGTTCTGTGAAGGTAGGAAAGATAAGCACATTGGGGTTGGGGTTGGACCAGAGGGGGGATGCTCCACAGGTACTGCCCCTCAGACCACATCCTGCACCTGCCCGTGTTCACACACACACACACACACACACACACACACACACACACACACACACACACACACCCTACGGAGGCCTGCGCAACGGTAAAAGGTCTGGGGATGCCAAAGCACAGGTGGAAGGGCGCTGGGAGGGGATGATCCTTGGAGCCTCTGATACCAGCCAGGACCTCAGCAGACCTTGCGGCCCTTGCCCGGAGCCAGGGCCAGAGGCTCAGAGCGGTCCAGGGAGCTTGCTCAGGTGGGGGCAAGGATGGAAGAGGGTGCCGGCGGGGGAGATGCTGGTACCTTTCCCTGGGTCATGGTGTCGTCTCGCGGGGAAGGGGTCCCTGAGGCAGGGGCGGCCGCTTGGGTCACCGCAGCCTGCCTGCGTCTCTTCCTCCCTCCGCGTGGGTTCTAGCAACATCCACTGCAGCGGGGCCAGGCGGGCTGGAGCGTACCACCGCGCGCGGGGGAGGAGGGCGCCGGCGGCCTCAGCCAAGGCCCGGCAATTTGCTCACAGCGGAGGGGGCGGCGCCCCGCGCCCACACCGGGGCTCTAGCATCACAACCCCCTCGCCCCCGGGGGCCTGGGGACGCCGCACATCGCTGCGGGCAGAGCAGCCAGGTGGACGGGTCCGCGCGGGCGGGAGGAGGCACGGGACTCGGTGACAGCTGAGCAGCTGATGCTGCGCGGTGCCAGGGCCCTCTCTCCCCGTGTCTCTGCCAGGGCACCCTCTGGCCGCGTCACTGTTTCATCATTCAGGTAGAGTGGGGAGTCTCCGCCAGCGCAGACCCCTGGGACCCAAGCTCCAGTCGGTCTTTGGGCAAACCCTCTCCTCGCCTGTTTCCCCTCCCGCCAGAGACCCCTCTGCCTAGTCGCAGAGACAGAGTGTGGGCGCTGCGGGTGCCCCACGATGATGGGGTCTTTCTGGAGGCACCTCTGGCGCTCTCTCCCACTCTGCCCTTCTACCTTCACTGCTGGCCGCCAGCCCTGGCCTCATCCCCACGCCCCTGTAGCCCCGGGGGCTTCTCCGGTGGCCGCCACAAGGGTGGTGGGAACCGCCTGAGGCGGGGCAGCTCTGCCTGCAGGTCTCCAAGGGCTCCTGGGCCTGATCACCAGAAGCCCAGGGTTCCCGGGATTCTGGCGCTAACCCCCTGGAAGACCCAGGAAGTGTCCCCACAAGGGGAGAGATGTGAGGAAGGGAGCCCCCTTCTACTCACCTTGCCCGCTTCCCCGGAACTGCCTAGAAGGGGTCCTAGAGGCTACAGCGGCCTTTCTCTTGGCTATCCTGGACACCACCCCCTCACCAGCTAAACTGCTGAGGGGCCAGTGAGGAGTGAACCTGGGGCACAGCCCAAAGACCCTGACACTTAATCCTCCTTCATTTGCCTTGTCTCCACGCAGTGACCACTGGCCTCTCCCCACACATTTCCTCCTAGACCCTGTCCAGAGGCCTCTTAACCCCATTAAACCTGAGGCCTTCCCGGGGGTTTCATCTCTTTCTTGCACCCTGGTCTGGCCCATGCCTCCTGCAAGTTATTCCCATGCCCTGTTGTTGCTCTTCTGTCCCTCCTCCCCATATCTGTGCTTGCTTTCCTGCACAAGTGCCACCTTCTCCAGGAAGCCAGCAGGGTCCCACCCAGGTACAATGTCAAGTTCCCCTAAAAACCTGATGTGGGCTTTCTGTTGTTTTTTTTTTTTTTCTTTTTGGGTCACACCCAGCATTGCTCAGGGGTTACTCCTGACTCTGCACTCAGGAATTACTCCTGGCCGTGCTTGGGGGACCATATGGGATGCCAGGAATTGAACCCAGGTTCAGCCACATGCAAGGCAAACGCCCTACCCGCTGTGCTATCACTCCAGCCCGTGATGTGGGTTTTCTGATCTCTTTCCCTGTAAGACTCTAAGGGAGACTTCTGTATCCATTTTTGTGCAGTTATGTAGAAGACATGCCATGATTTCCACTGCTGTGGTGTTCCCTCGGTCCCCACGTCCCATGGGAGGCTCCTCACACCCTGTCTCTGCATCCCACCTTCTGCAGCCACTGGGCAGGTTGGGGAGACAGCTCAGAGCCTAGAGCAGCTGTTTCGTCTGCGTGTTCAGCAACAGACAACAACCCTGGCTTCCTGACTTGCAGTGTGTGTGTGTGTGTGTGTGTGTGTGTGTGTGTGTAAAGGAAGTAGCCATACTACTAGCATTCAGATCTTATTTCTGGCTCTGCCCTCAGGGAACGCCAGGCAGGCTTAGGGGACTATATGGGGTGCCGGGGATTGGACCCAGGTAGCCCCGAGTCAGCTGCAAGGCAAGTGCCCTACGCACTGACTGTACTATCACTCCCGCACTCCCTGCCCTGCAGCTTTATATATTTTTTATCAGTGACAATTGTGATGTTTAATGTATGTATAGGCATATACATATAGATTTCATCTCTCTAACTAGTGTATCAGCTATGACAAGGGGGTTTGGGGAGAGGGAAGATGGGTTGTCATTGCTTTCCATCATGGGTTACAATAGTGCCCAGCACGTGTTCTGCAGGTGCTTGGTAGATAAGTGGGTCAGTGAAGCATCACATCCTGCAAGAGGTTCCTTTCCCCAGTGTCTTGATGGTCAGTCAGGGATGTTCCTTGGAGACTGGGCTGCATGACTCTGGCATCCTGTGCATGTTCTCGTCACATGGGATATCAGAATATGGGACCCAGGGAGTGGGTGTTTATTTTGCCATGGTGTCAGAGACAGTGAGAGGTGATGGTTAAAGCTTCAGAGTTGGGCATCCGGGCTATGGTCCTGGCTTCTCTCCCTGAAATCCCGAGACTCTGGGCAACATCATGCCCCTCGGGGCCTCATTTTCTCACCTGGAAAATGAGGGACCTGACAGCATGCCACTCAGACTTCCCAAGACACTAGAGAGGATTCAGTGGTGGCAGTGATGATTAAGGTGTTCCACATAGTAACCTCTGTGTGAGCCACAGGGTTGCCAGTGGTCAGTGAAACAATCCCCAGCCTTGCCACCCAGGGAAGCATCTCAGCAACCCTGCTATCACCGGTGCATTCCTGCACCACACTGGGCATGTTGTGGCATGCACTATAGCAAAGTTTTCCAATTCTCCCAATAAGCCAGGTGTACCTCCCAGCCACTGCAAAGAGAAGGGAACATTATTAAAAATTTAAAAGAGACTGAAGCCAGATTAATAGTACTGCGGGTAGAGCATTTATTTGCCTTGCGCATGGTCAACCCGGGTTAAATCCCTGGCATTCCATATGATCCTCTGAGCACTGTCATGAGTAATTCCTAAGTGCAGAGCCAGGAGCAATCTCTGAGCATTGTCAAGTGTGGCCCAAAGCAAACAAAAAAATTTTAAGGGGGTTCAGAAGATAGTCCAGTGGTTAGTGCTTATGCCTAGCATGCACCTGAACCAGGTTCAATCCCTGGCACCTTGTAGTCCTCTGAACACGCCAGGTGACCTGAGCGGCACCATATCTTCTGGCCCTTATATTGAGCTGCCAACACAGTTGGCTGGGAATCACTGGGAGCATTGCTTGCCACCCCTCAAAGAAAACCATTCGGACTCAGTCAAAGAGCCTGCATGAGAAGTTACATTAAGAGGACCAGGAACAGGGAGGGTCTCTGGGGGAGCAAAGAAGCTCGTTGGGGTTACATCCCTGAATCCAAAACAATCCAGACTGGGTTGTTCTGTTAGCAAAAGGTGGGGTGGGGATAAGAGGTGTTTCAAAGCTTTTGGAGCAAGGGAAACACGAACACACACCGCAGGAGTAACTTGTGTCCTTACAATGTTTTCTTAGAGAAGGGACTGTGAGTGACGGGAGGGGGCCTGGAGAAGGGGACAGACTGCAGAACCAGCAAGGAGACTTGGGAGAAGACTCTTGTGCTGTTACAACAGGCAGCTTGGACTCAAATCCTGCCCCAGCTGCTGCCTCCCTTCGCTCTGCCTCCTCTGTGGGTCTCCTCATCTGCACAGCGAAGTCACGGGAGCTCAGAGTTAGAGCAGAGGCCGGAGCCAGCATTCAACATGTGCTCCCCTCATGTCTGAGAAGATGAAACTAAACAAATGGTCCAGGGGTGGAAAGACAGACAGAGGCAGACAGCGATCAGGGGTATCAGAGGTCTGAAGGTGCAGTTTCCTGGGGAAGGATGCTATCCTGACACAGGTCCAAGGGGCTAACGTGTCCTTCTGGGGTCAGGTTGATCTTTTTTTTAATTGCTTTTTGGGCCACACCCAGCAATGCACAGGGGTTACTCCTGGCTCTGCACTCAGGAATTACTCCTGGAAGTGCTCAGGGGACCATATGGGATTCTGGGGATCAAACCTGGGTTGGCCGCATACAAGGCAAATGCCCTACCCGCTGTGCTATCGCTCCGGCCCCATCAAGTTGGTCTTTGGTGCCCCCGAGACAGCCAGCTCAACTCCTAGTGATAGGAGGAGGCCTTTTACTCTAGGGGACAGTCACCACAACTCTGCACCCTGGAATCCAAGCATGGGGCCTCCTGGAGTCGAGCAGTGTGGCCACTGGGCTGGGGCTGGATTGGGGGTGAGTGGGGCTCGGGTCTCCTATAGAGAACATCCCTGAGTGAGGCCAAGGAGAAAAGAGCGGGGAGCAGGTTTGGAACAACACCTGGGGCCCGGGGAGATGGGCAAGTCCTTCCCTCCTTCCTGGAAGCGCCCAGATCCCAGGGCCACGTGTGGGTGTTCTCAGGCTGCTCCCTGGGGCTGGGAGCTTGTTCCTCTCCCCTCCTTTCAGGGCCACAGCGTGAAAAGCCCGGCCCTTTCCAGGTTCTGCTCCAGTAGCTGGCCAGCTCTGGGGTCACTGCCAAAGAGGTGAGGGGCCCAGGTGTGGACCGAGACACGCGTCTCATTTTACACCTTTGGAAGCAAAAGGTCAGAGAGGGTGAATGACTAAGTGACATGACATGTACACAGAGTGACAAGTCTGCAGCGTGGGGACCCTCAGCCCGAGACTTCCCAGCCCAAAAGTCAGTCTGGAGGTGGGGGAGGAGAAGGGGAAGGGACAGAATCGATCCTCACCCTGTGCTCCCTCAGCACAGGAAAACTGTGTGCACCCCCCGGCCCCCAGGAAAGAGACCATCACATGTTTGAGGCAGTGGTGATGGCGTGAGTGTGCGGTAGTTTCTTGGGGGTGGCAAGCGCAGTGGCCCAGGCCCCCAGTGCACCCTCCTGCCTGTCAGACCTCAGCCTACGCTTGCCCTGGAGCTCCTGACACTCCCTCACTTCCGTCCATTCAGACCCTGCCCAACCTCCCGACTTCTGCCCCAGCCCCTTAGCCCAGAGCCAAACTCCTGTACTGGTCGGTCAGCCTTGGTGCACACCCCTCTGTGGTGGGCTTCCCACAACCACTCTCCCATGACACACTGCCCCTCCCAGGGATGGTCACCAAAGCACAAGGACCTTTGCAGCCACAAAGGTCCCTTCCCCCAGTTGTGATAATTTACTTAGCATGTGAAACCACATTCCAGACCCTTCTTTTATCCTGCCCCCCCTCCCCACTCTCATGCCCCACCTGCTCTGCACTCAGGGCACTCAGCTGTTTCTTTTCCTGGTCTTGGTGGTGACAGATTCCAGGATGGCCTCAGATTCTGTCATGAAGCAATTTCTGCTTTGCCACGATGGGAGCCCACAAGGTGGCTAGGACTGTGAGTCGACCAACCATTGTCCACGCCTTCCACCTGGGAGAGTTCGGGGTAAATCAGTCCATATGAGTGAGAATTCTGACCTTGACTTCTTTGGGGAGAGGTTGGGTCCACTTGTCAGTGTTAAGGGTTACTCCTGCACTGTACTTACAGATTTTGGGGAGACTTGGAGGGTCACATTCAGCTATGCTCAGGAATCACTTGTGGCAGTGCTCAGGAGACTGTATGTGGTGCTGTATGGATTGAACCAGGTTTGGCCATGTGCAAAACAAACGCTTTAACACTGTACCATCTCTCTGGCCCCAACCTTGTCCCTAGTGAATGAGTGATCTTAGGCAAATCATTTAACCTATCCAGTTCAGTATCTTCATATAAGAAAAGGGTCATAAAAAGATCCATAAATTCACTCATTCACTTATTCTCCAGTATCTACTGGGGTCTATGACCTCACATGTCCGAACATCCCAAATGAGCACACGTACAACAGGGACAACATACAAATTCCTGCTCCATGGGGCTATTTATTGGAAACTTAGTGCTTGTGTCAGAGGGTCGTTGTGAGGGTGATCCATGAGCTCACATCTGGACAAGGAGCAGCACAGAGGCCAGAAACACTTGGGAGAACTTCCTGTGTACTGGCATCTCCCTTCATGCTAGGGAGATGTGGGTACTAGAATTCACAGTCCAACACATCTACTGCGTATTGAACCAGCACTGTCATCCTTGTTTTGAAGCTTATAACGAGCTTCTCCTTCTATTTCTTACTTAAAACCACAAATTTCTAAAGTGTCAGACATAGTAGAGACAGCTACTTGCCTCCCAACACCCCTGACACAGTCACGCATGATGACAAATGGTCAATACTGTGCTTTCAGGGAGTTCAGGAAAGGAGAGGTGGGATTTGGTTAGGAGGTTGGAAAGGATTAGGGAGAGGTGACTTTCTAACTGCATCTGGAAGGAAAGTGGTAGAAGCAGGAGGGGGGCAACACAGACACAAACAGGTAGAACTGGGGTCGGGCACATACTGCATATGCAGGAGCCTCCGATTTGGTCCCCTGAACCTCACCGTCCCAGAAGTGACACTCCTGCACAAAGCCAGTAGTAGCCTCCAAGAACTGCTGGGTATGCCCCCAACACCCCCCCACACACAAATAAGGACAGGGAGGAAGAACAACATGGGACACCAATTTGGTGTTTAATCTACAGGAGAGAGTGGCCCAGGTCAGTGTGAGGCTCTGAGGCTGATGCAGGCAAGAAACTGACTTCATAAGCAGAGCGGAGAACTACCAACAAAGATAGCAGTCATCTGTCCATGGTCCAGACAAGATCAGGCTCGAGATTTTACCACTTGAAATTAATTTCCTTGGATATGATGCAGCTGCGGGAATGATGAAATCACGCAATTCGCTGCAACATGGATGGAACTGGAAAATATTATGTTAAATGAAGTAAGGCAGAAGAAAGGTAAGCACAGGATGATGTCACTTGTATGTGGTATTTAGAACAACAGGATGAGGAAATGCGGCGATTTCAAGGGAGGGGGGATGCCTAACTCACCCCGGGTTCCAGAGTACAGGGAGGAGAAGGAAAGAAATTGAGTGGCGGGGCGGGGACGGGAGGGAGAAGAAAGAGATGAGAAACAGCACACGGCAGAGGCCGAGGGGTAATGGGTGATGTTAAGGAATGATAGAGATGAATACCCAAACAACACTGAAACCATAGACCCACACTTTAACAATCAAGCTTAGAAAGATGCCTGTCAAGATGACAGGCTGGGAGTGGGTGGGAGGTAAGAGAGGGAACCTGAGGTCTTTGGTGGAGGGAAGTTGGCACTGCTGGTGGGATTGGTGGTGGAATATTGTGTGTCTAAAACCCAGCTATGAACAATTTTGTAAATTATAGTGCTTTGATAAAATAAAATAATAAAATGATCTTCTTGTATAAGCAGTCAGCCTCCAGGAAGTCCCTGGCAGAGGAATCATATGGACCAATGAAAGGATTGCGAGGGCGGGGGGGGGGGGTGAAGGGGAGGGGAGGGAGAGATCCGGGAACCGTGAGAGCCAGGAAGAGTCAGAGGTGCCAGAGGGTGGAGGGGGACACATTCTGGGGCACCTGAGCTCAACCGCAAACACTGGCCTGAAGTTTGGGAAAGGAAGAGGGGTGGGTGCCGTGTCCACACACCCTCCCTGCTGCACCCACGGCCTCAGTCTTACTGTTGGCACCGCTGATTTATTTGGGTTTTGGTTCTGGGGTCACACCCAGTGCTCAGGGACTACTCCTGGCTCTGCTCAGAGGGCCATGTCGTGGGGGGTCCCCCATCCAAAGTAGACCCTGTGTGTGTCCCTTTGAGTTAAAGAGGTGCAGTGCGACCCACTGAAGCCCAGCCCGGTCAGAGTCCACTCTAGAGGAGGGAACGACACCCGCAGCCACATTGTGAGGAGCGCCTTGATGTGAACTCACAGCTGACTGAGGGCAGCAGTGTAGTTGAGTGAGGTCAGGGAAGGCTGCAGGAGGCCCGAGCAGGAGCCGAGGAGGCAAGTGTGCTGGACGCAGAAACAGCCCAGCAAGGGCTCAGCAGCGGGTGGGTGTGAGTCACCCCCATACTTGGTAGCTGAGCCCCAGCAAAGCTCTGAAAGGTGGCTGGGGGCTGGGTGAGGAGAGGCAGGTATCTTGAGAGGGGAGCAGGCAGCCCACAGGCCTTGTGGCAGGGCCCTGGGAAATTGCTTTTGTTGTTGCGGGGGCTCTACCCTGGAGTTTCCTGAGAACCACTGGGGTGGCCCAGAGCCACCCTGGCACCCCAGGGCCCGAGTAGCACTGTGTCCTCAGGTGCTTGCATCGAACCACTGGCCCTGTTGGTCAAGAGAGTTCCCTGATCCCCCTGAGCTCTGTTTGGAATCTCCAAAAGAAGAAGGAGCCGAGTCTCCCCAGCAGCGGGAACACTGTGCCTGTGGTGGCCTCTCCCTGCCTGGTGAGAAACAGAGAGCTGCTTCTTGAGCCCCGAGCCACATCAATATTTCAGGGGTGCCTGTGGCCGTGGAGACATCTCACAGCACCTAGACAGCCAGGGCTGGGGCCTCTTGGGCTGGTCACAGCTGTGGATCAGCTTCATTTTCCCAAACCAGACGTTTCCTGCCAGAGCCACAGTCACTGGCAGACAAATCTGCAAACTCCCCTTAATAAGGCCCCAACAGAAGCATGCCCAGGGCTCTACTCCCCAGACAGGGCTGGCAGTCATCCATGGCACCCCTCTCCTCTCACACAACTCATGGTTTAGGGGCCATGGGTTTAGGGCCAGGGGACCCTCCAAGTAAGGCCACAGGGAGCCAGGAAAAGTGAATAAGTGGGACAGACTGTGCTCCAGCAGCAGGAATTGTTGCTTAAGATGAGGGCAAATTGACCTGGGTCTAAGTTTCTCATTTGAAGGCATGAGCACCACCATTGATCTCCATCGCTGGGCCCTGAATTTTAAAAAATGCATTTCAATATGGGATCCAAACTACAGCCCCCAAAAATATAAAATGTGCCTGTCAAGATAGTGGGCAAGGGGGGCTGGAGCGATAGCACAGCGGGTAGGGTGTTTGCCTTGCACGCAGCCGACCCGGGTTCAATTCCCAGCATCCCATATGGTCCCCTGAGCACTGCCAGGGGTAATTCTTGAGTTCATGAGCCAGGAGTAACCCCTGAGCATCGCTGGGCGTGACCCCCAAAAAAAGCAAAAAAAAAAAAAAAGATAGTGGGCAAGGGGGTACGGGGATGTCAGGAGGGAATATGTGAACACTGATGGTGGAAAGTTGACACTGGTGGTGGTGATGGAATTTGGTGTTAGGATATTATATGCCTAAAACTCAAATATCATGGGCATAGTGCTGCCAGCAGGTCAGCCTGTACCTGCGGGGCAAGTGCATCAGCAGCCTGATGGTGCCTTCAGGCTTCCTGATACCCCCAATTTGCCACTGTGCCTTTGGCCAGACCCCAACAACTTGGGGCCAAGTTTACCAAAAAATTAAATGGCCAAAAGTTATGTATGTGGGAACCACACCCACAAACCACCTCTGACTCAGTTGTGCAAACTCATTTATTGACCTTATTTCAGACACCCATAAGTAAATCTCGAAAGAGGTCAAAAGCCGCCATTAATCTTGAACCCCCGCTGAACAGACAGGGGTAAATTGGAGGGGGGTAGGTTAGCCTAGTGCCCGGCCAAGCAGAGCCCCTGGCAGCCGCTTGCTTCCCCAATCCAAAATTGCTACCATACCTTTCGCCTGACTCCACCATCTTAGGATGGATCTCACAGACATAATTTTCTGAAAATTCTGGTATGCAGGTTTTGTGACTGAAATCTCCAGGCTTTCTCGGGGTCGGGATGGGCTACCTCCCCCACACCTCCATCTTCTTTTGGAAATCTCAGCAGTCACATCCACACCCTAAAGCTGCCACCCAGTTACAAAGCTACTCAGAAGAAAAAAAAGCTACTCAGCTACTCAGCCTTACTGTCCCTGTAAAAATACTGAATGCCCTGAACAATAACTTCTTAGTATTTGTATTGCAAATCATAATGCACAAAAGGAAAAGGAGGGGGGGCAAGAAGGAAAGTGCCGTAGAGGGAGGCTAGGGATGGGAGGTGGGGTGTTGGGGAATGGTTGGAGGGATACAGGGGACATTGGTGGTGGGAAGTACATTGGTGGAGGAATGGGTGCTGGATCATTGTATGACTGAAACCCAATTACAAACAGCTTTGTATGGTCTATCTCATGGATATTCAATTTTTTTAAATTTTAAAAAAGTATCACGGAGTTCATGCCCACTTCAATGATCTTAATTAATGGCTGAATAAATAGCATTATTCCTACATTAAAAAAAATAGAAACTGGGACACATCCGAGATCTTTTCTAAAACCTGAAAACATACAATCTTTTAATGGAAAACTAATTATCAAATGCCTCCTTATTAGGGTTATCTTGTTTGGGGATATAACTCCCACAACAATAGTGAGTTTTGTGTTGAAATATGGAACGTAATCAAGGTGAAAAGAAAATAAAGTGAAATTCATCAGTTATACAGTTGGGGTGGGGGGCGGGGAATATACCCAGGATTTTGGTGGTGGAATATGGGCACTGGTGAAGGGATGGTGTTTGAATACAGTATAACTGAGACATAAACCTGAGAACTCTGTAACTTTCCACATGGTGATAAAATTTAAAAAAAAAATAAAAATTAAAAAAAAAACTCAAATGTCAATAACTTTGTAAATCACTGTTCTTAAACTGAAAGAATTTTATTATGTGTTCAGGAGTCAGAGAGATAGTACAGCAGGTAGGACATTTGCCTTGCATGTGGTCGGCCTGGGTTAAATCCCTGACACCACATATGATCCCCTCAGCATGGAAAAGAGTCATCCCTGAGCACAGCCACTTATGGCCTCCAACCAAAAAATAAATAAGTAAAAATATGTTTTTACTGTGTTAAAAATTTTTAAAAATGAGTTGTACCCTCTTAACAGATTTTTAAGATACAATACAGACACAATATTGTGCTGCAATGTATTCATTTTGCTTAAATGAAACTCATTGAAATAGTATCTGCCCCTTTCCTTCTGCAGCTCCAGGCACCTTATGCTTTGATGACATGGGCCGTTTGTAAACTCCTCAAAGAGGTGGGCTCATGCAATATTTGTTCTTTGTGACTTATTTTACATAGCACCATGTCTCATGGTTTATCCATTGTTATGTTGTCACAGATCACAGGATTTCCTTCTTTTATTAAGGCTCAGGGATTGTTAGTGTACGAATATGCCACTTTTTCTTTTTCTGTTCATCTATTGATAGATACTATCCACATCTTGTCATTTGTGATATCCTGCAAATGAAAATGAGGTTTTTCAAGACTGTGGTTGTAGCACTGTTCTACAGAACTGAGCTTTCCGTGCTGGGGAAACCATAGGGTGAGGGAGAAAAGGGAGTCCAGGGGGACCCCGAGTCCTGGTGGAGGAAGCAGACACTCTGGAGGGTGTGGTATTGGAATGTCATATGTGTAAAACCCTGCCATTAACAGCGCTATAAATCACTGTGACTAAAATAAAATAATAAGCCTTGGTCTCGGTTCTTTTGGACCAGAAGTGGGATGGCTGGGTCGTAAGGTAGTTCACCTACAATGCTATGTCAGGGGTACTTCTGGAAGCTCTGGGTAGGAAAGCATGCAGGGATCAAACTTGGGCCTTTATATATGCAAAGCACGCTCCAGCCCTTTGCAGTACCTCCCTGGCCCTCCCAGGGCCTCTATCTGAAACACTTTGAGGAACTCCATGCACTTCTGGTGGTACCATCCTTACCAATGGTGCACAGGGTTCCAGTTTCTCCATAGCTCCAGCAATACTTGTCTATTTTGACAATAGCCATCCTATCAAGTGTGGAGCTCTAGCTTAGGAACTTCTAGTTCATTGCCCTGATTAATAATATTGATCATCTTTTCACAAACCTCTTTGTTATTTGCCTACCTTCTTTGAAGAAATGTCCATTCATGTCCTTTGTCTTTTCTTTTATTATTATTATTTTTTTGCCACACCTAGCAAAGCTCAGGGCTTAAGGACTTATTTCTGGCTCTCTACTCAGGGAATACCCCTGGCAGTGTTCAGGGGACCATGTGGAGTATCAGGGATTGAACCCAAACTGGCCATGTGAAAGGAATACCCTATCTGCTGTATCATCGCTCTGGCCTGCTTTTGTCCTTTTTTTGAATCAGGTCATTTGCTTCTTACCCCCCCTTTTTTTCCCTTTGTTTTGTTTTTAAGTTGCTATTGATTTGTAAGAGTTCCGTAGATATTTCAGATATTAACCCTATATGAAATAAATGGCTCAAAAGTGGTTAATATCAATATTTTCTTCCGTTCCATCTGTTTCCTTGATTTCACTCTGTTTCTTTGTTATGCAGAAGCTTTTAGTTTGTTGTAGTTCCACCTATTTCTTTTTTTTTTTTTTTGCTTTTTGGATCACACCCTGTGTTGCACAGGGGTTACTCCTGGCTCTGCACTCAGGAATTACCCCTGGCGGTACTCAGGGGATCATATGGGATGCTGGGAATCGAACCCGGGTGGACCTCGTGCAAGGCAAACGCCCTACCCGCTGTGCTATTGCTCCAGCCCCTCCACCTGTCTATTTCTGCTCGTGATGCCAGTGATTTTGGTGTCATAGTCAAGAGACTACTGCCAAGTCCTATACCATAAAGCCTTTCCTCTGTGTCTTCTTTTAAAAGTTTCACAGTTTGGGGGCTGGAGCAATAGCGGGTAGGGCGTTTGCCTTGCACTCGGCCGACCCGGGTTCGAATCCCAGCATCCCATATGGTCCATTGAGCACAGCCAGGGATAATTCCTGAGTGCATGAGCCAGGAATGACTCCTGTGCATTGCCAGGTGTGACCCAAAAAGCAAAAAAAAAAAATAAATAAATAAATAAATAAAAGTTTCACAGTTTCTTAAATGTAGGAATATTTAAGTCTTTGATTCATTTTGATTAAAGTTAAGTGTTTGGTTTTTTTGGTATGGTATAAAATAAGTATCCAACTTCATCCTTTTGTATGTAGACATTTTTTCTACTACATATTTTGAAGAACTCCATATCATTTTATTTCATAAAAATTTTAATATTACTGGGGGGCTGGAGTGATAGCACAGCGGGTAGGGCGTTTGCCTTGCACGCGGCCGACTCGGGTTCGATTCCCAGCATCCCATATGGTCCCCTGAGCACCGCCAGGGGTAATTCCTGAGTGCAGAGCCAGGAGTGACCCTTGTGCATCGCCAGGTGTGACCCAAAAAGCAAAAAAAAAAAAAAAAAAAATTTTAATATTACTGTCAAATATGAGTGAACTGTGTGGGTGTTTTTTTCTGTATTCTCTAGTATGTTCCACCAGTCTAAATAGTTGTCTTCATACAGTATCATACTGTTTTAGTTATTGTAACTTTGCAATACAGGATTAGTAATTTTTGAAGATTATTTTGACTATCCAAGTTTCTTTATGGTACCATATAAACTCTAGGATTTAAAAATATATCTAGGGGCTGGAGTGATAGCACAGCGGGTAGGGCCTTTGCCTTGCACACGACCGATCTGGGTTCAATTCCCAGCATCCCACATGTCCCTGAGCACTGCCAGGAGTGATTCCTGAGTGCAAAGCCAGGAGTAACCCCTGAGCATTGGGTGTGACCCAAAAAGCAAAAAAAAAAAAAAATTAATTAAAAAATAAATTAAAAAAATATATATCTATAAGAAGAAAAATATCACTGAGATTTTTGATAGGGACTGCAGTGAATCTTTAGAACTTTGGGATAGTATGGACATTTTAACAATATTAAGTCTTCCAATCTATAATAGAGATATATTTCTAATTATGTGTCTTCTTTAATTTCTTTCATCAATGTTTTATAGTTTTCAGTATATAATTATTTCATTTTCTTAGCTAAATTTATTTCTAAATATTTTTATATTATAAATTAGATTATTTTCTTAATTTCCTTTTCACATAGTTTGTGATTAGTATATAAAAAAGAGATTCTTTATTTAGGGGACCCCCTTTAAGAAGGTAAGAAAAAAAGGTCAGACTTTCAGTTGCAAGACAGCTAAGTACAAGTGATATAATGTGCAGTATAATGATGATATCTATGATACACATTTGCATAAATTAGGAGGAAAATTCTTAGAGTTTTCATCACAAACATTTTTCTTTTTATTGTATTTATATGAGATAGTAGATGCCAACTAAACTTATTCTGGCAATCATCTCACAATACATGTAAAACTATTGCACAGCACATATTAAACTTATACAGTGTTGTATAGTAATTATTATTAAGTATAGCTGGAAAAAAGAGAAAAAGCAACTGACTTCTGTATGTTAACTTTATAATCTGTAATTACTGAGATTATTTACTAGTTCTAGCAGATTTTGATAGGAGTGATAGCACAGCAGGTAGGGCGTTTGCCTTGCACACGGCCGACACGGGTTGATTCCTCTGACCTGCTCAGAGAGCCCAGCAAGCTACCAAGAGTATCCCACCCGCACAGCAGAGCCTGGCAAACAACCCATGGTATATTCAATATGCCAAAAACAGTAACAACAAATCTCACAATAGAGACATTACTGGTACCCACTCAAGCAAATCGATGAACAACGGGACGACAGTGCTACAGTGCTACAGCAGATTTTGATAGGAGTCATGAGGGTTTTCTACATGTATGATCACGTCATCTGCAAGCAGATAATTTTATTAGGTGGTTATAATTGGAATACCCTGTATTTTCCTTCCCTAATTATTTTGGCTAGCACTTCAGTACTATGTTGAATAGAAGCAGCAAGAGAGGGCATCATTCCAGGTATTAGGTGAAAAACTTTTCATTTTTTATCACGGAGTATTATATGAATGGTGGACTTTGCACATGTGGCCATTATTAAGTAGAGATAATTTCCTTCCATTTCTAATTTGTTGAGAGTTTTTAGTCATGAGAAGGTGTTGAACGTTGTCAGATGCTTTTTATGTCTCTATTGAGAAGGACTTTTTTTATCCTTCATTCTCTTCACACTGTCTCACAATGATCATTAGTTGTGAAACCAGCCTTGCATGCTGGGATAAATCTCACTTGGTCATGGTGCATGATCTTTTCAATGTGTTGTTGTTTCAGAGTTTTTGCATGTTTGACCATCAGACATATTGGTCTGTAGTTGCTTGTAATCTCTATGTCTGGTTTTAGTATCAGGATAATATTGGCCTCACAAAATGAATTCAGAAGTATTAGATCCTCTTAAATTTTTGGAAAGACTTAAAGAAGAATTGGCATTAATTCTTCTTTACAGGCTTGACAGAATACACAAATAAAGCCATCTAGTCCTGGCTTTTCTTTGTTGAAAGATTTTAATTACTGATTTAATCTCTCCTAATTATACTAAGTCTGCCAACTTTTCTATCTAGATAATTCAGTCTTGGTAGGTTGTAGGATTCTAGGAGTTTATCTACTTCTTCTAGGTTACCTAATTTATTGGCACTGGGGAACATTGAATTTCAATATGTCTATAACTCTGGTTCAATCCCCACACTGAATCTGGTCCCCAGAGCATGACCACAGATCCAGGACTTAGCCCCTGAGCACAGCTGGGTGGTTTCCACACCGCCCCCACTACACACACATCCCACAATATATATTGAAGGCTGGAAAGATGGTTCAAATGGTAGATAGAGCACATGGCTGGCAGGTGACAGGCCTTAGTTGGATCCTGGTGCCAGATGAGGGAACTGAGTATTGCCCAGAATGTCCCCTCCCATCTCAGTATACTGGGTGTGTCTCCTCTAAAACAATTCCTGGGCTGGAGCGATAGCACAGTGGGTAGGGCGTTTGCCTTGCACGAGGCTAACCCGGGTTCAATTCCCAGCATCCCATGTGGTAATTCCTGAGTGCATGAGCCAGGAGTAACCCCTATGCATCGCGGGGTGTGATTCAAAAAGCCCAAAAATTAAAAATTAAAATAAAACTTAATTCCTCTCATTCTGTTTGCTGTTTCCATGTGGCTATTAAGCAGCTTCAATTACTATGTGATTTTAGTCTAACACTCTCCCTTTCATCAAACTATGCTGATCTCAATGAAGCCATCAATTTCTCCCCTCTTCTGGGGCAAACCCACAGGTAGAGGAATGCAAGAGACTCTTGGGGAGAGAGATCAGATCCACTGTGGTAACAACCAGACAAGACTGGAGATGGAGGGTGCCATAAGAGCAGAATGTGAGGGGCCTCTTCCCCTTCACCCTCATATTTCTCTCTCCAAGTGTTTGCCAACTGTGAACCCCACAAGGTGATAAGACCTTGTTTCATTTGTCTCTGAAGCCTCAGAGCCAACCCCAGCAATTACGATAGCACTGGTGGTTAAAAGCATGCACCAAAGTAAATAAATGAGAAAAGTAAGATGGTGGGGAAGGGGGCAATCCCCACAATGGTTGAGCCCCCAAACACAACAGGAAGCACCCTCCTGCCTCCAGCACAAAGTGTGATCCCAAGCCACCCCCACAAAAAGATGGGGGGGTGTAAGGAGGATGTGATAGCGGGAACTGTGCTGAGGTTGAGTGACTGTAGCATTTGGAATATTTGGTGGTTTTAAATCTTGCTCCCTTTGGATAATTATACTCATGTCTCGGTGACAGAAAGACAAGTGGGATCAGGCAGGGAGGGAGCATCCGCCCATTCCTCTGGCCCAGCCTCTCGGGAGCATTCCTGTCACCCAGGCCCTCCCTGATGGGCTGAAACCCTCCTCACCTGCAGAGGGTCAGGGCCATGGTACCAGTGGTCCCCGTCATGGTACCGAGCCTCCCGCCACCTTCAGGGGAGCAGAGTGCCCTGCTCCTGCCTCAGCCTGATGGTCAGTGTGGCTGCTGTGCCCACAGCAGGAGGCTTCTGCAGGTCCCCTGGCACTGGGCCTGCTGGCCAGGGCTGTGTTCAGTTGCTCCCTCACTGATCCCACTTCAGGTCTGGGCTCCGCCCTAGCCAACCACTCTCTGGAGCACCTTCTCACACACCTCAGCTCTCAGGTGGGATAAACTCCCATGGCCTCTAACCTCACCAGACAAGGAGTGATGCAGCCCATCAGGGAGGGCGGCGGTGACGGGAAGGACCCAGAGAGGCTTGGCCCAAGGAATGGGTAGATGGACAGACAGGTTGTCAGAGCTGCCCATCCATAAGCGCCGGGCTCCACAACGCAATCTCCACCTGCTGCGTGCGAACTAAGGCCAGTTGGTCACCTCCCCGGCCTCCCTTAGCAGCCTCTGCCCTCCCAGGCACATTCCGAAAATGTTTCCCACAGTCTGAAGAGGACTGAGTGATCCAGGCTCAGGGTTTTGGGACAATAAGTGCCTAGGTAACTGTCCAGGTACAGAACTCAGTGTCACAGCTGTGGACGTTCAATTCTTGGTCAATGTTTCATGGGGATTAGAAAGTGGAGCTAGTTTATCACTCCGTCCACGTTTAACAGCTAAATACTTCTACCCAACTACCTTTTAATGTGTTAACTTTGATAAATTACATGGGATCAGTGCCAGATTCTTTGCCTTTTGCTTCAAGTTTTCAAAATGGTGCTTTAGGGGGTGGAAGGTCAATGCTTTGCATGTGGGAAGCCTGGGTTCAATCCCTGGTTCAATCACATGGTTCCCTTGAACACCAGCTGGGTGTATCCCATGAGCACTGTTGGGTAGAACCTTAAAAAGAACCAGAAAACTTAAAAAGAACCAAAACCCAGAAGAATTACCTTCTTCAAATCTGCAAAGTGATTGGTATTTTTAAATCATGTACTCATTGATTTATTACTTTTTACTTTTTGTTGATCAATGTTCTATGATTTACAATATTGTTAGTGATGCTTTCTCATGAACATAATTCCAACACCACACCCATCACCAGGGTACCTCCCTCCCGCGCCAATCCTCCCTTTCAAGCCCCACCCCACCAGCTCAATTGTGTGGATCATTTCTCCCATTGCATTTCCTGTGACCCTTTGTTGCTACCTTGCTGTTCATGTACTCATTGATTTAAATATGGAGTGGCATACTAGAATTTTTTACATAGAGTCACACCTATGTGCTTGGGAGCCACTAGAGCCATTCCTGGAAGTGCATGAGGCCATGCAGTATCCAAGGGACCAAACACAATTTGCACTCATGGGGCATGTACGCTACCACTTGAGTGGTCTCTCTACCCTAGATTGTTTCCAGTTTAAATGTTGGGAATGAAGGTAGTAAAGCTAAGGGATAACATGGAGAAGCCTATTAAACTGACTGGGTAACCCTGAGCTCCATCACTCACAGGCTAGGTGACTTTGGGCAAGTTACTTCCCTTTCCTCCTTTCCCAATAGGGAAATGGTAGTAATCATTAACACTGATTTAGTGCTTGCATCTTCTAAGCTGGACTAAGTGCTCTAAAGACATCCTGATATGTGTCCTCCTACAAGCTCAGTGAGGTGACAGCTACTCTCATCAGCCCCTTTGCAGGGAAGAGGAGGAGGCCCTGGGTGTCTGAGCAGCTTGTCAAGGTTACACACCTAGAGAGTGGTGGAGCAGGGCCTTGAACACAGTACAGCCTGTCTCCACAGCACAGTCATCTCAGTTATTGTGATGAGTTGAGGTGAGGATGGTGATCAGTCATCATCAGCCTACCACATGCCAGGCTCCCTGCCAGCCACTTGGTTGCACTCCCAAGCCCACATTCTGAGCAGTACCCTGTGTTCCCGGCTGCCCTGTTGGTTCATGAGTGAGAATTATTGATGGTGGAAGACATAACACTGAGGGTGCAGATGAATGGAGGAAACCAAGAAAAGTGAGGCTGGCAGGAGGAACGGGGGTGCTTCCCCTCAGAAAGAGAGCACAAGTGGTGGTCGGGGAGAACCCTATTGCTGCTGAAGTCTCCCCCTTCTTCAGCTCCCCTCACCTGATGAGTCACAGGTTCTTTGCCTATGCCACTACTGCTCTTGGTGAGGTGTGTTTCCACCATCACAGCATCAGCCATCAGCAAGGACAGGAAGGTTTCCCTGCATCCCTAGACCCAGCTGCTTGAATGGCTCTCAAGTGGTCCTAGAGGACTGGCCAGGAGCTCCATGGCTGCTGAGGGCGGCAGAGATTTCAAGGGCAGCTGCATCGTCAAGAAGCAATGCTGGAACACATTCATGACTATTGTTCTGCAAGTGCCTACAAGTAAGTGTCAGTCAGGCAGGGTCAGGCCCTGTGCCTCCTCAGCTTAGTTTCTCGATGCCCCCAGAGGATCTTGCAGGGGACGTTACTAAGTCATGAGTTGCAGAATCTGGCCATGAT
Organism: Sorex araneus; assembly: GCF_027595985.1. Lineage (NCBI taxonomy): Eukaryota > Metazoa > Chordata > Mammalia > Eulipotyphla > Soricidae > Sorex > Sorex araneus. The sequence goes on along the minus strand of NC_073303.1, from coordinate 227,796,191 downwards.
CGTTGGCAGAGCCAAGAGCCTCACCCAGGCTGCCTGACCCAAACTGGGTGCAGACTGATGGGAAACAGGGCATCCCCCAGGCAGGAGTGCTGTTTTCCAGGTAGCCGAGGGAGGGGGAACATTCCCAGAGATGGGACAGTTTGTTCAAAAGGGTGCAGGCCTGAAAAGGCCTTCACAGAGCAGTGACTCACCCTGGTCTGATGAAGGGTGTGGTGGGAGGCGTGGTGGCAGATGGAGAAGTCAGAAGAACCTCAGGGTCCAACCTAAGGAGCTGACGCTTTGTCGTTGGGGGAAAGGATCAAAGGCAGCATGAAAGCGGAGTGAGACGGAGGTGACGGGGTGTACGGAATCTGTACTTGCTAGAAGCTTCTGGACATCCCTGATCAGGAGGAGGCCTCAAATAGCTCTGGGGGGTAGCGAGTGCACTTTTTAGACCAGCAGTTGAGAATGGTTAGGAGACATGCTCAGACCACAGAGCGACTGACCACTGGCCTCAGCCCAGTGCCCCAGATATCCAGGCCACCGATCCAAACTCAGTGACTGATGGAAGAAGGACACGGAAGAATCCTTCAGCTTCTCAATTCTCCGGCTTTGCTCTTCTGAGCCTTGTTGGGGCATGTGAGGTGGAGGCCACTGGGTCTAGGTGAGAAATGACTGCTTACCCAGAATATGCCAGCAAGTAATAGGGACAAGTGTCCATTGGCAAAGTATATGCAAGGGGTCTGGGTCACTAGTAACTTGAGAAACTAACAGGAACACTGGAAAGGGCACTGTCTCTGATAATGAATATTCTGAACTGAGCACCGCCCGACCCACTTTGGCTGAGTGGGTTCTTTAGAACCCCAGGTCTGCTGAATGAGCTAGAAAGGGCTCCAGAGGAAAGAAATTCAGGGATTGCTGGCATAAGCCCCACCTACACTATGACCTTGAGCAAGGCAGGCCCTTCTGGAAGCCTCTGTGATGTCATTGCTAAGTGAGGGAGAGTATCAGGGAAAAGGTTTTTAATATTGAAAGCCTTGGGGAGCTTCTCAAGCTGATTCAGGAGGTCTAAGGAAGGAATTTTAACAAGCTGCGCACGAAACTGAAAGTACCCCTGATTAGAAGCGAAGAGATTATTAGGCTCCCTTCCAAATCCATCTCAGGGCTGGAGCGACAGCGTGATGGACTTGGGATACATGCTTTGCATGCAGAAGCCCAAGGTTTAATCCCCAGCACTTCACGGTCCCCCCAGCACTGCCAAGAGTGACTCCTGAACCACAGGACCAGGAATAACCCCTGAGCCAGATGTAGTCTCCCCAACCCCCACAAGAAAGAAAAGAAATGAAAACAGAAAAGAAATACAGCTTAACAAGTTCAATAAAACACTCGTGTGTTGAAAGACATGCCTGCAGGTCTGTTTGGCATATTTGGGGCCGGCAGTTCAGTGAACTAAAATTCAAGTTACTAAACATACTGCATGTTAAATAGGAGGAATAATAGCTCTTCTTTGCGTCAGGGGTCCCTATACTGGCCCAAACTCACTTCCAAGGAGCTCCTTACCTGTGCTGGCTCAGACCCTCCCAGCAGCCCTGGCATGGCCCCCACTGAGATGTCCAGAGTGCCACCAGGCCACATCCACAAACCCCACCAGATGTGGACATACCATGTCTGCAAAGGGCAGTGCAGGTTGATGTCCTGAAGGTGTCAACAAAAGCAGGTTGCCACTTGAGGGTGGCTAGTCAATGGTTGCTCTGTGGCCAACTCAAGCAAATCAAAATCCAGGACACCCCATTAAATCTGAACTCCAGATCAAGATTTGCTTTTAGTGCAAGCGTGGTCCACGTGACACTCAGAGAGTAAGGGAAGTAAAATTTTACCTCACTGTGCCATAGGCTTTGATTAATGTTGTATAAAACAGCCAAGAACAAGATGCGTTACAGGGTTTACGAGGCCCTGCAGATACTGCTGCCCTCAGAAGGAAATGAAGCCCTGCTTCATGGCGATACCTAGGCACCTTTATTTGGTTATTTTATTTGATTATTTCATTATGGTGTCTAAATTAAAAAAAACTTTTTAGAAGAATGAGCCTGCATAGAATCTCCCACTCCCCCGTCTCCCGAGCACCTGCTCCCCTTCACTGCAACAGCTGGGGCTGGGCCCCCTCTCATTTTGATGAGGAAATCACTCCACACATCTTTTGTTTTTATTGGGACATTTCTAAACATGATACTCTGATCCATTCTTTGAGACCATGAAACAGAAAAGTTTTCTTTTTAATTTTACTTTATTTTTGAAGAGGGTCTCACACCTAGCAGTGGCCACAATTCCCAGCTCTGTTCGTGAATGACCCACCACGGTGTTCAGGGACCCCTGTGTGGTGCTGGGGTTTGAGCCAGTCTTGCTGGGGCAGCTGCCTGGGATCCGGCACCATCTCTAGTTTCCACTAGTCTCTACAGTCTTTAGAATGACGTCAACACTTAGGGAGACATTCGAGGGCACGGAAATTTTTCATTTGTGAAAGTTTCTCATTCATTACATAAACAAAACACATCCCATTATACTTCAAAAAATCACATAACATTAAACATTAAAGAAATTTCATCGGGGTTGGAGTGATAGCACAGTGGGTAGGGCGTTTGCCTTGCACGTGGCCGACCTGGGTTCAATCCCCGGCATCCCATACGGTCTCCCCAAGATGACCTCAGGAGAAACAACATAAGAATCATGGGAGTACCAGAACCACAGGGAACCAATCCCAATGAAAAAAAACACAATTAAAGACATCATTGCTAAGAAATTCCCAGATCTAGAGAATGCGGACATCCAGATCCAAGGGGTCCGAAGGGTGCCAGCTAAAAGGGATCCAAATAAAAAATCCCCAAGGCATATCATAGTCAGAATGATGGATGCCGTGGATAGAGACACAATACTGCAAGCAGCAAGATCAAAGAAGGAGATCATATACAAAGGAGCACCCCTTAGATTCACAGCAGATCTATCAGAAGAAACCTTCCAAGCCCGAAGACAATGGTGGGACATAGTGAAAAAACGTAATGAAATGAACGCCTCACCAAGAATACTTTACCCGGCTAAACTCTCAGTTAAACTTGAAGGAACCATACACTTTTTCACGAAGAAGCAACAGCTCAGGAACTTCATAGACTCAAGACCAAATTTAAAAGAAGGACTCAAAGGGCTACTATAAGACAAGGAAAAAAACCTACAAGAACAACAAACCCTACAGAAAAATGGCACAAAATCCAATGACAATAATTTCTCTTAATGTTAACAGTCTAAATGCACCAATCACGAGGCACAGAGTGGCAAAATGGATTCGGAAACTAAACACAACTTTCTGCTGCCTACAAGAAACACATCTGAATAGTCAGAACAAACACAGACTCAAAATCAAAGGATGGAAAACAATCCTGCAAGCAAACAGCTCCCTCAAAAAAAAAAGCGGCGGTGGCCATACTAGTATCTGACAACATAGATTTCAGGCTGAAAAAGATTAGGAGGGACAACTAAGGTCATTTTCTATTCATCAAAGGATATGTACAACAGAAAGAAATCACACTATTAAATGTATACGCACCAGCTAAATACTTAAAAGAATTCCTAACAGAATTTAAGGAGGACATAACTAGCACCACGATAGTAGTTGGAGACTTCAACACTGCCTTATCACCTCTGGATAGATCAACAAGAACAACACTCAGCAAGGAAACAATGGCTCTGAAGGAAGAAATGGAGGAGACAGGGCTAATAGACCTATACAGGGCTATACACCCCAAAAAGAAAGAATACACATTCTTTTCCACCACACATGGAACATTTTCCAAAATAGACTACGTTTTGGGTCACAAATTATACCTTAATAGAATCGGGAAGATAGAAATTGTATCAACTATCTTTTCAGACCATGATGCGCTGAAGATGGAAGTTAATCAAACACAAACGCAGAGAACCAAATCAAACACTTGGAAATTAAACAACTCACTATTGAACAATGAGTGAGTCATGAAGGAAATCAAGGAAGAAATAAAAAAATACCTTGAAACAAATGAGAATGAAGACACAAGCTACCAGAACCTATGGGACGCAGCTAAAGCTGTGTTAAGGGGAAAGTTTATAGCTCTGCCAGCTTTCCTCAGAAAGGAAGAAAGGGCCTATATAGACGGCTTGACTTCGCAGCTCAAGATCTTAGAAGAGGACCAGCAAAAGGAACCATATGGTCTCCCCAGCACCACCAGGAGTAATTCCTGAGTGTAGAGCCAGGAATAACCCCTGTGCATCGCAGGGTGTGACCCAAAAAGAAAAAAAAAAGAAATTTTATAAAGAAAAATAAATAAAAATATTCTTTTGGGGGCTGGAGAGATAGCACAGTGGGTAGGGCGTTTGCCTTGCACGTGGCCAACTGGGTTCGAATCCCAGCATCCCATATGGTCCCCTGAGCACCGCCAGGGGTGATTCCTGAGTGCAGAGCCAGGAGTAACCCCTGTGCATCGCCGGGTGTGACCCAAAAATCAAAAAAAAAAAATTCTTTTGAACTGGAGAAATAATGCGGTGAGTGGGGTGTTTGCCTCGCACATGGCCAACTTGGGTTCATTCCCCGGCATCCCATGTGGTCCCCTGAACCTGCCAGGAGTGATCCCTGAGCACAGAGCCAGGAGTAAATCTTGAGCACTGCTGGGGTGCATCCCCCCAAAAAAGTATTCTTTCTTTCCACCCCCATCTCCCTTTCCATCTTTTGTGTCGCTGGTGTCGTGGTGGTCTCAGTGGTCAGTGGTCACACTCTCACCTGGCCGTGGTGCTCACATATCTTATAGCTGTGGGGCTCCCTGGGAGGTCAGGGGTCACACATCAGGTTTCGATGCTCACACTCTTGGCTTTGGTGGTCACTGAGGTTCACGCTCCGTGAATGTGCTGCTTGCACGTGAGCTTGCAGGAGCGGTTCACCAGTTGTAGCACCCACCTTCTGGTTCTTGTGCTCCCAGGGGTTGCTGTGATGTTCACACAGGTGCTCAGCAGTGTTTGCACTTCCTGGCCATAGTGCTCACACATCTTT